>NC_137193.1:19370957-19375957 GCF_960531495.2 Zeus faber
AAGTGCAATGATTGAATATTCATGATGTGTAGCACTTATTTCTCTCTCTCTCTCTCTCTCTCTCTCTCTCTCTCTCTCTGTCTACCTAACTCATCCTTTCCTCTCTTCTTTTGCTCTTATCTTTAATAGATGTTTAACTTTCTTTCCCTTCTCTTGCCATAATATGTTGAATTTCTATTGTGAAATGATACCACAAGAGAAGACCTTTGGCTGCTCAAATGGATAGAAAGTGCTAATTGACACCCAGACAATCTGAATACCTGTGGTGTTAACTCAAACTTTTTCGAGCTGAATTATTGACCAAATTCTAGAGCTTTATTAGTTTGTCTGTGTCACTTTGCCTGTTGTCAGTGCGGGCATTCTTTAACCTGTTGACTATGAAAATGAATAGAACGTCACTGCCAAAGCCAACACTATGGCAGGCCGACAAACACACAAAACCCTTGTTCAGATGTGGTTTAAAAAAAGCTGTGAATGTGTAGTTTGTAAAGAAACCCAAGAACCACAGACATACACACAGTGGAGTGGTTTTCATGTGTTTGGCAGATCCGGTCTATGATCTCTGGGGACAGAGACTGGGGGAAAAGCGGATCTCTGGAGAGAGAGAGAGAGAGAGAGAGAGAGAGAGAGAAAGCGAGAGAGAGGGTTCAGCTAGTGCAGGATTATGTACGATCAATGGGTTTCAGTCTTACAGCTTTACAGTGAGAATACAATTTGAATCGTTGAGCTATCTGCAGCACACACACACACACACACACACACACACACACACACACACGCACACGCACACGCACACGCACACGCACACGCACACACACACCAACTTCATTGAATCCATTACAATAATAGCTCCACCACTTTCTGATTCTCTAAACTATTGATCCATCACGGTCAAATATCTGATCCTCCGTCTTCGTTCACATGTTTCTCTGCAGGCTACATCAGCGACTACCTGAGCCCGTCTCCCTATGACGATGTGGTGGGAAGCGATTCGTCCGTCATCTCCAAAGTCCCCTCACCGGACCACCCCACGACTATTATCTACGACCGCCTGCACAACGAAAACTACAACGGCATCCACGGCGACTCTGACCAGCCGGACAGCCCGCGCTCCGAGGCCTCGTCGTCGGCCGGCGGCTACATCAACGGGGACGCGGCCGTCAGCGAGGGCTACGCGGTGGACGCCTTCTTCATCACGGACGGACGCTCACGGAGGAAGACCCTCGCCGCCCCGCGGGGCAGCATCCAGAGGCACACCTGCAGCGAGTGCGGCAAGACCTACGCCACGTCCTCCAACCTCAGCCGGCACAAGCAGACCCACAGGAGCATCGACAGCAAGATGGCCAAGAAGTGCCCGACGTGCGGGAAGGTGTACGTGTCCATGCCGGCGATGGCCATGCACCTGCTGACGCACGACCTCAAGCACAAGTGCGACGTCTGCAGCAAAGCGTTCAGCCGCCCGTGGCTGCTGCAGGGCCACATGCGCTCGCACACGGGCGAGAAGCCGTTTGGCTGCTCGCACTGCGGCAAGGCCTTCGCCGACCGCTCCAACCTGCGCGCCCACATGCAGACGCACTCGGCCTTCAAGCACTACAAGTGCAAACGCTGTGACAAAACGTTTGCGCTGAAGAGCTACCTGAACAAGCACTACGAGTCGGCCTGCTTCAAGGGAGCGTTCTCACCCATCAGCTCGCTAGGGGAGTGATGGATACGAGATGGTGGGGCTTGCATTCTTCTTTTCTTCTTTCTCCTTTCTTCCATCGTCTCCGGCGCTCCCCGTCGAGAGGAATGACAAGGGAACAACGATGGCTCACTGGTTTTGGGATGATCGATTCGTCTCGCCCTTTGACGAAACTTGTCCAGCCACAAGGCCCTTTATTTACCAGTCAACATATAAGAACGTAGTCTGTATCTTAAATCTAAATATCTTAAAAGTATTCCGGTCTATTTACGCATAGACCTGTACTCATCACCGCTTTATAGGTCAATGACAAGGTGAGAAGCACAGACACATGACGAAAGAACTTTTGGAATTTGATGCCTTCACCAACCATTCAAATATCTTACAATATTCAACAGGCCTTCCCAGACACTACAGTACATGTTTGTGTTTCAGATACTTTTTTTTCAGCCAAATTTTATCCAGTTGTTGAATAAAACAATGTGTTGAACCAGATGAATAAACAAATAAACCTAGCGCCAGAAATGACTTACAGTTCAAATGGCTGTTTTATAACTCCAAGTGAATTCTATCCCAAATTTACCGAAGCAAAACTAAAAAAAGGCTAAAAAGGGGGAAATAGAGCCTGGCATCAAGAAAACCTCTGTTTCAATATTCCGCAATGAAATTAGAACACTTCTTCTTCATTAGTGCAGCGTGGTACAGTACATCAAGAGGGGCCTTTGACGTGTAACGACCAATATCAGCGCTTTGAGTTTCCCCTGGAATGCCGAGCGATCTGGTTCCCGTTTGGGTCGTAAAATGGAATCTGAATGGATCTTTTGAAACGGGCCGGCACCAAAAAGGCCTGTACAACCGACCAGCGTGTGACTTAACATAACCTGAACTGAACCGTGCACAAAAGGTACCGATACAAACACACCATAGTGTCCACATGTTGCTTAAAACACACTATACCACACCACGGTCAAAGATGAAATATCATCGGCAATTATTTTCACACATGGACACAGACACTTTGTCATTTTTTCTTAAAGGTTACATGATGACATTTGGGCTGTAATTGACATTGGAGTACAGTGGGAAGTGAGAGGAAGAGTGTGACAAAGGAAGAGGATGCTCTGCGATAAAAGTTGTGAACTGGACTGGAACCCGGGCACCAGGGGCCCATGGATCTGTGGCCACGCCCACCCACACACAACCAGAGTGCTTTCCTGTGGACTGAGTGAGGTGCATTTACTTTTTGCAAACATCCACTGAGGACAGGGACATTGAAAATGCCTTGGTTCACCTCGAAAGGTAAAACCTATTTTCCAAGTGTTAGGTACTAGTGTTCTCGTCGCTGTTTGGCCAAACAGTATTCAGCTTTCAAGTTGAGGTCTCTTATGTATGTATTTATTTATTTATTTTGTAATTTTTTTTATCATTATTTTTTACAGTTTTGTAGATGTATTGATTTGCACTTTAATTTTGTTCAAGTTTTGCCTTTGTTACAAATATGCCAAAGCATTTGACACTTTCTAATTCCTGAATAACTCTTTATTTTTGTCTGCCACTTTATTATAGAAGAGACTAATGCATGCAAAAAAATAAATAACAATAGCCTAATAATGGAATCTATGCCAATTTGTATGAATCTTTGGGATATTTTGCCAAACTTCCTAGATACAGGCTAATTTAGAAGACGTCTGTCTTGGGCAATATTTCATCCATAAGCGATAGAGCAATAATGCATGATGCTATTTTTTTGGAAAACAAAAACAATAAACAAAACACTGATCATACCTGCTACCATATGATACTTAAAACACCTTGATTCTGTCAGGCACCACTATTCTACAGTTCACAAGTATGAGGAAAAGATTCAAATTCAGGGAACCGGTTAAGTGTTAAATACAAGGTGCGGAGGGGCGATGGGGTGGGGGTTATTATTACCAGCCCAAAGTTAAGGAGAGTTGTGATGTTTTCTGTGGGGTCCCTGGAAGATCTTTATCTGGTCCCCAGTGACCTTCAGACACTACAGAATCACATGCCAAAAGTTAGATTTCCGATTTATGAGCCAAAACCTCTTCTCCGACGCCCGTAAGTAAATTATATCTCTAAGCACTGAGAACTTATTGGAGTTTCCAGGGATTTCACAGGCAAACCACAGCTCCTCTAAACAGACAGTGAGACGGGATCTTTTTGTATATGAGTTATGCACTGCCTGCCTCATATTATTATTAATATTGTTGAATATCGTAGTGCGTAGACAGTATTTCCGTAGGATGCCGGTGCTGAAATATTGACAAAAACACAATCCCCTAGAACAGTTCCAGCTTTGTGGTTTGAATATCAAACAAAATGAATAAATTATTGCATTTTACAAATCCTACACTGAAGGACTCTTTATTAGTCGTATAACTGTTTCATAATATTACATTATTATTATTATTATTATTATTATTATTATTATTATTATTATTATTATTATTATTATTATTATTATTATTATTATTATTGTTATTATCATCATATTCTTGGTCTTTCTTATGATCACTCTATATCACTAAAACTATATTTTGATTAAGTTCAATAATACAATCGGGATATTGCTGGTTGCTTTTTCTAAGTTTTTAGCTTTAGGTTTTTGTTCATTATTGGGAGCGAAAAAATGGTTCTTGTTCTGTTTGCGTCAATATTCCAGCACTAGAGCACACTTAGACTCTAATCTCTCTAATAGACTCTAATCTCTAGCCTACTATATCCACAAGCTAGTTTACTTATCATTATATAAAGCACTTCTTCTTATGAATTATATCTTTCATCTTTTTTACTCAGAGATAGTAGCACACTGAAAGAGTATAGATTGAGATAGACATTGCCTTGTATTTAGAGATATCAACCCCCCTTCCTAAATTTTTCTACAACGAATCAAAAGAAATGGAGTTGAAAATAACCTGGGCTGTGTTTTTCCTAAATGCACAAATTCAAATGCATTGAAAAATGACGCGTTAAAACTGTTGTGCAGGTTTAACTCTATGTAAATTATGTCATTTTTTTCAATGCACGTTTAGCACATCTCTTTTTCAGAACAAATGGAAACTTGACTGTTTAGCAAATAAAAACAGAACTGTAAATAAACTGCGGATACAACAGTGGGGCTCTGAGTGTTTCAATGGAACTGTAAAAAATTTAAATATTGATGACGATGACGATGACGATGATGATGATGATGATGATGATGATGATGATGACGATGATGATTTAATGGAAAACATTTTGCAAACTTCCAGTTTGTTTCAAATTCTTCTTCAGGGTTTCTTTTTCATCTCTGGTG
>NC_137193.1:19380957-19390957 GCF_960531495.2 Zeus faber
TCATTTTTCTTTCTCCCTCTCCCCCTCTCTATCTATCTCTCTACTCATCTCGTCTCCGTCTCCGTCTATATCTTTCTCTCTTTCCCCCCTCTCTCTGGCTTTCCGTGTGTGTCTTTCACTCCGCATCAGTGTGAGTGGGTTGACCTCGCTGTGTGTCAGGGGCGGCTGGTGGACAGACAGCCTGAGGAGAAGAGCCTCTCCTCGGGCTCAGCTCCACCAAGAGCACAGAGAGCAACAATTCCCCCGCTGGTGAAAACGATGAGTTAGCTTCGATAAAATCAGATCAGATCGGATCAGAAGGCTAATTGTTCCTGTGGGAAATTGCACGCTTTGAAAGGAAAGTGCCAAATAAGATTCAACAGGTATTCCTGTACTTAGTGAGTTTTATGTATAATAGGGCC
This sequence comes from Zeus faber, assembly GCF_960531495.2. Lineage (NCBI taxonomy): Eukaryota > Metazoa > Chordata > Actinopteri > Zeiformes > Zeidae > Zeus > Zeus faber. Next base: position 19,381,359 of record NC_137193.1, read on the forward strand.
AGTTAGAAAATAAATGAAATTGATGATCTGATACAATTCAATTGTATTGTTTACATTACTAAATCAATTAGAAAATTGTAATTTCGCTATTTTGCTTCAAAGTTATGCAACCATTTGTAACGTAAATTAAGTATGACGATAGTCACAATGCATGTCTATAGTGAACAGAAAATTTGACAGCAAAAATTCTCATAGTATATAAAATGCATGAATTGTTAGGAAATCGCAAATGAATCCAATTGTGACCCTTTGTATCAAAATCTATTTGAATGTTGAGATGCTGCCCAATACACAGCCCTATTGTACCATGTAATTTGATATTTTATATGCATATATTGTAATAGAAATAATAAGAGGTGCAGTCGAGTTAATGCAGACACCGCAGGTGTTCCCTGTGTTGATCACATACTGTTGAACGCGGTTTTTTGGGGTGGCTTGTAATAGAAAATGACCACGACCAAACAGTTCATCAACTGAGTAATAAAACAAGCGTTGATCTAAACCCTGAACTGTCATTTTATTAGCAATCAGGCCCTGTTTACTGTGAGGTGCTATTATCTTGTCCTCTCTGCTGTGACAACAGAGAAGCCAGGACACGTGCACGGCGCCAAACCTGCCCGCGACTCCGAGCCGACACAGCTGCAGCGGCAACAGCTGCCGCGAAACCACAGTGACAGCTAATCCACTCATCAAAAACACAGTCAGAGCTGAGCTGCTCCCAGGCCCCAACACACCACGCCTCTCAACTCTCTCACTTGCTTCCCTACGTCACCAAACCCAGTTTCAATGAGATATATTTTAAGATAAAAAATGTTGTGCATGATTTTTTTTTAAAGAAAAGTTTTTAAAGTTGAATAAGCCACATTGCATTGCATACAGGGAAACGTAGCAAATCAAACAATGTAAATCCATACTTTGTTACCTATTGCGACTTATGTTTAGAGAGGAACCGAAGACCTGGCCGCGATTGCCCCATTGCATCACACACAGTATTGCAGTTCGGTGAAGCTATTCTCAGCTATTCTATTCTGTCTGGTTGACTCCCAAGGATCTAAGAATATTGTTCATGTTAAATAATTCCAGAGTCCCCCTTAAAAAACCTCCCAAAGACGATCTGGATAAAAAAGAACGTCTTTAAATGATGAACCTAACCTAAACAAACGGCATTACAATTTGACAGGGTGTTCATTAAACATCCATTATCAAAACACACTGGTCGAAGAAAAACAGAATCACCCTTTAACTATATTCTTCATTGATTTTTTTGTATTTTTACACGTTGGTGCCCTGGGTATTAAAGTCGCGTTGCGCTGTGAGGAGTTAGAGCCCCCTGGCTCTAATCAGCCCCCAGCGGCACCATCAGAAAACAAACAGAACAGCTCCCTCCTTTATCACAGCTTGGTTCTCCACAACAGGCAAGTGGCTGCATCCATCCTGAACCATAATACACGGAACCCTTGCACCGCTTGGACATGCAGCGTCTTCTCCATCCTAGTTAACAAGTTTTCACGTTGCACCTCCACCTTCTCGACCCTCAACTACAGTGGGACACCTGTTTGGGCACGAGGCCCGGAGTCATGTCTTATGTCTCTCTCTCTCTCTCTCTCTCTCTCTCTCTCTCTCTCTCTCTCTCTCTCCTCTGCTCATGTCAGAGATAAACCCCTGTCGCCCCCTTGGGCCCATTCCTCTGTACTGTACGTAAGCCCTGGGTTGGCGATATCTCTGCCAAACAGCCGGCAGGAAGCCATGTAGCGACATAGCGGCACATTCACAGCGGAACCGAGCGCAGGTAAAGTGCTGTTGTCAGTCTGCCGTCACATGACTGACACTCAGGGAGTGGGAAGCAGGCAGAGGTCACACAGAGGTCAACGGTTGAAAGGGAAGAGCTGTCCTGAGTGTGACGAGGACAAGAATAAGAGAGAGGGGCAGAGAGAGGGAGGGAGGGAATGGATATAAATTGAACCCTTTCTATTAAGGAAGCTATTGTCTCTTTGCACGTGCACGTGCACGCACACACACACACACACACACACACACACACACACACACACACACACACACACACACACACACACACACAAGCTCCAAACATTCAGGGTGAGAGTGAGACAGGTGTTAAGTGTTGTTAAAGTTGAAACCCACTGAGCATGACAGGGGAAATCAATTGAACCCCCCCCACTTTAACCCAGTCGCACACACAGGTACGCAGCTCCACTCACCCACTTTACCCCACCATCACGCAGCTCGCCTTTCGCTAACCTTTTTTTCAGAACCATAGATTCTCCTCTTCACTTCGCCCTCTTTCATCTCCTCTTTTCCTCCCTCGCTCCCCTCATCGCTCATCTTGTCTCTCCTCCTCTCCTTTGCACTCCTTTCAACTTCTTCCATTGCTCATCTCTCCTTTGTCTCCACCCCCCCTTCTCTCTCTCCTCCTCTCACACATCCTCCCCCCTTCTCGGCCCATTTTCTCTCTCTCTCTCTCTCTCTCTCTCTCTCACTCTCTCTCTCTCTCTCTCTCTCTCTCTCTCTCGCTCTCTCTCTGTCTCCCTCCCTGCCTAATCTATCTATCTATCTATCTATCTATCTAGCTATCTATCTATCTATCTATCTAGCTATCTATCTATCTCTGCCCATTGCTTCTCATCTGTTTTCCTCTTCTTTCCCCATTGCTCATCAATACCTCTCCAGCTCTTAACTTTCACATTGGTTTTATTCTCCATCCTTCTTGCAGCTCCTCCCTTCACCCCTTCTTCTTAGTCGTCTTCTTTGCCTTCTTACGCATCACCGTCCTCTCTCCTTTTTGTCATCTTTGTTCTATTTTTCGTTGTTGTTATCTTCTCATCAGAATTTTTGTATCCATCTTCTCATCCTCATCCTCTTCTTTGTCATCTTCTTCATCACTTCTCTCTCAGAGTTGAGTGTTTGAAGTTATTTAACTTGCCAAAACGGAAGGATTTTCTTTTGCTTATAAGTGCAACAAGGCTCCTTGAAGCCCATAGGTCTTCGTCGGCTGGGAGAGTTTTCTTATGTGTTTGTCTTGCAGTGAGAATGGTGTGGTGCAGGAGACAAGAGCCTGCTGATCATATCGCAGAACGGACGCTGACGCGCACTGATAAATCAGATTTATTTTTTATGTTCACATTTGGCCAGCCAGCCAGCCAGCCTTTTTGTTGTATTACTAATAAAAACCCCACCCTGTCGGCACCTCACTGCCAGGAAGTCTCCGTCCCTGAACCTGTGCCTGTGATCCGTGTCCCAAAGCCTTACACAAGTGGCACCTGAACAGGGGCTATAGAGGGAGGAGACTTGGACATCAGCTCGCTGTCCCCGCTGGAGCAGATGATTGCCACCCTCACCACCATGTAGGCAGTACAAGCACACCAGTTCTAGGAGATGCTGCAGGGCCAGCGGCCGACCAAGCGCACGGAACATCCGGCCACCCCCCTTTCCTAGTAACAGCCTACAGAAGATGACAGGGGACGACATGAATAATGAGTGACACGGCGCAGCCCGTTAGCGGCAGCCTGCACAGGCGTGGCCGTTTATTATGCACATTTTTTGTATTTCTATCAGTTTTATATCACTGTGTCCACCAAAAAACTCATTGGCAGTGATCTCCTACGGCCACGATGCACTCGTGGATACAAACATTTTCCTGGAAGATCAACTTTGGGACTTTTTATCCATGGATCCAGAGTGGCCCCCGGAGATTTTACGCACCAACGCTCCTCAACAACAACAACAATAACAGCAACAAACAATGGACTGTTCCAAGGCACCGCGGTAAACGTGGCAGCATTCAGGTCAGAATGAGGACGCAACCTTACCGTCCACCTCTGCCAAGCATCATTCTTGCTAATGTCCAGTCTCTGGAGAACAAGATGGATGACCTTCGAGTGAGGATTATATTCCAACGGGATACAAGAAACTGTTGTGTCCTCTGCCTGACAGAGACATGGCTGAACCCACTGGTGCCGGATGAAGCAATTCGTCTAGCCGAGCCCTTCTCCATATTCCGGGCCGACAGGAAGATTCGGGGAAATCCAAGGGTGGAGGCGTCTGCCTCATGATATCAGCCACTGGTGTAACTCCAACAACATCAAGATTCTCTCCTGCTCCTGCTTGCCGAACCTGGAACAGCTGACCATCTCATGACGTCCATTCTACCGCTCCTAGGAATTCAGCATGGTCATCATTACAGCGGTTTATATTCCCCTGCAAGTGGACACCAGCACAGCACTATCGGACCTGTATGATGTATTGTGCGGACTTCAGAATGAACATTCCGACGCGGCTGTAGTGGTGACTGGGGACTTCTAACAGGATGAACCTTCAGAAAAAGTTCAGCCTAATTTCCATCAACACATTACATGTGCTACCAGTGGAGAAAGAACTTTGGGCCCACTGCTACACACCATACAAGAACGGATACAAGACTGTCTCGCTCCCTGCTTTCTGGAAATTGCATCATTCCGCTATTTCGTTAATTCCTGTTTACAAGCCGTGCATCGCTCGTGGTACGGTAGTGACGAGGGATGTAAAGCAGTGGTCAGACCAATCAGAGGCCGCGCTTCAGGATGAGCATGACGTCAGGAGGGCTCTGATGCATGTGAACACCAGGAAAGCTGCGGGCCCAGATGGAATATCTGGGCAAGTACTGGAGACCTGTGCTAACCAGCTAGCCCCGGTGCTCACTAGGATATTCAACGCCTCACTGTCTGAGTCAGTGGTCCCGTCCTGCTTCAAGAGGTCCACCGTCATTCCTGTCCAAAAGATCGCCTCTCCAGCCTGCCTGAATAACTACCGTCTGGTGGCCCCCAGTGGTCATGAAGTGCGTTGAGAGGCTGATTAAGGACTACATCTGCGCCTCCCTCCCCAGCACCTTGGATCCGCTGCAGTTTGTGTATCGGCGGAACAGATCCACAGAGGATGCGGTCTCCCAGGTACTGCACACCACGCTCACGCACCTAGATGGCCGGATGGCCTATGTGAGATTGCTGTTCATCGACTATAGTTCAGCTTTCTATGCCAAAGTCCCCACCAGACTGGCTGTCAAGCTGCAGGAGCTAGGACTGAGCACTCCGCTGTGTGCCTGGATCCTGGACTTCCTCTCAGCCTGGCCCCAGTTGGTGAGGGTGGGGAGGCACATGTCCAGCTCCATCACCCTGAACACAGGATCCCCCCAGGGCTGAGTCTTCAGCCCCCTATTGTACTCCCTGTACACACATGACTGTGTGGCCAGGTCAAGTTCCAACACCATCATCAAGTTTGCTGACGACACCGTCTTGGTGGGCCTGATCACCGACAACTATGAGAAGGCCAACTGTGAGGAGATGGCTGACCTGTCACCCTGGTGCTAGGACAACAACAACAACAACAGCCTCCTCCTCCTTTGTTCTAGGAATCATTTAGTTTCAGTTAGTTAGCTAGGTAGGAATTCGGTTAGCTATTATGTTTGGTTGAGTAACTATTGTGCATAATCTCCAGGTGCATTGCAAAGACATTTCACTGCATACAGTATATGCATGATTGTATGTATATGTATGTGATAAATAAACCTCTTGAATCTTGAATCTTGACAATGCCTAGGCTTTCCTCACCACCTTCGAGATGAGGGAGGAGGCGGCCAGGTGGAACCCAGAGGAGAGGGTAATGCGCCTGCTCCTCAGAGAGGGAGCGGGAGGCGCAGCAAGCGCTGCAAGGCCTACCGGCACCGGCCGCCGGGACTACCACACCGTCAGGAAAGCGGTCCTGGACCGCGTGGGGAGGACACCGCCTGCGGTTCTGGGGACTGGAATACACCACTCCGGGTCGCCCCTTCGCTCATGTCCAACAACTGCGGGATGTGGCCCGAAAGTGGCTGCAACCTGGGGACCAATACCTGGACTAGATCATCCACCTGGTGGTGCTGGAGCAGTTCCTCCTCAACCTTCCGGACAGGACTGCCCACTGGGTCTGCTGCCACTGCCTTCTCTGGCGGAGGACCACGCAGAGGTTTACGACCACACGGCAGCCTACCACCAAAGGGCAGCGGGATGCCCTCCTTCCCTCCCACTTGTTCTCCCTCCTCCTGGCCCTGTAGAGGGGGGACGCCTACCAGCTGGGTCCTGTGGCACCGGGGGACACCATCTTCCCTTCCTGTACGGTCCCCTTTCTGTCCCCCGTGTACTCCCATGGTGGCCCCGCAGTGGGCCCCATGATAGATGCTCAAACGCCTGGGCAGGGGTGCTGCCGCTGCAGGTGACCTACAACGTACCGGTAAGAGTACAAGGGGTGGGACATCAGCCTTGGCTGGCCTTTGGCTGTTCTCAGACGATAGTCGGGCATTACCTGGTTTAACCCGGGGCTTTGGTAGAGGCGTCACAGTTGGAGATACGGTGTGTGCATGGGGATACACACACGTATCCGATGGTACGGCTCTAGATTCAAAAGCATAAGGTGAAGACTGTGCAGTTAACTCCTGCCTGTCGCACTCCCTGATTTTGGTATGGATTGGCCAGTGTTTGACACTTTCATGAGGGAGGCTGGAGGAGTGTGGTCATGGTCAGTAGGGAAATGTGAGTGTTGTGCGGCGCATGGTGATGCTGAGGGGATGTTAGTGGTTGCTGTGGTGTTGGGGCCGGAGGAGTCCCCAAGGGGGGCTTTTTTGGTCCCATTGATCGCCACCTGAAGGATTTTATGCTAGGCAAGTAATGTGATGGTACCCTACACGTGGCCTTTGAGCGGGTAGTTAAAATCGATGGCGTATTGGTGCGCCCAGATGCGGCACTCACTCACCCGTATTTCTCTTTGATTGGGGACAGGTTATATGGAGGGAGCCGTGACACACAGTCATGGAAGGAAATAACCCAGTTGTTGGTTCTGAAAAGCTGCCGGGAAATACTTATCTATTGGCCGGGCATTTGGCCAGATATGTGTAAGTGGTGCGCCGCATGTCCTGAGTGCCAATTAGTCAACCCTTCGACTACACCAACCACGCCATTGAGGCCCCTCCCCCTAGTCGAGGCGCCATTCGAAAGACTCAGTATGGACCTCATCAGGCTATTAGACCGCACTGCAAGCGAGTACCATTTTGTGTTAATCCTAGGGGATTACACTACACCGAAGCGGTGCCCCTACGCAGTATTATGGCCAAAAGTGTGGTGCAGCCACTGTTTGTAAGTTTGTGCACAACGATAGCCGTAATTGGGATAAGTGGTTGGACTTTCTGTTGTTTGCTGTGCAAGAGGTTCCTCAGGCCTCCATGGAATGTTCTCCCTATGAACTCCTCTTCAGCAGGAGACCCCAGGATTGCTAGACCTAATTAAGGAAAACTGGAAGGAAGGGCCTATCACTGGTAATAGCAAAGTTCGGTATGTTATGGAACTACGAGCAAAGCTACACGAGCTGGGGCAGTTATTACAGTAGAATATGCTCCAGGCCCAGGATCGTCAGTGGCGTTTATATGACAGAGGGGCCAGAGAAGGTATGAGTGTTGCTCCCTACATCCAGCTCTAAATTACTTGTGAAGTGGCAAGGATCCTTCGTGGTCTTACGGCGGGTTAGGGATGTTGATTATAAGGTTGACAGGAGTGGCGCAACTCAGATTTACCACCTTAACCTCCCAAAGTAGTGGAGGGAGAGGTTGTCCGTGTCTCTGGCCGCCACGGTGATCGAGGGGGATAAGTTCCCCATCCCCACATACATTGGGGAGAGGAGCCCTTGTCCTGACACATGTCCATCTGCTCCTGGGCTAATTCCACCTAGCCCGCTCTCTACAATAAACGTGTGTCTGACACCACATCGTCTGTATCTCTGTGCTGGAGGTCCCTGAAAACTTCACTTGGGTGGCGCGTGGTAGGCGAAACTGCCACAGATGTCTTCTCCCCCCTGCCAGGCCGCAGGTTGCTGATTAACCAAGTGTGGAGATGACCCCAGGGGGAAAGGTACGCTCCCGGCAATCTCGCCTGCCCAAGCATAAACGCAAAGTCTTGCAGGCGGAATTAGAGGCCATGCTAGATATGTGGGTGACAGAGAAGTCTACAAGTTACTTGTGTAGCCCCATAGTCCTGATGAGTAAGCCCGATGGGTCAGTTTGGTTCTGTGTAGACTGAAAGGTGAACGTCGTGTCAAAATTTGACTCAATGGCTTTGCAGTGGCTCCACCACATGTAGGACACCAACGTGCATTAGGAACTGGCTGTTCAGCCCTTTAAGTTGAAGGTGATCCATAGGCTGGGGGCACAGATGGTGGTACCTGACTTCTTCCTCTCTGTGGGGGGGGGCGGGCTGGCGGTCGGACGGCTACACGGCCTACGTTGGGCGGTGGGGTCATTTAGCAGACTTAGCCTGATCAGCCTGCTGGCACTGATAGGTTGGACCCAAATACTGTATCACTTCGCTGACATTCCCCTGATTCTTCATTACTTTGTGTTGTACAGTCGAGAAGCTACAGGGACTCTCAGCATTTTCTGACTTTGCTGCAATAATCTTTAAAATATTTTTTCTGCCCTCACTTGAAATGAATCAGTGATACAATGCATACAGTGCACAATTTTTTTTTTTTAACATATATTAATAAGCTACATCCAGCAAGATTTCTCATGTTATATCCACCATGAAGTTCTAACGTACAGTATGTAGCTGGTATTTCTCATGCGAGCACCTTGACTTTTTCCTTCTCTTTACTCCCACACAGATTATTTTTCCTGTGAAAGAATGAAAGACACCACTTATGTCTGCTAACGTTTTCCTATAATCTCTGCCTTTCTCTAATGTGTCTTTTATTGCAGCTGTACTGAACAAAGCCCTCAGGCAGCTCTCTCTCTCACACACACACACACACACACACACACACACACACACCTATGCACACACATTTACACACACACTTTACAAAACTAACATACAAACCCACCTAAATGTGCAAACATCCACCCATCCGGACACACCCACACCCACACCCACCCACCCACCCACCCACACACACACACACACACACACACACACACACACACACACACACACACACACACACACACACACACACACACGCACACACAAGGCTGTTTAAACTGTTGCTGGTATGAACTAACTGTGCCACTGAAGCACTAATTCTCTGTCATTTGTCAATTCCATGACACTCCCTCACACAGCACAATATCTGGAAGAATGCTTTTCCCATCGTCTTTATGACCAAGCAGCTACTGGCCCTCGGCGATGAAGAACTAAGGGCGTAGGCAGGCGGTGGAGGGATAGACGCAGAAAAATGAGGAAAACCCAGAAAACAAGACATTGCAACAAAGGTTCAGAGAAACACAGCTCAGACGACTGCTTTTCTTTTTTTCTTTCCTGTGTGTGTGTGTGTGTGTGTGTGTGTGTGTGTATCCTGTTGTCGGCCCTATTAAAGTTGTATCACACAGGGCTTTTAGAACATCAACCATCAGCCCAGGCAACTTCAGCTAATGATTATTTAAAAACCTCTATGCCTTGCACATGTTTCGGCTCCACCCAAACACACACCCACACCCACACACACACACACACACACACACAACCCTCTGAGCAGCGGCAAGTAATCCTTCTCATCCTGTGCAGCCTTATCCATGGTACAGGGCACGT
>NC_137193.1:19395957-19400957 GCF_960531495.2 Zeus faber
TACAGCCCTCCATCAGCCTAATATATATCCACAGCATTCACAGGCACATTTCATGGTCAGTCCATTTGAGTGGCTCAACCAAACAAAAGGTTACATGAAATACGGTGCAGCCAGCACTGTGAAATACACTGGCCTGGCACACCAAGGTGAAAGGTATGGTCCCTTATTAATTACATCGATTAAAGTGAATTATTGAATCCACTAAATTCACCTCAGGCATGACACCTGGAGATTTTGGACACAGCTTACAGAAGATTGCGAAAATGGAGGTGAAAATAATGCGGGTGATGGTCTCAGAAAGGCTGGTTTTTAGGTTCTCTGTATACACACAATGAAACGTAGAATTCACACTCTCAAATCTTTTGCTGAAAAATTATACACGACGGGTTCCAAATTTATGTTCCATCTCATGCCAAACGAAACAATCCAGTTTCACAAGGTCGTCTTTAAAATGTGTTGCCTATGCTAAGAAATGTTCTTTGTCAACATTTGGACATGATTTAGAATTGATTTGGGATTTTAGCTTGGTATTGTGTGAATGAACAAGAATATAAATACAGCAGTTTTAGCAGGGCTACCGGCAGACGTTCTCTGATTCAGGTTGCACAGAAAGTATACAATGGATTTTATTGGTTGAATGTGTGCTTTCACAGATGGAAATCCACCGAGCGTTCCCGAAGATGGTTCTGCATAGATATGCATGCTTTCATGTACGTTAATATGTGGAATCGATTTTCCATCATTTCAGGTGGAAAGATTTGCATGAAAATTCATGGCACATGCATCCAGCCCAGTGGAGCTCCTGAGATTGAGCCTCTGTGTTTTGCAACTGGGAATTCAAAATTTGAAACACATTTTTACTTCCAATATCTATGAGGAATCTTTCAGCGCCTGAATAGAAATACAAATCTGGCTGCTTCTCTCCATGGAGCTGGTTGGCAACTTCTTTAGTTTTTCTTTTAAGCATACATGCATATTAAACATATACACATATGAGATAATACTCAAGCTAGTGTGCGCTTGTAGTGGACAAATACTGAACTAATCCTATGTCCACTCGTAACCCTATATCTGTTTTACTGACAAACAGGAACATTATGTGCAGCTAGCCTGTTGTTGGGCAGGTCACTTTTGCAAGCTGTGAAGCCGAGACGCTGAACTTGTTGAAACTGCTGAAACAATTGCAACTGCCTTTGTGACCTATGCATATGACTACACCCTCAGCAACTGCCTTTGTGACGCCCACACAGTAACGGTCCATGTGACCTACGCGATATAAGTCCCCTGAGCTGGCTGGTTCGGGGGAGATGCTTTTTTCCTCTTACTCGGTGACATGTAAAGTGCTTCCCGCTGATCGCGATCTTCTATACAAAAAAAACAGACCAAGTTGTTGTATTTTCTGTTTAACCGGAACTATCTCACCCCACGCATCAAACACCAACTGAGTGGCTGTAATTTCCACGACACGCTTGTATCTAGTTATTTTTGTCCTTTGTATGGAAAACCATTATGCTCATAATCAATTAGCATCTTGCCCTCTGTGGTGCAGGGAAATGTCACCCATTATGAGCAATTTGTATCAAGACCCAGCTCGGGCATAGCAATATAAGTCTTTTGTTTTTGCAAGGGTGCAGCAGACACAGAAGAAAAGCTGCAGAAGGATCGTAAATCAAAGTGTCCAAGAAGATCAATAAGAATGTAATGAATTGTAGTAAAAGTCAAAGTGGTGGATTTCATTATGTCTGTTTCATGTAGCGTTTGAAGTCACTCGGGAGTCCATCAGAGCAAATGTTGGGAAGAACAGTGTTTACAGTGAGAGGAGTAAGGTGGAGGGAGAAAAAGGGTCAAGTGTGTATACTATATATGCGTATATGAGACAGAAGTGGTGTGTGTGTGTGTGTGTGTGTGTGTGTGTGTGTGTGTGTGTGTGTGTGTGTGTGTGTGTGTACGTGTGTTGGTCCTGCAGATTCAGCAGTGTGTATACACCACTCAGCCACAACATTAAAACTGCTCTCAGGCGAAGTGAATAACATCGATCATCTTGTTCCAATGGCACCTGTCAAGGGGTGGCATATATCAGGCAGCAAATGGGCAAGATATGGCACCAGGATGCATTTTGGGAAGAAGGCAAGCCGGCGGAGGCAGTGTGATGCTCTGGCCAATGTTCTGCTGGTAAACCTTGGGTCCTGGCATTCATGTGGACGTTACTTTGACACGTACCAACTGTACCCTGTACCAACATGACAAAGAGTTCAAGGTGTTGACTTGGCCTCCAAATTCCCCAGATCTCAATCCGATCAAGCATCTGTGGGATGTGCTGGAACAACAAGTCCGATCCATGGGGGCCCCACCTCCCAACTTCCAGGACTTAAAGGATGTGCTGCTAACGTCTTGGTGCCAGATACCACAGGACACCTTCAGAGGTCTTGTGGAGTCCACGCCTCGGTCAGAACTGTTTTGGCCGAACGAGGGGGACCTATGCAATATAAGACAGGTGGTTTTAGTGTTGTGGCTGATGGTGTATGTATGTGCATGCAGGTGCGATGGCCCAAGTTCAGAAGAATGTGTGTGTGTGTGTGTGTGTGTGTGTGTGTGTGTGTGTGTGTGTGTGTGTGTGTGTGTGTGTGTGTGTGTGTGTGTGTGTGTGTGTGTGCGTGTGTGTGTGTGTGTGTGTGTGTGTGTGTTTATGCATCCAGAGAAGGCCCTCGGGGATGGAGAAGCTGTTCCCAGCTTCTCTGTGTCGCTCCCCAAGAAATCAATTCCAACTGCCGCAGAGCATCCCTCTCTCTCTCTCTCTCTCTCTCTCTCTCTCCCTCTCCCTCCCTCTCTCTCTCTGTCTGTTTCTCTCTCTCTCCCTCTCTCTCCTTCTGTCCTAGTTGTGTCTCTCTATCACTCTGTCCTTCTCTCTCTGTCCCTGCTTCTGCCCTCTCTTTTTTTTTATCCTTCCACTGTGTCAGTCCTTCTAGTATGGTCCAACTTTCTATCTCTCTCTCTCTTAGATGAAAGCCACAGAAGCAGCCAGGAACTTTCCTCCTCCAAACACAGGAGTGGAGTTGGATCCAGATCCAGAGCCTGTTACCGAGCTCTCAGGCGTCTGTTGGGAGCTCCTGCTGGTACACATTGGATCTTGCAGATTTTTGACTTTATACCGGAAAAGCGCTGTACTCCCGAGTCAGGTGAAACGCAGAGAAAAACTTCCAGCCGATGATGATCTTACGGTGCACAATATGAGCTTTCAGCTGACGCCGATGCCGAGCGACGAGCAGCGAGCGCGAAGGTCACGTCAGCATTTTGAATCCAATAACTTCAAGCGGCCGGGCAATAAACAAGCACAAATGACAACAATAACAACAAAACGGCGAGAACCAGAAAATAGAATAAATGCGAAGTCTCAAGGACAAGGGAGAACGACAATGTGCTGAATCAGATTTACTGCTTATAAACTAGATCCATCTCTGCCGCCAATTTCCTCCAATAGTGATTTTTCAGCATGTCCCCATCCCCAAGATGGCTAACAAACGGCTCCCCGGCTAACTAAGGAAACTGTAACTTGGGCTTAACAGGAACAAAAGAGCTGACACGACGTGACACACACCCACAACACACACACACACAAAGTGGTATATTAGTGATCCACCTGGGAGCTAAACTGCTTACAGGACGCACTGGTGGAAGTCCTTAATGACCCCCGGTTTGTGTGTGTGTGTGTGTGTGTGTGTGTCTTTGTGTGTGTGTGTCTGTGTGTGTGTCTGTGTTTGTGGAGAGCTAGAAAAAGAGCTGGGGGGGGGCTATGTGGACACAAACACCTGCATTCATATCTGTATTTGCCCAGGTGTGTATGCTGTGTATATGATTATGTATGTGTGTCAGGACAAACCTCATACACATTTTGTGTGTATGTAGAAAGGTGTTTGTAGTGTTACATGGTCTATGTGTGCAAACAGTGTCTGTGTGTGTGTGAATTGTAGGGTTCACTGTGTCTGAGCGCACGCGCATGTGCGTGCGTGCCTGCGTGCGTGTGTGTGGATCAATACAGCTATAGCAATAATAAGCTTCCTAGGCAGTTGTGACACAGTATCACCGTTGCCCCTGGAGACCATAGATGAGAAACTGTTGTCTAATTTAACTCAACAGCAGAATTCGCAGCTTGCTTCACATTCAGAACGTCTCACAGACACTAAACACACGCACACACACGCCTGCACACACGCAAGCACGCACGCCCGCACACACACCCGCACGCTACAGCATGTTACAGTAGCTTCGTAGCAGAAGCAACGGCTTGTGTGGCATTATGCTTGCTGAATTTTACACAATTAACATCTTATAGGCTAATTATTTCACAGTGGGTCCTGTTTGTGTGTGTGTGTGTGTGTGTGTGTGTGTGTGTGTGTGTGTGTGTGTGTGTGTGTGTGTGTGTGTGTGTGTGTGTGTGTGTTAACAAAAGAGAAGTTGCTTATGGGAGTGTAAGTGTATTTATTTTTTATTTTTCCAATTCCTGGAGGCCATGAACCTATTACCCATATAAAGGAAGCTGGGCCAAAAATGCTGTGTACTATATTATATTTACCCCTCCCCCCTGCTCCATCGCCACATCAATAGAAAGCTTAAGTTAGCACTGAAAACATTGATACAACAAGTTCATATTTACCATGTTGCATGCTCATTTTAGAGAGCCATCCTGAGAGTGCACTTCAATTATGGGAGTTTGAGTCAAACTACAACAGAAGTTGTGGCATTTTGCGAACGTTCGGAACGTCCTGAACAGATTGGCTCTTTATTCTGAAGATGCCACTGAAGTTGTTGCTGTTTTTAAACGGCCAATTATATTTGTTTGTGTGTTTAGTTCAGCAGATTCTCACTTTATACCGCTGCATCCTGTAGGTTACATCAGCTGAACACACACACACACACACACACACACACACACACACACACACACACACACACACACACACACACACACACACACACACACACACACACACACACACAGTGTC
>NC_137193.1:19405957-19425957 GCF_960531495.2 Zeus faber
ATTTGCCAGTTTTTTGTTTTTTTTTGGCAAGCTTGTGAATTCTGCAAGCTGCAAAGTGGAAATTAACATAACATACATACATTACGCAGAAAGTTCCAAAAAAAGGTATTTGTGGAAGAACAGGAAATTATGAAGCTTGAAATTCTAGCCCATTCCAACACCACTCCGGGTATGGAGGACTGCAGCCGAGTCGTGATGGCACCAAACATATGCACTGACAGACACACACACACTTGCACACACACAAAAACCCAATGTGTGAAAGCAAAGGGAGATGTGTGATCCTGTACGCACCTGTTAATACCTACTAGGCTATCATAAACAATCTGTTTTCACTGCTTTTGTAACATGAATGCACACTGGTGTTCCCACACCCAGAAATTGAGCTTGAGAAACCACCCACGTACACATACTGTAGATATTTACAGGAAACATTGTGGAGCCTGGAGCTATACTGACACATCAATATAAAATAGGGCGAGCAAAGACGGTAGGAAAGAGCAACTCCAGACACTCAGGGCAGAGGACAGGTGTGAGGAGTTCAACATGAACTATATGGAGTTTTTTATATTACCATAGAGTCCTGACCTTAATGGATGCTCCATAACTTGCGTCTCAAATCGCCCTTAACGCAAGCAAAACATCACATGACAAAGGTCTATCCCAGCACCAGTACCAAACAGCAGCACAAAGTAGCTTCGAATGGCCTGACGTTGAGTCAATTCTATTGTCCACTGTTCTACTACTGTCTATTATTCTTAATGTCAAAGTTTAAAATTCTGATTCATTTCCCACAAATTCACTCATTTTGAAAAGGAAATCACTTACTTTACCTTGTGTGTAGACAGTTGTGTGATAATACGCTTATAAATTTTGACAAACTGTACATAACTTCAAGGATTTATATGGCAATTCATGTGTACATTAATCCAGCAGTGTCCAAATGCGGCCATCACTTTTGTTAATGAGTGATTTAAAAAAAAAACTGTTGCAAGTACAGTAACAGCTGGCCGGTGACAATAGCTTACCGTGCCAACAGGAAAAAGCATGCGAGTGTGTCCAAAAGCTGTCGCCGTAGGTATCCCTCTTGCCGTGGTCCTCTGAGTGCCTCTCGCTGGTATTTCACGTTGAATTAATTGTCATTCAAAAACAAGGGTTCCTGCTGAGTGTGAAGTTTGGGTCTGAGATAATTTCTTGTTTAATTCTTTTCCAATTCACATTCTGTTAATCTAGCTTCGTCCAACCTGTGCATCAGCTCCTTGTCCCAGGTGAACCAGCTTTTTTCCCCATGCTTTGGACGGGCTGGAAAGCTCTATAAACCGCGCTCGGACAATCTCCCCATATCCTTACATGTAACCCAAAACTGATGGATCCTTCACGCTAAATGTAAATAGGAAAGAGCATCTAAAGTTGTGCAGCATCTAGGTTTACCAAATTTTAAATTTTAAATGTCACCCCTTAAAGAAACCAAAATGTAGCATTACATTAGCATTTACAAAACTATTAAACTATCATAATAAATTACTTCATCAGTCGGGCACCACCTATTTCTTTTTAAGAGGAATTAATAAAATAAAATTAAGCACATTAATTGGTTGAGTAAATGAATCAATCTCATGACATATGGAGTTAATTCTTCCAGATTCAGGGGTCTCTATTCTCTACTTGAAGCTAGATATCACAAACAACAACCTTGGAAATAAATTAACATTCATTTATTGCTAAAATGATTTTCAATAAAAGGCAAAATAAAGAAATTGTGAATAAAGAATGCAGGTAATAAAAAATCAAAAAACAAATGGATGAAAAGGATAGATTTCTTAATTGAAAACCTCACCAATTGGTTTGGCAGAACTGGAGGATAAATGAACAAAAGGCTAAATAGAGTTTCTATGTTCTGGTCTAAGGACTTAAAAACACTACCCAAGATCAACTCTTAATGAGAAGACGCAGCAGAGAGGTTCTCTGTGGTTTACCTGTCATGGCGTTGCCCTTGGGTGTAGCTCCGCCGAAGGGGGACTCCTACGGTATCGCTATTGCGCCGTCCGATGACATGATACAATTCAGCGGGGAAACCAATGGAGAGCAGTGTTGGCGACTTGGAGAGATGCAGGCAGAGGCACTTACAGGATGTCCCGTCGTCCCTTGCGGGATGTCCTTTTAGGCAACGTTGCAACTGTGTCGTGGTAGCAGATCACAGTCAGTGACTTGTCTTGTCCACAGGAGCTAGAAGTTCTTCTTAACTGTTTATAACTAACTTCAAAAATAAACTTCTAAATAATGTTGTCAGCACTTCGACACTAATTACGAAATCATCATTAATTTGAGAAATCAGGTTACTACAATACAAAAATATCTAACTGGAACAGGTTTTACTAAGTCGAACTAGGCGGTACCCCGACAAGAAAACTTAAGAAAATTACAAAAAATAATTAAGATAGAGAAGATCTGCATGGAGAAAGATTGAGGGGCCACCAAACAACTTGAACTTGAACTTGAACTTGAACAACCCAAACGGAAGCATGTGAAACTGGTAAAGGCCTTGCAGAGTGGAGAAGGCCGATTTTTCCTTGGACTCCTGGGACAAGGGAATCTTCCAGTAGCCCTTGGTTAAATCCAGCATCGTAAAAAAACGAGCCCTACTTAACCAGTCGAGAAGCTTGTCGATGTGGGGCATCGGGTAGGCACCGAACTTTGACACCGCTTTCACTTTCCGGTAATCTACGCAGAACCGCACCTCCAGCATAGCCTCTAATTCTGCCTGCACGATTTTGCGTTTGTGTTCAGGCAGGCAATACAGCCGGGTGAACACCTTCACCCACATGGTAAAGTATGAGGGGCGTACGGCCGGGCAGGGGAAAGAAAATGTCAGCAAAGCGCCGCTACAGTGCCATAACATCCACCCTCTGGCCGGGAGGGAGAAGGTCTCTTGATAGGGCCTCCGGCCCCAACTGGTCCCTCTCAATCATCGCTGTGGCCAGTGCTACAGGCACACCTTCCCTCCATTCCTTTAGGAGGTTTACAGTAGTTGGTAAATTTGGGCGGACCCCCCCATGTCTGTGTGTTCCACTTTATAATCGATCTCCCCCATGTGTTGTGTGATCATGAAGGGCTCTCGCCACTTCGCCAGTAATTACGAGCTGGACGTAGGGAGCAGTACTAACATCTTGTCTCCTGGTGAGAATTGTCTTAAGTGAGCCCCACTGTCGTACAGGTGGCGCTGATGTTCCTGGGCCTGGAGCAAGTTCTCCTCTGATTCTTGCCCTAACGTGTGTAGCTTTGCTCTCAGGTCCAGGACATACTGGACCTCGTTTTTACTGGTGCTAGGACCTTCCTGCCAGTTTTCCTTAATCAGGTCGAGCACCCCACGAGGTCTCCTGCAAAACAGTAGCTCAAAAGGGGAAAACCCCGTAGAGGCCTAAGGAACCTCCCGCACCGTGAAGAACAGGGAGAGTGACGCACAATTGGATACAGTATGTGTGAATATCCCCATGTGTCCCAATTTCGGCTGTCATCGTGGACGAACTTTTGAATTATGTTTTTCAACATTTTGTTGAAGCGCTCGACCAGGCCATCCATCCGTGGGTGGTAAACGCTGGTCCGAATTGAGCGGACGCCCAGTAACCCATACAGTTTGTGCAGTGTGTGTGACATAAACAAAGTGCCCTGGTTGGTCAGGATTTCCTTCAGAATCCCGACCCGGGAGATGACCTGAAACAGGTCAACAGCGAACGGCATCTCGACTAAGGGGAGTGGCCTCAATGGCGCTCTGGGAATAGCTGGTGGTATTACGACCAGGGCTAGGAGGGACTCAAACGCACGACACAGAGGCAGCTCTTAAATGGGTTGTAGTAGTTCCTGCCAACAGGTAAGGGTTTAGGGAGGGAGACAAAGTCTTTGTGGCCGTGGTGCGCCAACATGGTGAGAGGTTTTATTGTCCATTAAAACAATAAGGAACGTTGGCCACAAGTATAAATGACAAAGCAATGATTATTATAATATTGAGGTGGATAATAATCATCTCAGGTGCAGGAGGAATGATGTTCTGCTGCTGGGCTGCTCACAAGCCTGTGCGCCAATCCCCTCTTAAGACAGACAAACATTAAGAAAACTCCCTGCCTCGAGTCGGACCAATCACTGCCGCATGGGCGGGAACCGTGCTGTCGGGCCGACAGCCCACTCCCACCCGCACCCCCAACCCTCTGTAGTCCACGCAGAACCGGACTGACCCATCGGGCTTACCCACCAGCACAATGGGACTGGACCAGTCACTCGGACTCTTCTATTACGCCCATGTCCAGCATGGTCTCTAATTCCGCCTGCACAATCTTTAGTTTGTGTTCGGGTAGGCGATACGGCCAACAGTGCACCTTCACCCGCAGTGTCCACACCCCTGCCCAGACGTCTACGCAGCTCCCTGATTTCCCACGGCAGCAACGTCCTGGGAGGTGAGGGGGGACAGAGAGGGGACAGCACAGGAAGGGGAGAGAGCGGCCCGCGGTACTACAGAACCCGGTGGATCCCGCGTAGATCCTGGGGTCAGACGTAGCTCCCCCCGGACATTGTCCTCCGGGGCACCGTGACGGGCTGGGGACCCGGTGAATCCCACATGGGTCCTGGGGACGGCGTAGCGCCCCCCCTGACATTGTTCTCCGGGGAACTGCGACGAGTTGGGGACCCTGCGATTCCCGCATGGCTCCTGGTGTCGGACGCAGGTCCAGGTCTCTGTTCAGGCACAACTTGTGGGAGTTCCTGCACACAGGTAAGGGTTTAGGGAGTGAGACGGACTCTTTCTGGCCATGGTGTGCTAGCATTGCAAGAGTTTTTACTGTCCCTTTAAAATAAAAGGTATTGAATTTGAGGCAGCTTGGTGGCCGCGGGAAAGGGAACCGGGCTGTCGTCCGCAGCCTGTGCTTGACCACACCCCTTTGTCTGCCACATGGGTAAACAAAGGAGTTTTATTAAAAGTTACTGGTGTGATGAGGGGAGAGACCTGGTCAGGCTGGATCGGGCAGACGTGTCCTGGAAGACGGGACTACCAAACAGGGCGAGGCAAGACAGGACAGGGACGGCGTGGACGGTAATGGAGGGATCCAGGTCCCGGAAGGGTAGACAAGGAACCAGGCTCGATGAAGCAGGCCAGGAACGTATTGAACATGGAAAGGGAAACAGGCAGGTTAGCACGGAGACTAGACAATCAAATTCTTAGAGCCAGAAGGATGAGCCCTATGAATGACGAGGGAGGCATCCAGGATGTGCCTCTGGGGAACCCAGGACCATTCCCCCAGGCCGTAGCCCTCCCAATTGACGAGGTACTGCAGCCCCTCCCGCAGCGATGCACATGCAGCTGGCACCGGACCATATAGGTGGAGTGGTAATCGGTGGTGCAGGGGGGGTGGCCGGGGGGGGGAAAGGGGGCTGGAAGCCACTGGTTTGAGCTGGGACACATGAAAGGTAAAGTGTTGACAATGGACTCAATGACGAAGGGACCAACCGGTTGGGTGAGTTTGCAGGAGTCCACCTTGAGGGGCTGGTCCTTCGCCGAAAGCCAAACCCTTTGGCCGAGGGCATATGTGGGTGCTGGAGTCCGGTGACGATTTGCTTGCCGCCGGGACCGGGTGGATGCCTGGAGCACGGCAGAGCGGATTTTGTTCCAGGTTCGCTGGTAGCGGAGAATGTTGGCCTGGACAGAGGGCCCAGAGATCGCCACCTCCTGGGAAGGGAACAGAGGGGGATGGTAGTCTAGGGAGCAGAGAAACGGGGACAGGTCGGTGTCTGGTTGACGAGGGTGTCGTGTGCATACTCGGTCCATGGGAGCTGGCCGCTCCAGGAGAAGGGGTTGGCAGCCGTGACACCGTGGAGCATGGCCTCCACCACTGGGTCTGGCCGTTGGTCTGGGAGTGAAAACCGGAGGACAGACTGACCTTGGCTCCCAGGGTGGAGCCGAAGGCACACCACACCTGGGAGATAAACTGCGGCCCTCTGTCTGAGACTAAGTCCGCAGGGATACCATGTACCTTGGCCACCAGGAGGTCGGGTGTCTCCTTTGGGACGGTAGCTTGGGCAGGGCGATGAAGTGGGCGGCCTTCGAGAACGGGTCTATCGGCGTGAGGATGGTTGTGTTGCCGCTGGACGGTCGTGTAACGGGTGTGGTTAGGACCCAATTGCAGCACAAAGACAAGCAGGGATATTTGGTAATGTCTTTTATTTGTAGAGCGGACGGAAGACAGGCAGGGGGCAGGCAGGATACATCTTCGAGGACAGGCAGGTTCGACAGTGGGGAGCGCAGACAGAAGACAGGCGGGGGGCAGGCAGGATAGGTGGTCGGAGCGAGGCAGAGTCGGTAGTGGGGAATCAATCCGGAGAACGCTGGAGAGTCTGGTGCAAGCATCAAAAACAATCTGGCAATGGGTGACTGGTGAGAGAGGCTATATATAGTGGCTTGATTGCTGATCGGGAACAGCTGTGTGCGGAGGTGAATGGAGTTGGGCTAATGAGACAGGTAAGGGGGGGGGGGTAGATGAAAGCGGAGATCATGACAGGTGGGAGTCTGGTGACTAAGTCCAGGGTGATGTGGGACCATGGGCAACTAGGGATTTGTAGGGGTTAGGGTTAGGGTTGGGTTGGTCCAATGCGGCCTCAGCTGCGGGGGTCCATTTGAATGGTGAGGCGGTTGAGGTGAGGGCTGAGTCGGTGATGCGGCTGAAATTCCGAATGAGCAGTCGGTAGAAGTTGGCAAAGCTGAGGAAGCGCTGCAGTTGTTTCCTGTTGATGGCCGTTAGCCACTCTGCCACAGCAGTCCCCTTCCCAGGATCCATCTCCATCCTGGTTCCCACCTGGTGCCTCCCCTCCCCCGCTCTGGGACCTCTGCCGGTGCAACCTCTCAGTCCCTGTGTGCCACTCAACGCTCGCATATACCTACAGACCGTGAGCGCACCCCCCCGCTTCTGTCATTAAGACATCGAAACCCGACCAACTTGTACCCAAATTCAGGGGGTGCGACAGGCGGGAACTAACCGCAGCCTTTACCATATGCTTTTTTCCCTTATAGCAAATTTCAAGACGCACAATTGGATACAGTATGTGTGAATATCCCCATGCACACAACAAATATATACCCAGGTTGCCTCTACCAAAGCTTTGGGGTGAGCCAGGTGTTGCTGAATCATGGTCTGCGAACAGCCTGAGCCCAGCAAAGCCTGATGTCTACCCCCTTACTGACTACACCTTACTGACACACAGTGGACCCCTTCTTGTCCAGGGGAGGGATCCGGCGGACCGGCGACCCGCATGACCTGGCCGACCTCCATGATGGGGCAGTCCTGGAAGTCGTGGTTGGGTCGCCTGCATCACCAGCAGTCATCACTCCCAGTGGTCCCGAGACGAACAGGGGTGGAGCGGGATAGGAGGTGGCCTTCTGCCGGTGTTCATCCCTCCCCTGGTGGGGGAAGGGGCAGGAGGCAGGAGGGAGGAGGATGGTGATGGCCGCAAGGTCCCCAGCACTGGTACTGGCCGGTCCTGCGACGACTCTCCCATGCCGGATCCAATCCGCGTTGCGCATTATGCGTCACCTTGTTGGGGGTCTCCCAAGGGAGTCTCCCCATTACGAGTCTGATTGCAAAATCTCCCGACCTCCTGGTGCATAACGTGGGGAGGGTGGGGGAGGGCCCCGGGGTCTCCCTGCCCGGACAAGTCCATTTTTTCAAACCCCCATCAGGATTTGGCATAGCACGGCACAGCCCCTCCAAGGACTCCCTTACAATTTTATATTTTCACTAAATCAAAATAACTACTGTCCAACAATTATTTCAAGTATTATATGCATGCATGCAAGGGTAGAGCAGTGAAATGCGAAATGATTTTTTTTATTATTATTATAATTATTAATGGCTCTCCAATGGAGACCCCCCCCCGCTGATGCACGAATACATTTTACGATCGAATTTGCGATCAGACGCAAAACAAGGGCAAATTGTACTCAGCAGCAAAACTGGCATATGTATCATTAGCACAATATATTTTGTGAATCGGATACGCAATTCATGGTGCTAATAGCGGCCGCATTCCATTTCTTTGTGAATTCGCCCCACGACGTATAGATGCAGGAGATGAACTTCTTATCTTCAGCAACTGGAGGATAGTAGAGTTGCATGACAAAGATCAAGAAAATTTCAGAGATAGTGATGTGACAGAGAGAGGGAGGGGAAAGCGAGTGTTTTTGCCTGTGTGTGTGTGTGTGTGTGTGTGTGTGTGTGTGTGTGTGTGTGTGTGTGTGTGTTCCCAAGAAGAACAAAAGGAGGAAAGTTACAAAGAGAGAAAGTGTGAAATATTCCTTTGTCTTCTTAATGTGTTGTCTTTTGGTGGTGATGTGTTTTTGATTTTCTGATCTCAGCATCTGAGATCTCACATCTTTCCTTTTGAAATCCTTCCTGTGTTACAATCAAACGGGAACCCCCTTTTCCTATGGGTCCCTAAGTGGTCTCACATCCCGTTGCTAATCTTCTTATCAGGTCTAAACATTCCTTTATCAGGATGTGGAGGCCCAGTTCTTGGCTGGAGAGTGTCATTCCAGACAGTTTAACGTTAGGTGTAAAAAAAAAAAGATGCAGATCAGACAGTTCCCCACAAAAGAGTGTTGTGTGTTGAGGGCTCAACAGCAATAAAGCAGCGTTCTTACTCCTCTCCTTATCGTGAGAGATCAGAGTTTAATCCGCAGACCTCAAGTGCAGGGCCGGCTCTTCCTATAGGCAAGATAAGCAGCCGCCTGGGGCGCCGTCCCAAGGGGGGGGGGGTCGTGGAGAGGGAGCGATCGGGCGTATTTTGCGAACCCGTCTCCCTCTCCGACAGTACCGACGATGTGCATGCCAATGACGCGCCGACGTCAGCGATGGGGTGCCCGCAATCAGCACGCCAAAACAGTGTCTTTATTCTAGATGTAGGTAATTTTATCTTATTTTATTTCTCCGTATGGAACAAAACAAGCACCGTGCGTAATAGGGACACTTTATCAGTGACTCTCTTACAATCAGAAGGGCTGTCCTCTGTACACAATATATATCTGATACAATATCTCACCAATGTAACAAACTCCTATGGATTTGTCCAATAGGACCATCTGCTTCAGAGGTTGAAAGGACAACAGCACACAACGCATGACTCACAGAACTTTCTATGATAAGAATCTACGAAAGCAAACATCCTTACACTCTATACTGATTAATAGTGGGGAGATATTTGGTTGAGCAAATTTCTCGAATCCTTTGTTGGAGAATGGGTCCGGCCACAAAGATCAGGGAAAGATTTGAATTTGAAAAGAATACTTGCAGCACATTTAACAGACCATTTATTCCTACATCTGTAGATATTTAAATTGATTTAATTGTTCAAAGTAACTGAGACAAATTGAGTTTGCCTGAAATACCCTTTCTTTTTTGATCTCTCTCTCTCTCTCTCTCTCTCTCTCTATCTGTCTCGCTATTTTTCTCTTCTTCTTATTCCTCATATTTCAGTGAAAATCATTAAAAATCGCAAATTGGAATCAAAGGTTTGACCTGAAATAGATTGAATTATCTTTGATGCTTTAAGGTTTAAACTGTTGGACAAGTTATTATGTAGAAAAAAAGCTATTGGTGGATGAATTATTCATTGTGTAATACACAAGATTAAAGAATTGATCTACCCATCTACCAATATATCCATCCATCTACCTACCTATCCACCTATATATCAAACCACCAATCCATCTATCTACCTATGTAATTCATTTTGGTAAATTTACTCCATCAGCAGCACAGTCGCTTTTCTACAATGTATCAGTCATCCACATCATCTACACTGCGGAGGATTACTCGCAGTCGAGAAATCACTGGGTGTTTCTTGGTCTGAGGGTGTGTCGACTTTCTAGCTTCCCCAAAACATTAGAATGATTCCTTTTGTCTTTCATCCTCTACTTTCCGAAACCTGGAACCTGTCAAAATCATACTTGTCCACCCTTGCCTAGAAACTCCTGGGCGTGGTTACACGGTGAGGACGGTGTGACAGCCTGACGGCCCTCCGCGATAGCTGAAGGAGAGGGGCCTGACTCGACTAATCTTCTATTAAATATGACATTTCCACGGTTCCATTTGCTATTTCTCACTGACTCTGTGAGAAGGAAGACAGGACGGACGGAAGACGAGGTGGTCAAGAGAGAGAGCGAGAGAGAGACTGACACGCCTGAAGCCCACCAGCTCTCTCTTTCCTCCTGGTCTGTTCCCTCTGTCCTTTCCCTTTTGCTCTTTACCCTCTCTCTTTCCTACTGTTTTCTATTTTCTTCCTTAATGGTTTATCTATCCATCCATCTAGCTATCCATCCATCTTCTCACATTTGTTCTTTTTCCCCCGCTCCATTCTCTATTGCTCTTTATCCCCTTGCTTTCCTACTTTTTCTATTTTCTTTCTTAATGGCTAATCTGTCCATCTATCCCTCCATCCATCTTCTCACATGTGTCTTCCTTTCCTCTGTCCTTTCTCTACCCCTCCGTATCACCATGCCAGCCACTCCACCTGTCTGTCTTTCCCACCGCACTCCCTCAACGTCATCTGACCAGTAGAATTAATGGCTTTATTTCCATCATATCGCCATGGTGATGAATCATGTCATTAATCATCATATTGCGAGGGTGATGGATCGTGTCATTAATCAGGGTTTCTTTCTGGGGTAAAACAGCATGTTATGGGGAGCAAGCCCATACGCCTGTGATTAGCAATTAACACAGTCCAATACGCACACACGCACACCCACACGCGCACGCACGCACGCACGCACGCACGCACGCACGCACGCACGCACGCACGCACGCACACACACACACACACACACACACACACACACACACACACACACACACACACACACACAGACTCCCTGCAGAGCTGGAACAAAGCCAGATATCAAAATGACTTCATCAGTGCCAGCTTAATCAAACTGTCGCTGCAAAGATCAGAAAACACACTCAAGCGCTCTCACACACGCAAAGCGAAGACGCATACACGCACACAGCCAGTCAGTCAGGGAAAGCGCAGACTTAAGACCTGATAGTCCACGTAGGTACCACAACTCTGGTCACTCCGAATGTAACCCGCGTGCAACCTCCTCCACAGCTTGCAGAAATATTCCCGCGGTGCTTTTCAGGATGCGAAGTTCGGATAGAATTGCGACACGGGTGTGGATCTTACAATAGGACGAGGCGGCGGTGCAGTTGTCTTGCAGCACCTGAGATCTGGGAAGAGTTCTAGTCTCAGTTTCCGGCTGCTTTGAGTTGCCATGCTGTTCCCACAGACACAGAAATTAGTTGGTCAAGAAAACCCTTTTCAGAATCTTGGCTCATTCCAGCCTTCAGGTAACATACAAGTTGATGCTTGCTTCAAACCCGAGACAAATGAAAAATCTTTATCTCAAACAGAATTTACAATTCAAGTCTGGACAACAACTGCCAGCGGGCTGGAAGAGAACGTTGCCACCTTTCTTTCTATTTCCTCTTTGCTTCTACTCCGTCTCCCTTTTTTCACCATACGTTTTATGGTAACTGATAGAACAAAGCATCACATCTTTATGCCGATTACCATCAAAACAACAGCATCTCGGGCAGTGGCACGAGTGTGTCAAACACCACGGGCCGGCGGGAAAACACACACATGCGCGCGCGTGCACACACACACACACACACACACACACACACACACACACACACACACACACACACACACACACACACACACACAAAAGTGTTTCCTTACTCTCTGAGATGATCTGAGATGAATTTAATCTCTTTTGATTCATTAGTGAAGCTCTAGTTGTTTCGATTGATTTAATTATCAAATCATCTACACATTGGCGTGAATTGTGGTGTTGGTGTGTGCTGGCATAGGAGCAGAGAGAGAGAGAGAGTGATTACGCAGTGATCTTGGGTGACATTGATCAGGCTAGTCTAATTGGGAGCAGCTAGCCGTGTAATTGATTGTGCGACACGTCACAAGTAAATGAGTTTAGCAACATCAACAAACACTGATTTACTGATGAACTAGACTCAACTCAACTGATTTGAAGCAAACCACTTTTGGCCACTTTCATAGCGCCTCTAAACCCGGACTTTTCTGTTTCTACCGCCTCCTCTTCTTTTTTTAGAAAATGCTCAGAAGGTGAGATAATGGCATTATAATTGCTGATACTCCTGTTTAAATAGTTGAGAGGACTGGACCTAAGAAATTCAACCAATTTGCATTGCATTATGAATTTTCAGGATCAATGTTCCATCATATCGCTCCCTTCTGAGACCAGTTATGTTTTTGGTGGTATTCCCTGGAAACAACTGCTATAAACCTTGTTACTGGTAGCAGTGGCTCAGGAGGTAGAGCGGGTCGTCTAGTAATCGGAAGATTGCCGGTTTGATCCCCAGCTCCTCCTGACGGTATGCTGATGTGTCCTTGAGCAAGACACTTAACTCCATAACTGCTCCCTGGGCGCCGCAGCCCACTGCTCCTCGATACATCAGTTACTAGGATGGGTAAAATGCAGAGAAATGCATTTCGTTGCCTCAGTACTTGTACTCTGTGCAATGACAATTTGTTTAATCTAATACTGCATATTATCTGGTTAGATTTCACATGTTTTTGTCTCATTTGATAATATTACAAAGAACTGATAATGCCTAAGCATAAATTGTTAGCAATTAAGTAAAGGCTCTCTTTAAAGGAAAAAGACAATGTCAGTCCAGTGTATCTCATTGCACGTCAAGGACTCCCTTCCCTGCAGGCAACATTCATTCAATGCACACACGTCATAATCTACATAAATACATCGACTGACCTTGCTCGAGCCATTTTTGTCAAAGACTGCTCTGTTAAAGGCAGGAGATTGTCAGGCAATGCAACATTGAAGTTTTAATACTTTTGGACAACCACACAATCATCATGTATAAAGTACCACGGCACCTCATCTGATGCAAGCATTCCAAATTGCAAAATGCAAACAAAAACCTTTGGATGACTAGACTTTGAGAAAAGATAGATAGATCGATGGATAGATAAGAATTCTAATTATATATATATATATATATATATATATATATATA
Organism: Zeus faber; assembly: GCF_960531495.2. Classification (NCBI taxonomy): domain Eukaryota; kingdom Metazoa; phylum Chordata; class Actinopteri; order Zeiformes; family Zeidae; genus Zeus; species Zeus faber. The sequence continues at coordinate 19,419,070 of NC_137193.1, forward strand.
TATATATATATATTTTTTTTTTTTTTTTAAGCATGATGGAAAATAATATTGAAAAGTTACCCTTTGTAAATGATCTCAGCCACTCATTAGTTCATATTGCCATTACAACGTATCAGTGTCAACACAAGTTTGAACTGGGCATTTGCAATGCATTGTGGGTCGGGCGAGTAGGACCATTCTAAATCAAATGGCATGCCACTTTGATGCACCTGGTTAATTTGAATGAAAAATTATCTGGGCAAGAGAGTTACACTGGCAGGTCAACACTTCACTAGGAAAACAGCTTTTGACTGCCAACTTTAGCGCGAGTGTGTGTGTCTTCAGGCTTAGTCATGCTTTCCTGCCTCTGGAGCACTAACTGTTTACACACACACACACACACACACACACACACACACACACACACACACACACACACACACACACACCTGCATCCATCCGGCCGGCCAAGGTGTGAGGCGCAGAATGAGATGGTCAGAGTATGACAAAAAGTGAAAGAGCAAGAGAAAGAGGAAAGAACAAGGGGGAAAATTAAGAAACAGAGGGTAGAAAAACACCGTATGATGAAAATCCCAGAGAGTGATTTCATAGTTGTGTCATGGATGTGTTGTTTGCTCATAATGAGAAAGAAAGATAGAATAAGAGAGAGAGAGAGTTGAAGCGGCAATGTGATAGGAGAGGAACCGAAAAAATGGAAGGGATCAAATGGATGGAGAGGGAAGAAAAGAGAGTGGTAAAAAGATGAGGGAAGGGGAAAGAAAGAGAGGGGGCAGATTACACATGCAGAGGTAGAGAGGTGGAGAGGAGAGGATAGATGAAAGGAGAGAAAGAGGGACAGTAAGTGAGAGTGGGAGAGCAATATTAAACACCAGGGAGCTAGCCGAGCAAATTCACCCCCCCCCCTCTCTCTCTGCTCATGTCACAGATAAACCCCTGTCGCCCCCTTGGGCCCGTTCCTCTGTACTGTACCGCTCATCATCCATATTCGACCACCTCTTCATTCTCTCCTCCTCTCCTCCCTTCCTTCTCCCTCTTTTACTCATTATGTGTCTCGTATTCATTCTACCTCCACTGTACCCGCCGTCTGTCTGTCTGACTTTGAGTCTGCCTGTCTGCCTGTCTGCCTCCTTCCCTAATTAGCTCCAAATCCTCTTAGGCATAACTCCCCTTACCCTCTTACCCTCTCTCTCTCCATCTTCTAACCACCCCCCCCCCCCCCAAAAAAAAAGAAAATCATGTTGACCTTAATGAACAGACGCAGAAGAGAGGAGGCAATCGCATCGGGGGAGCGCAAAAAACGGTGGGATCAGCACTTTCCGCCGTTTGTTTACTCAGGACTCCCTTGTGTGAAGCTGTCAGAACAAACGTTTGCAACCTTTTTTTCCATCAGTATCTGACACTCCACGATGACGCTCATCTGGCGGATGATTCAGATGATGCGTGTGTTTTTTATATTTCTACGGCTTTGTGGTGCGGTTTAAGCCGCCACACCCGTCTTGGGTCTAGTTAATTGGGCCTGGGTCATACCGGGTTGCTGTATGCCTTTTGCCCGTCAGAGCAGTCAATGAGCACAGGTTCAATCACCCATCCCTACACATACACCAAGCAGCCCCCGCAACAGCCAAGCCTGGCTACACCTCCACCACCGAGCACAGCAGCCCGAGGCCACATGCTCCGGAAGGGCGGAGGGGGTTAGTCGGTTTCCTCACCATGGAGACGGTCGCCCATGGACCATGCTGTTCCAGGGAACCAGGTCTCTGGAGGAGAGGACTGTTTGTTTTTTGTTGGACATTTTGTTTGTTAAACGTATTGGAACCCTGTTTCAGAGTCTGGACTTTAACTATGTTTAGGCATAGGAACCCTGTTTCAGAGTCAGGTCGTTTAAAGGTTTTTATTTTTTACTCTGTTTGCCGGGGGGATGTGTTTGGGTTTGGGGTATGTGGTGTGGGGGTGGTGTGGTTTAAGCAGCCACACCTGTCTTAGGTGTAGTTAATTGGGCACAGGATCAAGGGTGGCTGTACACCCTTGAGCACTCAATGAGCACAGATTAAATCACCCATCCCCCCACACACACAGGAGGAGCCCTTGTCAAGAAAAAGAAGAAGAAACAGTCTTTATTCATCACGCAACACACCACACTACAACACACGCACATGCTTTGATGGTGGCCGGTGGAATGGATCCTCTGCTTTTGACCCATCCTGGCTTGTCCTTCCTCCGGGGGCACAGCCAGGAGCAGTGGGCAGCATACGTGGACACGCCCGGGGACCAGGTGATAAATGTCCATCGCTGGTCAGACGATGATGGGTGCATGTTTTTGGTGGGGGTCCTTACTGACGTGAGGTGGAGGAAACCCCATGTGAGCACGGGGAGAACATGTAAACTCCACACAGAAAGGCTCCTATTTGGGAGATAACCCGCCGGAGCACGGTGCCAACAGTGCCCCAGGCGGGAATCGAACCCATGAGTGTAATGAGTGTAATACAGCAGTGTAATGCACTGCGCCACCGTGCCACCCTAATGAGTAGATGGAAACCTGTCATGACAGGTTTCCATCTGCTCTTACTGCTCTTATTTAATGGCCCCCTGCTGGCACGGAAAACCTTCCTGTGAGGAGAAAATGGGAAACGGTTTAACATTACTCAGCAGATATCATGGAGCTCCTCTTTTTAGTGTTGTGTTGGGTAGTTCCAGCCATCCAACTAGAGATGCTCTGCTGTGGAGCAATAACCCCCATATTCTGATCTATTCTGAGAAGCATTGAACGTTTGAATGTTATTCAATCAAAATGACAGCACAGTCAAATGTTTGCCTGTCCACTTTTGTTAACTGCAAAGACCAAGGGTGAAGTATAGGAGAGCAGATGTGTTATGGAATATTTTGGGGATGGCAGTCAGACTGCTTTAGTACTTAAAATGAACGGATGTTGAAATCTGGAGTCGAACAGTACAAATGAAACATTTCTGCCTGTTTGGATGTTTTCTGTATTATTTGGCAAGAACTGAGCTCCAAGGGTTATTGTACAGATTTGTCACTACCTTTTAAACCTTTGGCAGATGTGTCTAAAGGGGGGGGGGGAATCACAGATTCTTCCAGGTAAGGGAGTATTGACATTTTTATCAAGCACTGTCGATGAAATGTAAATGCTCCCTCAGCGAGAAGAACCACTGGCTTTGTTTGCCTTCTTTGTGCCCAGCCATTCAAGAGGTCCCCGCTCATGTAAAGTGAGGTTACGGGCACTTTGGACTTCGAACTGACTGGAAAGCAGGTTCTTGGTGCACCGTGATCTACTCTGCGCTCAACAGTTAATTCTAAAAAAGATAAATGTTTGCTCGGCCTTTGTGTCGCTTTCTGATGGACTGTTTCAGCTCTCAGGCAGCATGACGGGGCCCTGCCTCCTTTCCCTCTCTCTCGCTCAATCTCTCTCTCTCTCTCCTGCAGAATGACCTCCCCGCAGCCTGGCGAGAGAGATAAGCTCACATCTCTCTCCCTCTCTCTCCTCCTGAGCCCTCTAATTCCCTTCTTCTTCCACATTCCTTCTCTCATAAAGCCCACAACAATTTAGCCACACTCTCCCTCCTACTTTTTAAGTGATTCTGTCATTCTTCCCCTCTTTCTGAGGTAATCTCTTATCAATCACTCATTCCTCTGTTCTATTTTCCTCTGTTCCTTCCTTAATTTTTCTTTGTTACTGATAACTATAAAGTGTGTGTGTGTGTGTGTGTGTGTGTGTGTGTGTGTGTGTGTGTGTGTGTGTGTGTGTGTGTGTGTGTGTGTGTCAAAAAGGGATTTTTGCTGACTGTTGAGGGTAGAAGATCCATGCCCCAACAAAGCTTGGCAGGTTCACACAAAACAGGTACACAAATACAAACGCACGAACACAAACGCACGAACACAAACGCACACACACACACGCACACACACACACACACACACACACACACACACACACACACACACACACACACTATGGGCAGCTGAGAGCATATTTATCTCTTTTATCACAATTTGTGAGTAGAGATAAATTGAGGTTCTGGATAAAAGAAAATGCAGAAAAAAAGAGATGAGGAGAGGACAGAGTAAGAGAGATAGAGAGAGAGATAGAGAGAGAGAGTGAGAGGGGACAGAGATTTAGATGTTTGAGGTGGAGCAAGATTGGACTGAAGGAAAGATTGTTTATGTCTCTGTAACGAACGGTGGCACATCCCAGTTGTAAACTTAAAGTGACGAGGATGAAAGGTAATAACACTGTTGCAGTTTGTTTAAAAAAAAAAAGAGAGAAAACTACGGTTGTTGCATTTACTCCAACAATGTGCAGAAGAAGCTTTTCCTCAGTCCAATCTGGACCCTACAGTATAGCTTCCCAGTCAAATGGTTATACATTTCTTCAGACCGCTTTGTTTCGCTCTATTAATCATCAGAACACAGACCCATAAACATTCAGAATACTTGTATTAAAATTGATTTTTCCATGTTGCTTATGGCATCTCTTGGCCCTCCCAAAACCATAGGGCAACTCTCCCAGTTCCCCCAATATTCAAGATACTCGGTGTACCATGAGAGCAAAGCATAATTTATCTAAATACATTAAATTTTCTGTCTTACTTTCGCTCTCACGCTCTCTCTAACTGGAGCCAACAACAGAATCAATAGTCATTGTGGCGTGGAGTCAATTGATCTCTCAGCTATTTTACTGATTCCTTGTAATAAACTAATACCATGTGAATCTCTACAATTCAGGCTATTACGACTGTAGCTGAATGCACGTTGGGATCGTAGGGATAAAAAGGAACAAAGTGGGTCGTGTCCAAAAGGGCCGTGCTGACCGTGGAACTGATCTGTTGCCCAAAAATACATTTTAACTCCCTTTCCCCTTACAATTATTGTGTTATGTACCACCTTGACTTTCTAAAAATTCTCTGTCATCTATTTGTAGGCTCCCTGGCCAGTCCTCTTTTAAAAACAAATAGTTGGAAGGAGGAAAGCCTTGTGTTGTTTGCATTGCTGCACTCAACTACCTCACGTTTGTCGAAGAAACCAAAGGTCTATATGTTTATACCTCAACAACCCCTCGCTCCCTCATTTGGAATCATCAATTGTGTGTGAAATGGACAGCGTGGCTCCATTCACTGACATATACCAATCAGCCACAACATGCAATCCGATCAAGCATCTGTGGGATGTGCTGGAACAACAAGTCCGATCCATGGAGGCCCCACCTCCCAACTAACAGGACTTAAAGGATCTGCTGTTCACTTCTTGGTGCCAGATACCACAGGACACCTTCAGACGTCTTGTGGAGTCCAAGCCTCAACAGGTCAGAGCTGTTTTGGCGACACAAGGGGGAGCTACACAATATTATCAGTTATTAGTAGTGGTTTTAATGTTGTGGCTGATCAAAACCAAAACTGATCAAAAACTTGGCGGCCTAGTCACAGCCAGCTTGCTCGCAATTGAGCATGGACCACCCATTGTACTCTAGGCTGTCAATGAGAATTGTCGATCAACTCATACCCAGGTCTGACCACATCCCCCATTAAATAAAATGCTCACATTTCTCACAAGTGAATATTGGGAGATATATTAACATGAAGGGAACTCGGTGAATGAAGAAGAACAGAATGAGGGATCCACTGCACCACTGAGATTATGGTTTATTGTGATCAAATCTCTTCATTAAATGTGTTTACAGTAACTCATATACTTTACCCCAACAACTTGATGGGGGTTTACCAGCTCATGGGAATTGGGGTGGTGGGAGGCCTGAAGAACGATTGAGAAACAGATGGAAGCAAGAGAGATTGGGAAGAGTCAGATAAGAGATCGGGAAAAATAAATGAATGATTGAGAGAGAAAGACAAGAACGCAGTTTAAAAATTCATACCCTGAGATTTAGGGAATACCACGATATTTCATTTTCTGTTGTGGCATTAAAAAGAAACAATTCACTAAATAAATTAGTGCCGACACACATAGATCCAGCGGCATCCTCCAAATCAAATGTTTTCCTGGATGTGTGTGTGTGTGTGTGTGCGTCTGTGTGTGTGTGCAGGTGTGTGAAGATGCTCCATGTATAGTGTGTTATCATTCCACATGCTCAAGGTAATGCAGGTCCATCCAGAGACCTTAAGAGGGGCAGGTGCTCAAACAAAAAAAAAAAGGGCACATAGAACAAGATTCATGAGGGGGTGGGGGTGACTGAGAGTGTCCCCGTTACGCACGCTACTTTTTTTGTTTTGTTCATTAAGGAAGCCGAGTGAAATAAATTACATCTAATATCAAAACACAATTTTTTCATTTGTTTTATTTGGAGGAACGAGACACGGGAACGTGCAGTGGAGTGATCGTAATTTGCTGCGCGGAAAGGGAGAGGGGCGCAATTTGCCATCGGACACCACCCCCCCTCAGGCTGGCGCCCTAGGGGGCCCTATGTTGTCTATAGAAGCGCTGGCCCAGCCCATATATATATATATATATATATATATATATATATATATATATTCTGTTCATATATGTGTTCTGGTGTTTCTTTCTACACCAATTCCACCGATAAAGACTGGTTTGGACTCGACCAATGAGGACGCGTTCAGAACGCGTACCTCATGAATTCATATCTTGCCCTGAAAAAACATTCGCTACCTGCCAGTCGTCTGGACTTTCTCTTCTCCCTTTTCCCACCGGCAAAATCAAGTCATTTATTCTGGAATATGCGACTCATTAAAACACTTGTGTTGCCACGTTATTCTCCCACCATGAACATAAAAAATAATGTCGGGAAGGGAGTTATTGTCTTCTTTTTCGCACTAAAACCACACAGTGGCTATTTTTTGAGTTTAGATTATTCTATTTTATCCAAAGTTGACAATTGATATTTAAATTTTGAAAAAG
>NC_137193.1:19430957-19643457 GCF_960531495.2 Zeus faber
TGGAAGTTGCTGTGGGCGTTGGCATGTTCTAAATGTGGTGAGGAAAGATAAATGTAATCGGTTTCCATTCAAATCAGAACAGTCTAAATGCCGTTGGCGATGCGGAGGCGTGGCTTATTGTTCAGATTGCATCAGGTGAACTGCAGCCGATAACACTCCTGGAGATTCCACATCGTCAGGGGTTCCATGTGTGACCGAGGGAGCAAAGCTCAGAGTTTTTTTGTGGCTGTCATGTCACATGCAAGTTTGGCTCTTGACATGGCACAAGGAGACACTCCCTCCACTGTTAATAATTACTCACATTGTGCAAGAAAGGTACAGAGGGACCATTGATGTGAGAGAATGACCTATCACCAGAATATAACAATGCAAAAAAGATATTTGCCAATCTCCAATATAGAATTTCTTCTCCAGTTTTTTCCCATTGATGTTTCCAGTTAAGATCAAAAAACATTAATTAATTGTTGATAATTTATTAATGATTTATGAATAAATTATAAACACATAATGACAACATGTAATTAATATAATAAATAAATAATGTAATACATATATAATACAATAAATAAATAATAAATCATTAAATTAATAATAAACAACTATAAATACAATAAATTAAATAAATAAATATATAAATCATATTTTGTATTCCTGTCAGGTGTCAGCCAAGGGTCATTTATCGATTGGAAGAAAAATGTTTGTGCGTTTAGTCTTTTAGAGGGTGCTCCTGTTATTGCTGTGATTTAAGCTGTGCCTGACCATGTGTGTGTGTGTGTAGGTGTGAGTGAGTGCATGTGCATCACCAGGGAGTACTTTGTTGAAAGGAGACAGACCCCTAGAGCATCTGCTGTCCCCCGCGTGCCCCCGCCTCGCACGCAGCGCCACATGTACGCATCTAACGTTGCGTACCAATTGCACGGCACTAAACCTCCCAATGATGTTCTTATTTGTTATTTAACCCTCTTTTTAAAAGTCTACACTTCAATCTAAATGTGTAGACACATTCAGTAAAGTACTGCATACGCTGTAGACACAATCCAACAGTTTATATGCGCGCACACACACACACACACACACACACACACACACACACACACACTCTTGCTGCACTTGTCCTCATGTGACCTTCGACGGAGATGAAGTGTTGAAGCCACAACGTGTCCCAAATTAGAACATACAGAATTTGATCTGACCAATTTAGCGTAAGCACTTCTCTATGAGAGATCTTACCTGAATCTTCACCGTGAAGAGGAGCGGGGCATCTGAGAGGGTGATGTATAATTAGGGTTATGAAATGGGCACTGCAGCCCAATTAGGGTTGATTTGTAAAGCGCAGAAACGTTCACCTTCACACCTGCGACGATCCCACTAAACTCACCTACACTGCGCCTCATTAAAACTACCCGAGGGACCGGACACTTTAAGAGAGAGAGATGTTATATATATATAGATAAATATATAAAACTGATCTTTGCCTTCTCGTCTCCCGGATGATCCCACCGTCCATATGGGTGTTCTACCTTCCATCTCTCTCTCCTCCACCACCCCTCTCATCTTCAAACCATCCTTCTTCTGTCAATCCCCAAGTTCTCTTTAACCCTTGCCTTTCGGCCTCACCTCTCCTGCTCTTCATCCTCCACTCCCTCCCTACCTACCTCCTTCCCCTTCCCCTCTCCTCCAGCATCCCAGGGGATCAAAGAAACAGATGTGGAGCTCTCATCTCACACACACACACACACACACACACACACACACACACACACACACACACACACACTTTTCTGACCCCAGGTCTCCAAAGACTCCAGTACAAAGCACCTATGAAGGGACGACAGCTGTACTGGGTGCACAGTGTGTGTTGGGAACACACACACACACACACACACACACACACAGTATACACCGATCAGCCACAACATTAAAACCACTGAAAGGTGAAGTGAATAACAATTATCATCTCGTTCCAACCACCCTGTGGGCCCACCACCTGCAGGGATAGGCTTTGGGGTCGGGTGCAATGCCAGCCGGGCGGCGGGCAAAAGCGGGGGCCTGGGCCTGCTGATCCTCGGCATCGCAGACTAGTTCTAGGGACGTGGAATGTCACCTCTCTGGCGGGGAAGGAGCCGGAGCTGGTGCGGGAGGTAGAGTGGTACCAACTGGATATAGTTGGGCTCACCTCTACGCTGGCTCTGGAACCAAACTCCTGGAGAGAGGCTGGACTCTTTCCTTTTCCGGAGATGCCCAGGTCGAGAGGCGCCGCGCTGGTGTGGGGATACTCACGAGCCCCCGGCTGAGTGCCGCTGTGTTGGAGTTCTCCCCAGTGAACGCGAGGGTCGCCTCTATGCAACTACAAGTTGCTCAGGGGAAAGCTCTGACTGTTGTGTGTGCTTATGCACCGAACACCAGTTCAGAGTATTCGGCCTTCTTGGAGTCTCTGGGTGGCGTCCTGGAAGGGGCTCCGCCTGGGACTCTATAGTTGTACTGGGAGACTTCAACGCTCATGTGGGCAACGATGGAGAAACCTGGAAGGGGGTGAGTGGGAGGAACGGCCCGCCTGATCTCGATCAGAGTGATGCTTATTATTTGACTTCTGTGCTAGTCATGGATTGGCCATAACGAACACCATGTTCGAGCATTGGGTGGCTCATAAGTGTACGTGGTACCAGACCATCTTAGGTCAAAGATCGATGATCGACTTTGTCGTTGTGTCATCAGATCTACAGGCGTATGTCTTGGACACTCGGGTGAAGAAAGGATTTAGGATTAGGACTTTATTAGGATCCCAATTAGCTGATGCAGAACATCAGCTACTCTTCCTGGGGTCCACACAGAACATAAAACATAATAACAAACAAATAAGGCACTAACAGACAAAACAAACATATGAAATTAAGATCAGTAAAGTAAAACAATGCAACACAACAATATCCAATCTCGCAAACATAACTGTGCATATGCAATTTGTATGCACTTATACTATATATATTTTCATAAGCACTTGGTATACACACAAACTGAAATCTTATCTTTCCTATACATATTGATCTTCCTATTCATAAAAGGTGCTCAAAAGGTAGTTATACTGGTGTAGGGCTATTACGTGTTGCTTCATTTGTTTTTTAAAGCTTGCTTTATTGGGTGCTTCAGTAATCTGAGCTGGAAGTGAGTTCCATGCAATCATGGCTTGATAGAATACTGCGTTGCTTTGATTGTGTTCTCGATGTAAACAGGACACCTGGGTAAGCCCACTCATTTTGGCCCCTTTCCACGATGCGACGCGCGTCGACGTTCTGGACGTGGGCGTGTAAATACACAGGAATATCCGTGTATCATTTGATAATTTCATAGCTGATTTGGAATCCAAAATCAAAGTCAGAAGTTCCACTTTTTTCCAGTGGAATGTTTAAACGTACCATACCATGAAATGTTTTGAGTGTGGGGAATGCAGCAGAGAACCCCCACGCTCTGAAACTGGAGGAGCCCCCCCCCAAAAAGGACTGTTGCGGGCAGCGGCCGGTGCGACCAGCAGCATGGATACTCCATGCTGCTTCTACTGTAGTGTTGGGTCGTTCACAAACGATCCGATTCTTCAAAACGGCTCAAAATACTTATTTCCAAGTTTTACAGTTTTACGTTGTTAAGTTGCTGTCTCCTCTGTTCTATTCCCAATCACACTGGAACCATGACACGCCCCTTTTCCGGCTAGTTTGTCACGTTGAACGTGACGTACCAGAAAAAGAACTGCATCGCTCCAATGGGAAATGGGAAAGGCAACACTCTAAAATTAGCAGGTTTAAAATTAGCGAATTTAAAAAAACGCGGGTAAACTAAACTCTAATTTTGGTGTAAAAACAGAATTACAGGACTTGAAGGATCTGCTTCTCACATCTGGGTGCCAGATACCACAGGACACCTTCAGAGGTCTTGTGGAGTCCATGCCTCGACGGGTCAGAGCTGTTTTGGCAGCATGAGGAGCTACACAATAGGCAGGTAGTTTTAATGTTGTGGCTGATCGTGTATATACACACTTCATTACACAGTATTTAGTTGTGTAGGTGTGCTCTTCTACTCCTTTTGGCCATATTAGAGTTCATTTTGAAACTAAGTCAGTACAGTTTTATTTCACTGTGCTTAGGTATAAAGTTCTGCTGAGCAGACATTTAGGTTCAGATACAAGTAACAGAAACAAAGCATTTTTGTGAATTTCTTCATTTATTTTCTATTCCAAAGACAAATACAGCCTCATATCCACTCCAAGTTATGCATCAAGTTCCAAAAACAATAGGTGCAAAATTCTGATATGTTCAAAGATTGTCTGTACTCCAATGTCTCGTTCAAACGTGCACACAACCCCCCCCCCACACACACACACACACACACACACACACACACACACACACACACTTGGGCCATGTTTACACACGGCATTAAAATGCGTCTTGGGTTATCCAATCACAAGTGGACAGCTCTAAGTACAGGTGTGAACTAGGCTTTACGATATTTGAACAATATTTGCCATTAAGCTTACTATACATACTTCGATTGTATTTTGAGCTCACTGAGGCTGAACAGATGAACCACTTTGTATCAAACTTTGGTTTTGAATGCCATGACTTCCAGGTAACAAGCAGTTGATGAACTGCCGTTACCTTTAAAAATCCAAGCAATTTTTTCCCTACAATTTCTGCACAATATTGTACATTTTTATGAAACAGAAAACATTGTAGAGTGACTATATTTACACTGTACATTCTAGAAGGTTCTAAATCAAACTGGGGAAAGCCCTTCAAATAATTCCTCATCTATAGTCTCAGTTTCAGAGTTAAATAGAGCATCTGTTGGCGTATGCCTCAGCCAGTGCATCAGAGAATGAAGTCATAACTAAAGCCAAGGGTGTTAAGTAAACAGACATTATGATCAGGCATCTGAAATGTCAAAACATCTTACCAATGAATGACAAAACATTTTAAAACATGTACATTCAAGTTTTTGCCAAAATAAACTAAATCGAAAAACCCATGCTGCCATTCAAAAGTGCCTGGAATCTGTTTTCCAATTCCAAGATTAGTTTGCATGCAAGGATCAGTCAGGGTCCCAAATTAACATCGACCAAGCAGAAAATAAAGCTTAAAGTTCCCATTGTGGCATTCTTTGTGTTGGTTCACAAATCAGTCCTCAGTCCTCGATGCAGTGGGCAAGAAAGTTTGCATAATAACAAAATACACTGCCAAATTATTCCATCTTGTTTAGAGATTAAACCAATCAGTTTGTTGCACAATTACAATACTGACCACATTGTTTCCCGTAATGACCAATCGGTATTTCTAGAATAAAATGGAGAATAAAATCAGATGCAATAAAATCACAATCAAATAAAAAGAACCAGGTTGTTGCCCATCTAATTCATGAAAAATGAAATGGTTAAATAACTCGCTAGGTTGAACCAGAGAAAAATGAAAATGCCGTGATGGCAAAAGCTGTTCTGCAAACCAGATAATGATGGAACAAAAAACACAAAATTATTCATTTCAACTACATGTACATTATAGACTTGTTCAAATGCCTTAAACAGATGGCTAACTAACCCGCTGACTAATGAACTAACTACCTTATCACCCTCCCCTCATAAAATGACATTTGTTAAATACTATACTAAGGTGCAATCAGGAAGGTGATTCCATTTTTCCATAGGGACACATTTCTCTTCATTCCATTATTTCATACATTTCTGGTTTATAAATAGAGTTGCAGTGGATTGTCTTCTGTCACAATTACTTAGATTAGCTCTTATTTTCTTCCTTTTTATGACTCATTAAATGACATTTCTTCTAATTAATCCCATCCTTGTCTCATGTAATGCACATTGCGTTACATTCAAATATACAAAACGTGTTATAAATAAAGTTTTCGATTGATTTGTCTGCCCTGCCACTTATTCATTTTGACTTTGTATATAATGAAGCCGCACTGAACCCTGAACGCATGAGCTAAAATGAAACTCAGCAACCGGATTGTGAGTGCGAAGGCGTTTTTAGGTCAAAATTGTTCACTGTGTAAATGTGATGACAGAGACGGTGGAAGGAGGTGAGCTGTGTTGACAGCAGCGAGTGAAAGCTGATAAATATTTCAATACGAAATATCTACATACAAAACACATTGCTGGGTTTGGGGGGTGGGGGGGGGCTCTAGACTGGCATGTAACTCAATCTGCATATCATTCGCATAACCGATTTCCCTTTTTCCAATTGTTGGCAAACACAGATATGGGTTAGAGATTTTTCAGCGCGAAACTTTTGAATAAAGCGTCAATATTTGAATCAACGTCTTGGACAAGGAAGGTCCGATAGTTGGTTTGAGGCTTCTGCAGCTAAAATGAGTTGAAAAGAAAGGACGAAATGGAATCAAATAGATCGATCACGTCGGTATTTTCCTACCGGGTAGGTTCCTACCTGATATTTTAGAAAAAGCCGTTCTGAGCAGGGTTGAGAACAAATAGCGGTGACAGATGAGGGCGGGCGATGGTGGGAACCTGCTAAATATTTCACAAAGTCAAAGTAGCTGTAGTGCTCCTTTACTCATTCAGCGCGAATGGACCACAGCAGCTGGAAAACTGCAGGCACTACACCTTCAAAAGATAAAAACACTAAATTATATAAAAATACACAACCCCCCCCCCCCATCAATCTTTTGAAATGTGCGTCCCCCAGCTTGAAGCGAATGCTCGTGTAGTCTTAAAGGTTGGGGTTGTGAAACCTGGAGAGAGGAGGAAGCCACACAGACGACAATTCACACATTACTGGAGAGTCTACTGCTACACGGCAGCCAATGTCCACGACTTCACGGGAATTGTTTCGCTTGTGCAACAATTTTTGACTCTGTCTCCAAACCATTCATCTCATGCCAGACCCCCCCCCCCCCCCCCCCACACACACACACACACACGTCTACCCCTCTCTCTCACTCTCCCAGCAGAAACTCTGCTTTTTAATAATTTGTGCTCCTGTGTCATCTTGGTAGTAGCTAGGGAGACACTTTTGGCTCTCAGACAGGTGTTCATACAAAACAAACACGCCCGAAAGCTATCGAGGGAAACGCAATGAGACAAGTCTGCCTAAATACTATTTGCTAAAAGTAAAAACAAATACGTAAAGACGGCCATTAGTGGACACACACACACACACACACACACACACACACACACACACACACACACACACACACACACACACACACACACACACACACACACACACACACACACACACACACACCTTTCATTGAGTTTTCTCTGATCTGGTCTACACAAAGGCTGAAAGCCAAATCTCACACACACGCGCCCGCGCGTAGGAGCCGTGTTGAGCACTGCCACGTTCCCTGAGGCAGGTCCCGGTCTACATATGTTCAGTGTGGTTGAATGGCAACAACATGTTTGGCACAAAGTCAACAAACCTGCTTCGCCCCCCCACACCAACCGTTTCCAAACCTCCCCCTCACAGCTTCTAGTCTTCTGGTTTTCATAAAAAAATCTCCAATAGAACAACAGCACATTTGTAAATTAATAAGACGACCAGTTTGTGTAGATGTATATCCATTAGGGACACAGATGTGTTGGTGTGTGTGTGTGTGTGTCTGTGTGTTTTGGGGTGTTGCCCTCCCATTAGAACAGTTGCAGCAACACCTCTGGTCCCCAGTCCATTGCGGTTTGCACCACGGCAAACGCGGCCGCCCCGAGGGTAGCGGACAACCCCCACACTGCTACCTTCACCATTCTGTTCCCCTTCCCCCACAGAGAGCCCCCGTCCTTGGCCAGGGCTGACTCAAAGCCTGGAAACAAGAAACACATAGAGGGGGGGGCACGAAACACAATGGCGTCAATGGCAGACACAAGGACTCGGAGAACAGGAATATAAAGATAAGAAGGAGGTCAAGGAAAGGTTTCCAAGGAGGAGTCAAGGAGAGACGTTACTTTAAGAGTGTGAAACACGGTGTCTAGATGTAACAGAAGATACTCAGTGGTACTGTAACAACAATGCAGGGAGAAGAGCAGATTCATCCTATTAATACTACTTCAGGTTATGAGTGTTGTGGACCTTGGATTTAAATAAGTAAAAGAATAAGTAATAGTTTAAAGATAGACATCCTCGGCCAGGCTAACTGATGCCACATCACATCACGATAGTAGTTTCATTTAGAGGGCATTCTTGGATGGGAACACATTCATTTATAGATATACAGTTAATCAGAACCAGGGCTTTAAAGCACATTTTCAGTTTCATTCTGAGCATTTTAAACCACAAGCGAGATCGGTCCACAAACATGTCCGCCATCAACCAAAAATACATTGCAAAAGGCAGGGCTTAGCAAGAAATTGGCCATAACTCATTAACCATTCGTCCAATTATCATAAATCGTGGTAGATATTTTAAGTTTGTTTGGGAATGGGTCTAGAAAAGTATTTTGAGCCTGACCCATAGGGGGCGCCACAAATGTGTATCTGAAAACCCAGCAGACAGAATTTCACCAAATTTGGTGCATATGCTCTGGGGACAAGTATTTACCAAAACCTGAAGTGCCATATTGTTTGGTGCATGTGGGCAGGCGCAACATTTTGTTGGTTGATTATGTTTTCGGACCGATCTTGGTCATTTATAATAGAAATGTGCATCTCAGTCCCACAATGCTGTGTACCAAATTTGGTGTTGATATAGTCAAATTCCAAAAAGTAGATGTCAAATGACTCTTTTTCAATCTATGCAATTTAGCAAAATAATCCATCATAGCAGGCTTTTATGGTCCAAGAAGCTTTTTGGATTTTGACTGTATCAACACCACATTTGCTAAACGCTGTTGCAGGATTGAGAGACACAATTCTATTATAAGTGAGCAAGATTGGTCCAAAAACATGGCCGCCATCAATCAAAATATTTTAACACAGGGCGGGGTTTAGCAGGAAATAGGCCATAGCTCAAGCTGTCATACATCCCACACTATGTCCGGAACGTAAACACCAAAGTTCGATCACATCCGATAAGGATGGGGGGGGGGGGTCCCAAATGGCAGAACGTTGAGTGTGCATTTACTCCTTCTTTAAACAGAATTAAAGCTGCTGAAGTGACTTTGCTCGGCATTGTGAAGCCGGAAACACACTCGTTGCTGTTCACAGCATTCATTTTGGGGGATTGAGCTGCGTCATTCTGTTGGGCGCAAAAAGGTTTGAACCTGTGAGTTGCCGCTTGCGGCTATATTACATGATGTTTTTGTTCCTAGTAAAATATAATTTGAACTGGAACTTCTCTCATCATGGTTTGTGTCCACAGCCTGACAAAGCTTTGCCTCTTTGTATTAAAGAACAATTGAACAATCCTTTGTGAGTGCCTGTCCATTAATCTATCCTTTTAATACTGTGCTATTCTTCTTCTCCGTTTGAATAACGGGAGGATTAGGTTTGAAACGTTTTACCGCGCCTCGAAGTGGAGGAGCCCTTCGCCTTGTTGAGGTGCTGGAGAACGGTGTCGGGCCTCTGGTGCAGAGTGGAGAGCTGGAACGCCTGGAAGGAGCTGATGGACAGACTGGAGAGGCAGAGGGAGGAAGGAATGGTGGAGCGGAGTTAACGGGTGATGAAAGAACAGGGTCTAGTTTGAGTGAGCGGCATCACCGACGGGGAGGAACAGATGGATTTGGACAGATTTGGAGAACAAAAAGAAGAATGAGAGGCAATTAGAGTGGTGAGAGAGAGTTTGAGTTTAAAAAAAAAAGGGTATTTAACACATGTGGTATCTACTGATTCCAGTGGCCCAAGCAGAGCACTGGAAGACAAATCAATAAATAAATACATATAATGATGAGTAATAATGATATAGTAGAAAGGTTTTTCCTTCTTTAGTTATTTAACACATGTGGTATCAACTGGTTCCAGTGGCAGAGAGTGAGAGAGACTTTTGTAGCTACTTTCGTAACTTCGAACTCAGTTGTTCTGAACAGGAAGAGTAATACATGCTCCTGCTACTGATGTCACATCCTGCCTTGAGCAATGATTGAGTGAAGCCTGATGGGTAAATGTATGTATATGTATGTGACAAATAAACCTCTTGAATCTTGAAATTACAGCGAAACACCAAAGCCAGGGAAGAGCTGGACAGTGTGCGAATGGGTCCAAAATATCTATGGAAGTTCATTTTTATACTGGTAGTTTTTGCATACTATAGTTTCAGACCTACTAGCCTTGGGCGATCGTGCAAGATTCGGATCGGCAATATGCAATTATATCAGGGGCGCGTACGCGGGGGGGTTCATGGGTGCACATAGAACGTAATGTAATATGGCACATGTGGTCTCCCCATTCCAGAAGTGCAGGATTTATTATTTACAAGTATTTACACAAAAACATCCAGTTTTTACTAAATTAAGTCCCATAGCAAAAGAAAGCAACAGGGGTTTTTTTGGAACAGTACCAGTAAGGACTTGGACAGTCCCTAAACTCAGTTGTGTTTAAAAATGTTGTTTCATACATGTAGGAAACAAACGAAAATTAATAGATCTAAACTAAAAAGACAGACATGGTAGCCGGTGCGCACTACTGTCTGGAGGAGAAATAAAACAAAATAAAAACTTTGCTCCAATTCTGAATTATATATTGCTATATTATAATCACAAGATTTGATATTGTGATTATAATAGATCATATTGAGCGGCAGGAATGTGCGGGGAGGGGGTGTCTGAGCACCTGCCCAATGGACCCCACGGTGCCCGTCTTATCAGGTGCGTTTTTTTATTCTTTATTTTAAATGAATGGGTGTCGAGATAGACGATTGTCTGGGCAAGATATAATCATGAGGAACTCATGAACCTCGCACCTTGGCATACCTGCGATGTGCGCACTCTGCTGTGTTGCTCCGTTTGCCCAGAGTGGCAAAATGCCGAGAACCTGAGCTGGGTGTCCATGTGCCTTTTATTTATTTTTTTGAGCTCTGCCCCTAAAAATCTCTGGATGGCACTGGAGAGGGGAAGTGAGACCGGATCAGCAGTGGTTACTCGACAGCTTTGAGCGGAGAGGGCGAGAGCCTCTAGCCCCTCTCTCCATCTCCCCCTCTTCCCCCCCTCTCCACTCCAGTTTCCGAACATGGTAAACTGCACTTACACCGTTTCAATTCTCATACTTTTCCTGGCGGAAAAATAATAATAGAACATCTGTCGTCAATGTCAATTGTGATCAATGGAGTCGATCGCCGATAGAACCGTAAATCGGTCCAAGCCTAAGACCTACTAAACACTAAATACCATTTTACAATACCATTCCGGACAGAGCGTATATCATGCTGCTAATTACAACTATACAGTTTATACTTGTACAAACTGCCAATTGCACATGTTTGAGCCCGGTGGTACTGGCTGTTAACAACTCTGACAAAAAGGAAAAACATGGTGTCCACCCCTAGCTAGTACTTCCTTTCTCTCATTTCAACATTTTACTATGTAGAGTGGTCTCACCTCTTGCGGGACTGCAGTGCGGCCCGCTTGGCCAGCAGAGAGGGAGGGTATTGGTCGAACAGGGCGTGAGACCGACCAATCAGGCATTCATACGGGAGGTCCTGAGGAATGCGGGAAAGAAGGTGGTGGACCATGGCCATGTCGCACTCTGTGTCCTTCACCTCCCTCTCTCTGTGCAAGACAATCTGACGAGGGGCGGGGAGGGGAGGAGAAGAGGAGGAAACAAGTGGATGAGAAGAGGTTTCACTAATATTCTGCGTGCACAGGCAGTTTATTTTAAGCCCGCTTCTCGTTGCAGACGGGCTGTAAATGAGCCCCGTGCAGCGAGACAGGTAGTTAAAGTGTTAAGCCTCTGACTGAAGTCAGCCTCGGAGGAAACGTGAACTACATTCTCCTGCTCTGTTGTTTCTCACACACACGTCCAAGTCAAACACTGACACACACACACACACACACACACACACACACACACACACACACACACACACACACACACACACACACACACACACACACACACACACACACACACACACACACACACACACACACACACACACACACACAGAGAGAGCAGTCAGAAGATAAAAAACACTGCAAAATAATAAAGGCAGAGAGAAAACAACAGCCATAAAGAAGTTGGGTCCTTTTAACTATCTTTCCTCCTTTCTAAAGCGCTCACTTCACTGCACCCTCCTCGTTTCACTTCTTTTAGTGTCCTCAGCCGTTTCTCTTAACCTTTCTCTTCACATCTTATCTCTCCTTATCCCCCCTTCTCTCTCTCTCTTTCTCTCATGTGTTCATTAGAGGGTATCTAATGAACTAGTCAAGTTACTTCACAATGCTCGCCTTCACTTTGTGTGCCACTGTGTGTCTGTGTCTATAGAAAAACGTGCACGTAAGAGTGTGTTTATGTGCAAGCACACACAGTGTGTGTGTGTGTGTGTGTGTGTGTGCGCTTGCATGAGCCCTAAATTGCAGACATTGAAAACTCCTTTTCTCCTTTTTATTTCTAATGGCTTCTTACTATTTTATCACCCACAAGTCCTCCTGTCTCCACCATCACTTCACTTCCTGTCTCTCTCTATTCCTCATTACTTCAACTCCTGACATTTTCCCCCCATTTACTACCACTAGTTAGATGCCTCCTCCATCATGCAGTCAAGCACAATTTGGCCATGAGGGGCAGCAAAGCCTGAATATGTGTCAGTTAAACACTCAAACACTTTTCTTTCTTACTGAAGCAGCAAGGTAGATGGGCATTAGTGGATGTGAAGCCAGGAAGAAGTCGTAGAGTCTCAGCGTGTGTCGGAACTCTGATAGGACATGACCATACCATGTGATAAGCCAGGACAGAGCAAAGATTGTGCCCACCTCCGCTCTATGGAAAAGATACATGAGAAAAATAGAGGCAAGATACCACACAAAAAAATAAAAATAACATATACGTCATGTCATGAATTACAGCCCAGTGGTCCTTCCCAATAATATTTATACAAAGTTCCTCGGACCCTCCATTACCAGAACATTTGATGGACAAGTGGGGAAGAGTGACAGGGTGGGTGATGGGGGGAGGGGGGTGTACCACACAAGACAACTGATACTCCCGTTTCAAAGGATTTATGAGTAAATTGGTTCAAATATTACAGTTAAAGCAAAATAAACCCTCTTGCACTATGAATATCCATCTTATCAGCTTAATTTATGCATTTCTCTGTTGCATGTTGCCACAGTCATACCTACGTAGTTTGACAGAGGGTAACGTAAATGGGACTCAGTTATTTTACTCAGTTAATATATCCCAAAATATAACTAAGTTAAATAATAACTGTCATGAAAGGGCTACTGATCTCTGCCAACTTTCACATAGAGCATTTATCCCGAAAATTAACATTTGTGCAGGGTTGAAAGGTCTTCATCATATTCATATTATCCTCAACTGAAGCACAGTCTCAGTCACTTCCTCTGAGTGCAAAACCTAGAGAAATATAAACACAATGCTGCCACCTAGTGGTCTTTATGCTCAAAATTGTATGCACGGTAATGTACTCTGTATCTTTGAGGTCAAAGCTCTGTGTGCGTGTGTGTGTGTGTGTGTGTACCTGATCATGAAGTCATGGAGATCAGCGTCCACCTGTTCTAATATCGGCATCAGGTAGTTCAGGATGTGTTTTGTGCTGTCCATGGTGGGATCCATGAAATCTCTACGATTAAAGACAGATGGAAAGAGAGAAAGCAGGAGAAATATTTAGTGGTTTGGTAGACATTCACATGCTTCGGACAAAAGCACCTTCTAAACAACGTAATATAATGTCTGCACAGATGCCAACATTATAGTATATTTTGTGATAAAAGCCTGAGAGACTTCAACTTCTTGATTCCTTTGAAGAAGGTATTTAACAATGGACTCGCTTTGGGGGGTTTGTTTGCTTAAAAGGGTCAACAGGATAAGTACGCTGCCTACCTGAGGTGGTGGTTGGACAGCGTGTGCAGCATGGCAATGGCTGTTCTCTCCCCCACCACTAAGAGCAGAGTGACAGCCATATCGTGGTAACCTTGGTAATAGTGAAGCTGGGGGTTGTGTTTCAGGACCTCCAGCATGATGTCAATCAACTGCTCCTGGAGCACTGCCCTCTGTGTGATCGGCATACCTGAGCGGGTCAGGACGAGAACGAAAGATGGTCAGAGTGCGTGATACTGTATACTATATAAATAAAGACATTTCCTATTTCAAGTTATCTAGGATTAGTAGTGCGATAGTCCATCCATGGTGGGGCTTATGCAAGAAGGATACACAAGCAGACAAGGTCAGTTGATGAGTGATGACGGGTGATGAGTGAGTTGTTTGGCTTGTAAATTTGATGAAATCTAAATGATTACTGGAGGAACAGATATGGATGTATGCTTTTTGTCCAAGAATGTACACAAAGACAGGGAAAGGAGGAGCTTTCACAACTTTTGTGTTTCATGTCAACAAGGGGCATAAAAACGTATTTCGAAAGGTGAAAAAACTGATGAGATGAGAGCCATCTGCAGATGATTTTTTTAAATAAATGTGGTCGATTAGAATCATTAAGAAGTTGTAGAACGCAGCTGCTGAGTATAAATAATAATAATTTAAAAAAGAGAAGACTGATGTTCTGAAATGAATTGTTGCCGGGCAACCTAACCTAACCTGACATCCGGCTCTGGTACCTCCCAATCAGGTACACGAGAATACGAAGAAATGTGTCAGGGCGGATTTTTTAAACCTACACACTGATTCAATATCAGTCATCAGAGAAAAAGATTCCAACTTATCAATCACTAGTAACCCAAAGAGTAAATAATCAAACACAAGAGGCACTCAATAACACAGCGTTACCTAACATGGCATCTTGGCCTGTCTCCTTTAGACATGACCCACACACATGACCAGAGTAAGACAGACAATGTGCGTGCCCAATACCTTTAGGAAACCTCTTCATAGACCTCCTGACATCAAGCAGGACCTGGTTGTAATCCTTGTGGTTCTCCCTTACATCCCGACCTACAGAAATAAAATAAAATAAAACAGTCACTAGTAACTGTTAGCAGTAATCAAAAAATAAATAAATAATAAATCACTAATAATTCTACGATCAATAGCGGAGGTCAGTCTGAAAATCCTAATATCAATTGAGATCAAATACGTAAAAAGGATGAAAGTAGCGTTGGTAAGGCAGTAAGTCCTACGAACCGGGTTTATATGGTAGATCGTACACATTGATGTTGAGTAGTTTGGGCCACACTTTTCTCCTCAGTTCATCAGTCAGCAGGCCACCTTGGCTGACTGCTGCTCTCCTTAGGGTCTCTACATCCACTGGATCACTGTTCAAAAGCAGCAGGGATTCATAAATACACTACTAAACTGATGGTTGCAAGACCCAGTGAGCATGTAGATTGATGGACACGTAACTAACAACGCACCCAGTTATATTAGATATTTTGACTCCATTGTATTTATTTTCTTTCACAGGACTATTAAAGACAGTTCCTATACGCATGTGTATGATATTGTTATTGAAAATGAAGCACACAATCAATGACTGCTGTTTGTTTAGTGCCCCCCAATGAAGAACGCTGAAAGCAAGTATCAGTAAAGCTCCTGCAGATGACATTTTAAAATGCAGTGCAAAGACACATACAGCCTCACAAACCTGTGCAACGCCTTGTGAATCTCCAGCAGCTTCTGTTTCCTCCAGGAATCTGGCTCCACACAGGAGGAAAAAGACAGAGAGGAAGCGGGCAAATGGAGACAGAGAAAAAAGGGGCCGATGAGGAGGCGAGGGGGAGGAAGGGAGTAATGGCATTTTGAGAAGGAGATGAGTTACGTAAATAACAACGGAATGACTGCTAAGAGAAGGGGGTGGAATGGGGCAGGAGTGTCAGACGGCCAGAGGAATAAAAGCACTGGAAAAGGGGGGAAACCAAAAGAAAAATGAAGCTACACGTCTATCTTGTGGGTTGTAGTGGATCATTTAACATTCACAGTGATTCGTACGCAAGTGCTGGCGTAAACGACACTAATACACGTCACGTAGTCGCGTACGGAAAACCACCGGGGACAAACCCGTCTACGTTACCGCTGACGGACGGTGCGCCACGCAAGCCCGACTGAGCAACAGGTTTCTACTTAAACTATGCCCCCACGCGGCTCTGGAACGCGTGGGGTTACGGGACACCCAAAACGTTCATTTTGGACAACATTACATCGATCTATTGAGATCACATTCACCTCCTGCCGCAGCTCCACTGTCATTCACTCGACACCTTGCGTTGTTTTTAGGTCTCTTTGCCTTTTTCATCACCGCGGACGTCACTTTTGTCTGACCTTTAACTCTGGCATGACCCCATGAAGTGGAGCGCAGACAATATGCAATCGTTTATGTTATTATGAACAACACAACGCGGACCGTCCTTCCTCAAGACGACGGAGCCCCGTACAGCGACAACCGACCGTGGAATAACTTTCCTGTTCCCTGATTGGTTAGAAATGTGACGTTATTAAATGCGTGCATTCTATTGGCTACAATGACCGGGACGTGTAGCCTGTCTTATTTGTAGTTTTTAGTACTGACTGGCAGGAGTAGTAGCAGTGGAAAAGCAGGATTCGCTGTCTGTCTGTCTGTCTGTCTGTCTGTCTGTCTGGATGTGTGTCCTTCGATAACCTTGTATATATATGTATATATATATATATATATATATATATATATATATATATATATATATATATATATATATATATATATATACATACATATATATATATATATATATATATATATATATATATATATATATATATATACATACATACATATTCCCTCTATCTATTCCATTTTATTTCATTTTATTTTTATTGTATTTTATTTTATTCTATATATTTTTATTTTATTCTATAAGCATTCAACTTACTGTATTACGTTTTAGGAGTCAGTTAGTCGGTCTATTAGAAAGATGTTTTTTTTCCTAGGACATATTGTGTGTTATCACCGGGTGCGTTGCATTACATTTCACTGCATATATGTATGAAAGTATGTATATGTATGTGACAGATAAAAATCTTGAATCTTGAATCTTGATTGTCTCCACAACTGTTCATCCCATCTATAGGAATAATAATAATAATATATATAATATTATTATATGGTGGCAGGGTGGCCCAGTGCATTGCACTTCTGCCTCACAGCAAGAAAGTCCTGGGTCCTGGGTTCAATTCCTGCCTGGGGCGCTGTTGGCACTGTACTCTGGCGGGTTATCTCCCAAACAGGAGCCTTTCTGTGTGGACTTTGCATGTTCTCCCCGTGCTCACATGGGGTTTCCTCCACCTCACGTCAGTAAGGACCCCCACTAAAAACATGCACACATCATCGGCTGACCAGTGATGGACACTCAGCACCAGGTCTCCGGGCGCGTCCACGAATGCTGCCCACTGCTCCTGGCTGTGGCCCCAGAGGAAGGACAAGCCAGGATGGATTAAAAGCAGAGGCCTCATTTCACCGGCCACCATCCAAAGCGTGTGTATGTGTTGTAGTGTGGTGTGCTGTGTGGCGATTATAGATTGTTCTGTTCATATTATATAAATATATATATATATATATGGAGTAATAATGTTGTTGTTAGGAAATTGTGCTACTGTCGGCCGAAAAAGAAGAAGAGGGGGAAGCTGGATCACAAGATGGTGGTCTGTAGGATGACTGGGGGACAAGAAGAGGGAGAGAGTGAAAGAAGAGCCAAAGATAAAATGGTGGAAGTTGAAAAAGGAGGAGCATGTATGCAATTTAGGGAGGAGGCAGGCAATAGGTGGGAATGAACAGTTACCAGATGACTGGAAAACAACTGCAGAAGTGGTGAGGTAGACGGCCAAGAAGGTACTCGGTGTATCATGCAGGAAGAGGAAGGAACACAAAGACTCTTGGTGGTGAAATCAGGAAGTACAGGAGAACATAGAGCAGGAGAGGTTGGAGAAGAAATGGGAAATGGGATTCCAGAGAGATGAAGAAAGTAGACAGGAGTACAAGCTGATGCGGCGCAAGGCAAAGAGAGAAGTCCCAAAGGCAAAGGAAAAGGCATACGACGAGTTGTATGAGACAGTAGGAAGGGGAAAAGGACTTGTACTGATTGGCAAGACAAGGGGACTAAGCTGGGAAGGATGCACAGCAGGTTGGGTGATGAATGATAATAATGGGAATGAGCTGACTAGTAAGGAGAGTGTGTTGAGAAGGTGGAAGGAGTACTTTGAGGAGCTGATGAATGAAGAACATGAGAGGGAGAGGAGAGTGGATGATGTGGGGATAGTGGATCAAGAAGTGCAGCAAATTAGCAAGGATGAAGTGAGAACAGCATTAAAGAAGAGTGGGAAAGGCAGTTGGCCCAGATGACATACCTGGGGAAGCATGGAAATGTTTAGGTGGGATGGCAGTGGTGTTCCTAACCAGACTGTTTAACACCATCCTGGAAAGGGAGAGGATGACGGAGGAGTGGAGAAGAAGTGTACTGGTACCCATCTTCAAGAATAAGGGAGATGTACAGAGCTGTAGTAACTACAGGGCAATAAAGTTGATCAGCCACAGCATGAATCTATGGGAAAGGGTAGTGGAGGCTAGGTGATTCCCACCTCTCCTAGTTAAGAGGAGTAGCAGTATGGTTTCATGCCAGGAAAGAGTACTACAGATGCAATGTTTGCTTTAAGAATACTGATGGAAAAGCACAGGGAAGGCCAGAGGGAGTTGCACTGGGTCTTTGTGGATTTAGAGAAAGCGTATGATAGGGTGCCGAGAGAGGAAGTGTGGTATTGCAGGAGAAAGTCGGGGATGGCAGAGAAGTACGTAAGAGTGGTACAGGATATGTATGAAGGCAGTCAGACAGTAGTAAGGTGAGGCGAAGGCATTCAAAGTGGAGGTGGCATTGCATCAAGGATCAGCTCTGAGCCCTTTCTTGTTTGCAATGGTGATGGACAGGTTAACAGATGAAATCAGGCAGGAGTCTCCGTGGACTATGATGTTCGCGGATGACATTGTGATCTGCAGCAAGAATAGGGAGCAGGCTGAGGAGAGCTTGGAGAAGTGGAGGCATTAATTAGAGAGAAGAGGAATGAAAGTCAGCAGGAGTAACACAGAGTACATGTGCCTGAATGGGAGGGAGGCGGCGAAAAGCTGAGAATGCAAGGAGTGGAGGTGGAGAAGCGGATGAGTTCAAGTACTTGGGGTGGACCATCCAAAGCAGTGGAGAGTGCTGGAGAGAGGTGAAGAAGAGAGCACAGGCAGGGTGGAGTGGGTGGAGAAGAGATCCGCTGTTGCAACCCCTAACAGGAGTAGCCGAAAGAAGAAGAAGAAGAAATATAGCTGCAGGCAGCAATACACAGGGTCCATTTTAGTTGTGTTATTTACGTACCTGTACTCCTCACTTAACAACCTTAACAACCAATAAAATAAATAATATAATAATAAAATATATTATACAAAAATAAAATGTATTTTTTAAGTAAAACACAAATAATGCACAAATAAAGTAGGAGGAAACTGGGACATCCGGAGGAAGCAAGTGACGAAATAAAGTCATTACCAATCTATTCCATCTGTCCAACACGCTTGATAATTCCTGATTCAATTTATTTTAGAGACGGCTGAATCAACAGCCAGACAGTGTTCAGGTTACTGCCTGAACATAAAGATGTAGATGGCGCCTGTTCCTCCGCAGGGTCCCGCGGTCCATCCGGATCAGGAAGGACCTCGGAGCTGGGCGTGGCTTTTGAACTGTCCCTGCTGCCGCCCGGCCCGACTCACTGTCAAGTGTCACTGCCACGCTCTCCCCTGGACGAAGAGGTGGCAGTGTTCTGACGCCGTGGCACCTGTTAGAGGCGGGCCTGTAGCCCTCTTTCGCCTTGGCATCAGCTTTACGCACCTCTGTGAAGTCCGGCCACTTTGAAGACAGGACTTTATCGGCTGTGGTACTGTCGTCTTGATTTGACGGCCCAGGTGGCTTGTAGCGTAGCGGCTCTGTAGCTTGTGAGGGCCATGAACAGGTCAGCCTGCCGGACAATCCGCTCGCCATTGCACCGCTCTCTCAGACTCACCGTTGGACTGGGGGTTGTGAGGGCTGGAAGTGATGCGTTTGAAGTCACAAGCCACGGGAAAAGCTTTTAAACTCCTTGCTTGAAAACTGTCCTCCATTGTCTGTGTGCACATGTAGCTCGTCTGGACACCCCCACCTGGCGAAGATGTTCTTCAGCCGTGCACGGGTGGTCTCACTCGTCGGGTGGATGAGCTATTTCCAGATAGTGAGACAATAGTCAATGAAAATAAAGTAGTTCTGCTTTGCATATCCACAGAAGTCTGCTACAATCTTTTGCCAGGGCCTTAGCGGTGCTGTCATCAGACTGTGTCTGTGGTTTGATGTGCTTTTCATCTTATGCTCTTCCAGTCTTCCAGAAAGTGTATGGGAAGGAATCGAAGCAGGGTATACTATACTTTTATATTGTTATCCTGCAACAGTTATGTAAAGTTTGGAAAGTGCTGATTCTGCTGCCATGGCCAGGCATTCCATGTCCTCCTGGAAAAAATATAGATAAAATAAAAATAATAAATACATTGAAACCATGTGTTTTTCCTGCAGTATCGATTTTATAATGACATGATTAATACCATAGTTATGTACACATCACATTGGGCCATCTGGAAATACCAAATGCCATCAGACATTCAATGTTCTTGTTTGTTAATTGTTAAAAATTATCTTAAATTGACGAAACCTTCTTTCTCCAAACCTGATCCAGCAGGTAGTTGAAGATCAATGGAATGGACATGGCAATGGCATCACTGCCCATAAAGGCGTAATGACAACTACGCCATTTTTGAAAGGGGTTTCAACCAACCTTTTTTTTACTCTCACTTATATAACCAATATTTATATGCTTTTCATAATCAATATATGTTTTTGTTCATACGCTCTCTCTTCAGTCTGTGTACAAGGCAGTGCGGACAAAAGGTCAGATGCCATTCCTTGCATTACTTGTAAGACAATACCCAATCTATACCTTTAGCCTATATACTCCTGCTGATGCCAAGAAAACTCCCCTAACACTTGGACAAGGTACCCAGCTGTCATTAAATTTACTTAAGGCTTTAAGGCAGGGGTGTCAAACTCATTTTCACCCCGGGCCACATCAACATTATGGTCGCCCTCAAAGTGCCGGTTGTAACTGTAAGACTGTATAAATATAACTACTCCATAACATGTTGTTCAATAACTGTCTCTGCATTGTATTATTTATTCAAGTGTACAGTGGTACCTTAAGTTACGAGTGCACTAACATATGAGTTTTCCGAGTTACGAGCCGTCGTTCTGTCGATTTTTTGTATTGATTTGCGAGCAAAAATGTGAGTTATGAGGAGCGAGCTTCAGGTGCCGCCGCTAGTTGGCGTGGCGAGCGAATGCGGCCAGCATCCCGCGTCTCACTACTTCACTTAACATGGTTACCTGAGCGTGGAAGCATCTCTTTTGTCTTTTGTGCTCACGATTTGTGCGTTTTGTGCAGTTGTTTTGCCAAACAGAAAAATTCTAACCATGGGTCCTAAGAAAGGAAGTGCTGAGAAGAAGAAGTGGATGATTGAATTAAAGCGTGAAATCATAGAAAAACATGAGCCAGGTGTGCGTGTGATGGAATTGGCAAAATTTTTGAAATTGAAAGTGAAAAAAAAAAATTGTAGCAATTTAATTCAGCAATAAAGTGTAGCAACAAACGAAAGCGACCGAAAAAGCACGAAACGAACTCCTCCAACCTCCACCTCCGCCAGCATCTTCCGTTAGTCCGAGTTGTCTGATCTCCAAGGTAAATACACTTTATAAAACCAGTTTATTCCTTTACATTCTCTTTTATTATGTTTTATTATGTTTTTGTACAATATTTGTTATTTATAAATACATTTTTCTTATTTAGAAACACGTAACAAAAAATAATTGGGGTGGTTTTTGGGGGGATGAAATGGATTAATGGCATTTCAATTAATTTCAATGGGGTAAATTGATTTGCTAAACGAGCAGATTGAATTACGAGCTCTGTCACGGAACGAATTAAACTCGGAAGTCAAAGTACCACTGTACGTGCATTTCCATAAATGTAAAAATATATGTGAGCACATTGCTCTGTGTTATTAAAACATAAATAAATCCCTTCCCTATATCAGGTTAAGAAACCCACATTACTCCACCAATCAAAGATCAAACTTTTCAAGTGAATAACAAAGACAAATATCATCAAACACAAGTTATTTCATCGACTTCGTTCAAAAAAACTTCCACCACAGCAGTCAGCCAGGAAATGTGAGGAGTTTGCGCTCTTCTTTGAGGATAAAATAACCATGATCAGAGCGAGCATCACCCCTGACGTAAACTTAGACGAGATCAGTCAATCTCACAGAAAAGAAGAAACCATGAAGGATTTCGCCTGCATTACACTGTCAGACCTCTGCAAGACTGTTGACGAATGTAGCTCAGCCACCTCCTGCCTTGACCCTATACCAACGGCATTCTTAAAGCGGGTATTTGATAGTGTCGCGAGTCACGTCCTGGTGATCATAAACATGTCACTTCAAACTGGCATCTTTCCAGACGCCTTCAAAACAGCTGTGGCGAAACCGCTGCTAAAGAAGGCCAATCTAGATGTGAACGAATTGAAAAACTATAGGCCAATATCCAATCTTCCCTTCATCAGTAAGGTACTCGAGAAGATAGTTTCAGTACAAATAAACTCTTTTCTCAAAGAAAATAACATTATGGAAGAATTACAGTCAGGCTTTAGAACAAATCACAGCACAGAAACTGGCCTCACTAAAGTAGTTAGTGATCTCAGGATGAATGCTGATGCAAATAAGGTCTCAATCCTTGTCCTGCTAGATCTGAGCGCAGCATTTGATACAACTGACCATGACATCCTAATCAATCGTCTTGAAAGGCTGGTTGGTCTCTCCGGCAACGTGCTCAATTGGTTCAGAACGTACATTATAGGGAGAAAGTTCTACGTTAAGCTGGGAGATCATGTATCAGAGAAACATGACAGCAGCTTCGGAGTCGCGCAAGGAAGTTGCCTTGGCCCTTTGCTTTTCTCACTATACATGCTCCCACTTGGGCACACCATTAGAGAGCACAATGTATGCTTCCATAGCTATGCCGATGACACACAGTTATACATCTCGGCAGAACTAAATGACACCGTAGCCATACAGTCCATCACAAACTGTTTATAGCCCCCCCCCCCCCCCCCCCCAAAAAAAAGGGACATGCTACTTAAAAACTTAGGGAAACTGGCACCTTGGGTCAAACCTGAGGTTAAAAGTTTGGGTGTCATTCTAGACTCCGACCTAAGCTTCAAGTCCCATATTAACAAGGTGACGAAAGTTTCATTTTTTCACCTTAGAAATATAGCAAGAGTAAGACCTTTCATAAACCAAAAGGATTCTGAAAAGCTGATTCACTCCTTTGTATTAAGCCGGCTTGACTACTGTAATGCACTTCTCACTGGCCTTCCCAAAGTAAATACAGAAAGGCTTCAGCTCATCCAAAACTCGGCTGCCTGACTACTAACTAGAACTAAGAAGAGAGAACACATCACCCCAGTCCTGGCTGCCTTACACTGGCTTCCAGTTACATCTAGAGTAGACTTTAAGGTCCTTCTCCTCATATGTAAAGCTCTAAATGGGCAAGGACCAGAATACATCACCAACGCCTACCTAGACTTTTATTGTTTTATAACAATAAAAATAATGAATAAAATAAAAGCTCACAGGCAATATGGGGTCCACGCCGAGTACGGAGAAACCAGATTGGGGTTCTCCAATCAATATGAAAATGAGAAGTAAACATGGGGACAAATGTATGTCATGTATGGAAGACTGGGTCGAACACGGGGGGTTTCCCGCGAGGGGAAGCTTGAGTATGACTCAGTTAAGGAAAGTGGGTGGAAGGATTGCGGAGGAAGAAAAGAGGTTAAGAAAGAAAAAGAATGTGCCAATGAAGGATTTAGTCACATTGAATGTCCATAAACAATGTTTAGAGACTCGCGGATCGATTGTGATTTTGAACAAAATTCTGAAGTTGTGTCTATTAACAAAATAGAGAACTTTTGGGTTATCTGCTGAGGTTAAGGTCCCCTAGAGGTTGAAGTCCTCAAAACCTGTTTAAAGTCCTTCTATAATTATAAACGTAAAAACCTGGTTAAAGTCCTTCTATAATTAAAACGTAAAAAAACCTGAGGTTAGAGTTCTAGAAATTTACAGACATTTACTGACGTTCCAATGAAGGAGACGAGACACAGACTGAGGGACAGTTTGTTGCTTTAAAATATATGTATAGGCCACAAATCTTTAGGTGTCTAAATTAGTAGACATCGACTACGGAAACTGTGCTTTGGCTTGTTTTTAATAATTCTTAGGATTAATGTTTTTGATTTTGAATCTTCTAATTCTTATGATTAATGGCTTGATTGTATATGATTAATGGCTTGATTTTAATCTTTTACTCTCTGATTAATGTTTAAATCTTTTACTTTCTAATGCGGTGTTGTACAGCACTTTGAGTTGCATTTATTGTTGGAAAGGAGCTATATAAATAATTTTTTACTTACTTACTTACTTACTTACTTCTCATAGTTGAGACGGGCCGAACTATAGTACAACAAATAATTGTGCGCTGCTAAGAACATGTGACAGATGTGGCATTTTACAAAAACAAATGGCTGCAGACAGCCTTGCAGAGGGCTTACATCCAACTAATGAGAGATGGTTTTGATAGTGACAGTAAACATTAGTCAGCACCACCAACTTTTCCCAGGGTAATTTCGTTTTACTTACAGACCTCTCCACCGCATCAAAAATGTCCCTCCCCGTCGTCGTCCCATGCACGGCCACTACATCCAAGAGCTCCTCACTGACGGTGAAGTCTGCCTTCACGCCTCTTATAAAAATGGACAGATGCGCTTTATCCGTGTTGTCTGTGCTTTCATCAACAGCTTAATGAAAAAGCCATATAACCGCGTGTCTCTTCGGCCAGCTGGGTTGTCAGGTTGCCTGCTAGTTCCTTAACTCGGTCCGCGATGGTGTTTCTTGACACACTGACGTTTTTAAAAGTCAGTTTCTGGTCGGGGCACACCTGCTCACATACTTTAAGCACGCACCGCTTCAAAAATGCACCCTCTGAAATACACTTGGAAGCTGGGGCAATTTCTTCAGCCGGGATAAAGCTAGCTTTTACTACTGCATCCTTTTTTGGCTGTAGCTTTTGTAAACACATTCTGCTGCGATTGCAGTCTGCCTTTTAATTCTTGGACAATTTGATTGTTTTTCTTGGACGCTAAATTGAGCCTTCTTGGCTCCGTGTTTGGTGTCAAAAGGCCGACGTTAATTGTGTTCCTTCATCACCGACACTGCCTCGTAACACAGAAGACACCGTTTTTTCTCCTTGAAGCACAAACATGTATTCGCTTTCCCATCTTTCATTAAATTGCCTTCCCTCTGCATCAGTTTTTCTCTCGTTGGACATTTTGGGATTATTTGTAGATCTTTTTCAACTCCATCATTTGTTAGAAAACCGCTTTATTCAAATGTCGATATGGAAACACTGCAATCTAGAGGCAGCATGCCGTCATTTTGCGGTTCACAAAATCGACATGCATTGCGGGAGATGTTTATGGTCACTGTACGCCGTAAAGCAGCATAGACTTTTATTTTCAGACAATCATATGCCTTCAAAGCTCTTGCTGGCCACATAAAATGACGTGGCGGGCCACTTGGGTTTGGTGTGGGATTCACCTATCCCTTTGGTAACTCTGCAGCGTAACCTCGAACACCTGAGGGCCCCAGTGGGTTCCCAGGCACGTGATGTCTCCAAATATGTCAAGATGTGTTATACATGCCAGCTCACTGGGAGAGCGAGTCAGGTAATTAAGCCTGCTCCTCTTTGTACCATTCCAGCCGTTGGCCAACAGTTTGAGCATTTGATCATAGATTGTGTAGGGCAGGGGTCTCAAACTCAACTTACCTGGGGCGCCGCTGGAGTTAGAGTCTGGGTGAGGCTGGGCCGCATCAAGTATTCCACAAAAAAAGGGTTTCAAGCATTCCAAAAAAAAGTAAAACTGATCGAATCTTCTCAATCTTTATTAATAACAGTTCAGAACATGAAGGGTTCTTCAGAACATAGGCTTCTCTTACCTACTCCTTGCTGCCAGTGACCTGGCAGCGCTTCCTCTTACACAGCTGAGCCACATTTG
Organism: Zeus faber; assembly: GCF_960531495.2. Taxonomy (NCBI): domain Eukaryota; kingdom Metazoa; phylum Chordata; class Actinopteri; order Zeiformes; family Zeidae; genus Zeus; species Zeus faber. The sequence goes on from NC_137193.1 coordinate 19,457,227, forward strand.
GCTTGAGGGAGGAAGCAGTTGAGACGGCTTGAAGATGCTCATCAGTAAGTTTGTACTTTGACTTATTAAAGTTCATGGTGGAGAAGAGCTTTTCACACAGACACGGCCATGTTACTCCACCTGTCTTAATTCTTAACATCAAGTGCATTGTCTCATGTTTTATATCTTTTAATTTCTTGCTCTTTTTGATTAAATTGTTCTTGGTAAATTAGTTTTCTTTTGCGATCGCACTTCTCTGTCCTTTTTCATTCTCTTTATTTCTCCTGTAATAATAATCTATAACTTCTTCTTTATAATACTCTGGTTCTAACCACCATTTGGCTTTTGTTCTTGCTGCCCATCTCATGCTATTTGCTATCCATGTAACTCTTTTCCCTTTCCTATTGCAACACTCTGTTGTCTTTATTAGGTCACTGATTACTCTCATTGAGTCCGCCCACTTCCTAAGTCCTCTGTACCTTGCACTGGGTGACAGGATATATTTTTCTTCCACTTAGTGTCACTCCAGAATAACGTTTCAACCAAGTGACTAATGCGTTGGCTAACTTGTCAACAAACACCACCGGAAGCTGTCACGAGCCTGAGCTATAGTAGCCCATAAGTGATAAAAAAAATATAAAACGCCCAACGACTTGGCAAAAAGGTGCGTGTGAGAACACTAAACTTTGATGTAAAGTAGGGGGCCAAAAAATATCATTCTGCGGGCCGCGAGCCTCAGTTGGCCCCCGGGCCGCGAGCCTCAGTTGGCCCGCGGGCCGCGAATTTGAGACCCATGGTGTAGGGCCTTTACCTATGTCCAGGTCTGGTTGCACGTACATGCTTACCGTGATATGCCACACTACGAGATATCCCACTGTGTAGCCGTTACGTTTCAATTCTGTGAAGTCAGTAGTTAAAGCAGCACTTTGAATGTTTTGGTATTTGGGATTTGGCACCCCAACATGAGTACAATTGCAGTTTTACACCACTGTCGTAAAACTCAGGCCGGTATCTGAAAATAATTTATTTTACCGGACAAATTTGAACAGTCTATCTTACAAACACAAATATAATGTAGAGCTAGGTTACAACACCCCTTTCACGGACCTCGCCGCTTCAGCAAGCACTCAGTCCACGGCTCCCCCAGAGCCTTGAGGAGAGAGGGTGCGGGGAGGGACCCCTGCTGCCGGTGTAAGTACCAGATGTGCTCGGCCTGGCAGACCAGCTCACACTCGAGTCAGAGGGTGAATCGAAACCCGTGGCACAATGAAATCGCGTGCCGGCGTGCGTCGGCTGAGGTGCGGGTGCAGCGTACACCACTGGTCCATCTCATCTGCACTGGCGGGGAGATGGAGCGGCTACATTTTGTACAGTATGAGCATTATTACCGGATATTTTAACTGGAAAGTTTATAATATCTTGTGGTTTTAATTTTCGAAATTTTATCAGGCAAAAAAAACAGTAATTACCGGAGCCTAACATCAAGTAATGTGACGCACTTTTGAACCCGAAAATCAAAGTTATATAGTGTCGTTTTAAGGCTTTGACTCAGTTCATCACCATTTTTGGCATTGTTGCGAATTTCGTTTTTTATCTCTTTCATTGGTACTTAGCATTACGGTGATCCCGTTGGAACCCCGTCTTTAGGGTTGGGGGTGTGATGACCCCTGCTGTCATCTTTCGTTACTCTGCAGGTTGGGTCATTAGCGTTACCTGGAACACCTGAGGGCCCCTATTGGCTCCCAGGTTATACACCACTGACAGTCGAAGTGAATAACATTGATCATCTTGTTCCAATGGCACCTGTCAAGGGGTGGCATATATTAGGCAGCAAGTGAACAGTCAGTTCTTGAAGTTGATGTGTTGGAAGCAGGAAAAATGGGCAAGCGTAAGGAGCGACTTTGACAAGGGATGTGATAGCTAGATGACTGGGTCAGAGCATCCAAAACGACAGGTCTTGTGGGGTGTATCTGGTAAGCAGTGGTTAGTACCTACCAAAAGTGGTCCAAGGAAGGACAACTGGTGAACTGGAGACAGGGTCATGGGCGCCCAAGTCTCATTGATGCGTGTGGGGAGGGAAGTTTAGCCCCTCTGGTCTGATCCCACAGAAGAGCTACTGTAGCACAAATTGCTGAAAAAGTTAATGCTGCTATGATAGAAAGGAGTCAGAACACACAGTGCATCATAGCTTGCAGCGTATGGGGCTGCGTAGATACAGACCAGTCAGAGTGGCCATGTTGACCCCTGTCCACCGCTGAAAGCACCTACAATGGGCATCTGAGCATCAGAACTGGACCATGGAGCAATTGAAGAAGGTGGCCTGGTCTGATGAATCATGTTTTCTTCTACATCATGTGTATGACCAGGGTTTGGGTCCGATCTGATCAAGCATCTGTGGGATGTGCTGGAACAACAAGCCCGATCCATGGAGGCCCCACCTCCCAACTTCCAGGACTTAAAGGATGTGCTGCTAACGTCTTGGTGCCAGATACCACAGGACACCTTCAGAGGTCTTGTGGAGTCCACGCCTCGACGGGTCAGAGCTGTTTTGGCGGCACCAGGGGGAGCTACACAATATTATTGGTTATTAATGGTGCTTTTAATGTTGTGGCTGATCAGTGTATACAAAAGACAAATTCACGTGGTAAATCTGTCCCCGAAGCCAAATCTTTTAAGAACAGCAGCAAGTAGTTGGTGTACTCCCATTCAATTCAGTTGAACGCCTCCTCCGCATCTTAAGTAATGACTGCTTCAGTGGAGTCAGAGAATTGTTTTGAGTAAGTTACATTAAGCAGTGTCCGAATATTAAAAAATGAATAGCTTTCCTTTATGGTTGACCAAAGCTAACCAAATATGATATATAATATCAATAGTTTAAAAAAAAAAAGTAAAATAATGAATTAAATGTACACTCAGATATACAGAATTAATAATGAATCCAATCTCAGGGGAATTACACAATACATCTTAGTCATAATACATCCCGAAAAACACCACTCCCTTCTCTGGGCCACAAACATTCCAAAAGTAAGCAATCTGGTTGTTTCTCACACACACACACACACACACACACACACACACACACACACACACACACACACACACACACACACACACACACACACACACACACACACACACACACACACACACACCTTTTTTCATCCTGCATTGGTTTTATTTTGGTTGAAAACACTTTAAGTGCTATCTTTTTTTCTCTTATATTTCCTACTTGTATTTTATTCAGATATAGTTTTTTCTTTTTTTTTTTTTCCATTTTATAAACGCACTTGAAAAAATACCCCCATATCACTTCTCAATCGATCAGAAGTAAACGATTTGATCATTTTAGAGCGAAGACGACGGTAAACAGGAATGTTGGGGAGAGCTCAACTTACGACTCAAATTCATTTTGGAGGCGCTTGCGGATTTCAATCGAATTGTGAGGGGGTAACGTGGGGGGTAAAAGGGGGGTAATGCGGGACGCCATCTAAAACTGGCAACCTGTCAGCGACCACTGCGCCCTACTGATGAAAGGTTCGACTATTTTTTGTTTTTTGTTTTTTAAGAATCGGTTCTTGACGAGTGACTCAGGAAAGTGATCCGTTCGATTTTCCAACTCGTCGTGCGTTGGTTGCGGTTGTAATATTGTGGAAAGTACACTTGAAATACTCCCTGGGAAATGCGTCATCTGCATCCCACTGCTCATAACTGTGTAGGGCCCGCCACAGCAGCACCCGTCGGGTTCACCACCGCCTTGCTCGTGGTTTGCTTCCACACACTTTCCACGTCCCCAGGCGCGTCCCCCCAGCTCGTTATTCACAAACTAATTATTATTAGCTCGCGAATGCAGACCCAAGGAGCTTTGCTTGGGGCGTGTGGACCTTTCGGTTCCAGCTGCGCGCCTGTGCCGCCTCTGCTGCAGTCGCCAAGTCGCAAACGAAAACGAACGAACGTTCGACTCCTTGGCGGCGCGAAGAGTCGTTCGCCGCGAACGAGCCGTTCGCGAGCCTCGCGTCACTGCTGCGCCGCCCTCCAAGGCGCGAGACACAACACGTTCACCTGTTTCTGAGGGAGAGAGAGAGGGGGGGAGAGGGAGAGAGAGGGGGGAGAGGGAGAGAGAGGGGGGAGAGAGAGAGAGAGGGGGGAGAGGGAGAGAGAGGGGGGAGAGGGAGAGAGAGGGGGGAGAGAGAGAGGGGGGAGAGGGAGAGAGAGAGAGAGAGAGAGAGAGAGGGAGAGAGAGAGGGGGAGGGAGAGAGAGAGAGAGAGAGAGAGAGAGAGAGAGGGAGAGAGAGAGAGAGAGGGGGAGGGAGAGAGAGAGAGAGGGGGGGGAGAGAGGAACAGAGAGAACGAGAGAGAGAGAGAGAACGGGGAGAGAGAGAGAGAGAGAACGGGGAGAGAGAGAGAGAGAGAGAGAGAGAGAACGAGAGAGAGAGGGGAAAGAGAGAGAGAACGAGAGAGAGAGAGAGAACGAGAGAGAGAGAGGGGGGGAGGGAGAGAGAGGGGGGGAGAGAGAACGAGAGAGAGAGAGAGAGAACGAGAGAGAGAGAGGGGGGGAGGGAGAGAGAGGGGGGGGGGAGAGAGAGAGAGAGAGAGAGAGAGGGAGAGAGAGAGAGAGAGGGGGAGGGAGAGAGAGAGAGAGGGGGGGGGGAGGAACAGAGAGAACGAGAGAGAGAGAGAGAACGGGGAGAGAGAGAGAGAGAGAACGGGGAGAGAGAGAGAGAGAGAACGAGAGAGAGAGAGGGGGGAGGGAGAGAGAGGGGGGAGAGAGAACGAGAGAACGAGAGAGAGGGAGGGAGAGAACGAGAGAGAGAGAGAGAGAGAGAACGAGAGAGAGAGGGGGGGGAGAGAGGGGGGAGAGAACGAGAGAGAGGCGAGGGAGAGAGAGAGAACGGGGAGAGGGAGAGAGAAAACGAGAGAGAGAGGGGGAGGGAGAGAGAGCGAGAGGGAGGGAGAGAGAGAGAACGAGAGAGAGAGAGAGAGAGAGAGAACGAGAGAGAGAGAGGGAGAGAGAGAGGGGGGGGGAGAACGAGAGAGAGAACGAGAGAGAGAGAGGCGAGGGAGAGAGAGAGAACGGGGAGAGGGAGAGAGAAAACGAGAGAGAGAGGGGGAGGGAGAGAGAGCGAGAGGGAGGGAGAGAGAGAGAACGAGAGAGAGAGGGAGAGGCGAGGGAGGAGAGGGAGAGAGAGCGAGAACGGGGAGAGAGAGAGAGAGGGAGAGAGAACGGGGAGAGAGAGAGAGAGAGAGAGAGGGAGAGAGAGCGAGAGGGAGAGAGAGAGGGGACGGGGAGAAACCAGTGCTTGGACGTCCGCGATGACAAGCGGTTAAAAACAACAAACAGTTGAAATGGGGGACAGGGCGGAGACGCGAGGGCCCGTGGGCCGCAGGAGGAGAACCACCATCTCCGGCGGCGGAGCGGCCGCTGCCAGACACTTGAACGGAGGCGGAGTGCGCGGATCCGGGGAGAGAGCCGCCCGCTCCCCTGCCAAGGAGGTCCGAGGACGGGAGCTCCACAGCAAGCCGCCCGGCACGGTGGACGTGGACGGGGACGGGGACGGGGATCATCCGCCAGGGAACGAGCGGAGCAGGGACGACGTCAGCGGGAGACTCAGGCAGGTTCCGCCGACGAAGGCAAATCATTCAATGAGTGGAAGGACGTTCACTTGTGGGGGTGACGTGTGACGAACGCAAGACCCCGCGAACGATTCGCTCGTGGCGAACGAGTCTTTTTAATGACTCGGTTGTCGGGAGTCACTCCTGCCAAAGGGGTGGGAGAGTAAGCGATTGCTCGACTCAAATTCATTTTAGATTTGACTTTGTTTGTTATTGTTGTTGTGTTTTTTTTATTTTTTTTTGGCGACAAGGTTTAAACCACATTGTAGTTTTATTATAGGCAGATAAAGTGTGAAGTACTTGCCATTAAAAAAAAAAAAAAAAAAAAAGTTTGGGAGCCCCTGGGTCACATTACAAGTAATTGGATATGACTGTGTGTGACTATGGCCATTAAAAGCCTGAGATTACTAATAACACTACAGAGCTTTCTAAGGGGGGGTCACCTTTGCCATTAGTTGCAACTGTGTTCTTCTTAAAGGTATTGAACAATTTTTAACCTGTGACTAAAACGTGAGGCAACTTTCACAGATGCTACTCCTGCTGTCTTTTAATCGCTGTCCATCATAACCCTTCCTCTATTCATAAGATATATATATATATATATTTTTTTTTTCATGTTTCCTGTGACAACATTTACTCTTCCTGTCTGCACACGCCTTCGCTGTGGCTCTGGTTGTGTGATAAGCCAATGTGCACCAACCTAATCTTTCACAATTCTCTCGTCGGGCAGTGGGCCCGGGTGTCTTTTAACCCACATTTTCACAACGCTCTCCTCTGTCCCTGCAATAAAATGACCGATACCGCTTTCGTGATCGGCGACCCAAAGCCCTCCTCAGACTACACCAAAAACTTGGGACCTTGGGACCACTACCGGGTCCCAAGGTCTTTTTAAGGTGCGTCTTTTGAAGTGGTTGAAAAGTGAAAAGGATAGTGTGAGCCTTAAAAAAAACAAAAACAAACAAAAAAAACAAAACAGAAAACGACTTTCAGAGCTGGAATTAAAAAAAAAAAAAAAAAAGTGTGTTTCAATGGAGGAAAATGGAGCAAAAGAAGCAAAGCAAAGCCCATGCCCAGAGCGGCCATTACAAATAGAAAAGGGACTCCGTGTTCCTACACAAACACGCTACACGCTCTGCAGGGTTTGCCGTGTAACTATCAATGACCGGCGTGTTCGGGAAATGTCCGCTCGGAACGCACGAGCGCCGAAGTGTACATTGCTGCACAAATGGGGACACATGTGTTTGAGTTTTTCCTTTTTCCCCCCCGACAGCTGTCACGTTCTCCAGGAGTCCCTGCTGAGCTCAGCGAGCGGCTACAGCAACTACCGCGGCATCCTCAACTGGTGTGTCGTCATGCTGGTGCGTACACCTCTATACTTTTCATCACTTGTTTGAATCCAAAACTCACCAAACAGTGACTGCAAAGAGGGCAAGTGCGAAGGAGTGGTGAGCCTTTCCCACGTAAATACTAGCCGATGATCATGTTACCGTGAAGGAACTCAATTGCTCAATCCTTCTCCCACACGAGTTGAAGCACAAGGTGTAACTTTTGTTGACACTGTCATGGTTGGGATGTACTATATTTCAGGCTCAACAACATTTTTTGAAATGCCGAAGCTTCTGTTAAACTCAAGTGATGTTTTGTGTTGAAATGAAAAATGTAGATTCTTGTCCTGCGACGTGTCGACTTGTATGAACCCTCAACTGCTTGGAATGTGAAGCAATGTTCAACGTCTTTGACATTGAATTTCAATGATTTTCGTTGAATCAAAATAAGACTGCCACAAGCTGCCAATTCAGCCGTTCCTTTTCACATGCAACTGATTGCACAGTAACGAATTGCCCAAAATTCACATGGCGCCGTGTAATACCCATAGTCACATCAATAATGTCTAAAACCACCTTCGAGGGCTCAAACTACACCATAGGACTCTTTGGAGCTGGAGCTTTTCCATGCACCGCTGTTCAGCATCCTTCCAGCCTTGGTGTTGACCTATGTCCGACTTGTTCCACTGACCTGTTCTATTTTTACACGGACCATCCACTAAATCTGGACGTCACCAGGAACTTGTCCTCTCTTGTCCCCCGTTAAGTACACACTGTCAAGAAACAACTTAGATTGGACGTTTCCAAATAAGATAAGAACACATTTGGAGACTGATTTCCCCCCCGGTTGCCCTGGGTAAAATGAACACTTTGTTGTTCTAATATAGGTAAGTTCCTGGTTCCACTGACGTTTTTAACACAATATATATTATTTTTATATTAAAGCGCCTTACCAGATACATTTTTTTTCATACAGATTTTATGTTTCTCAACATAACATCAAAGCATTATACCAATGTACTGATATCAGCATTGTGAGCACCTACACAGCATAAAAGTTATGCAGCATTTCACGGGAGACGGCAAAACGGAAGTCATGTCAGTGGACGACAGCATGCCAGCAACACCGGCATCCTAAAATATTTTAACTTTTTACCATCCTCCGCGCTGGAATTTCAGCCGGATGTGACGTAGGTGAGGAGCCGAATGTCTGCTGTAGTTGCTGGAGTTTTGGAGTCGGACCCGGTAGATGCAGTTTTCTCTGGAATATCCCACTTAAATGGCTTCAATAAAAACCATGGATAAATAAATCCATAATGCAAAATAATCTATAATAATAATAATCTGAATATGATGCATTATAGCTGGCTTGTGTAAAGTTGATCAACTATGAATGACAATATGTTTTGGAGGGAATTTAACATTAATTTACATTTGCAATGAAATATTAATAGTAAGCTGCATTTTTATAGCTACATGCATTACTAAAATTGTTATATATAATAACAGACACAAAATCATTTACTTTAATATATTTTATTGGAGTCTTTGTGAATCACCATAGCAACATATCGTCAAATTCTGCTGTGGTAACACCCCCCCGGCTCCCCCGTGCCATTCAGAAAGTGCCGTTTGCCGTCTTCCGTCTACCGCAGTCCATGTGAATGCAGCAAAAGTACATACTGATATCGACTATAGTGAGCAGAAATCATTTTTTCACTCAGTGGAACCCTCAATCGGCGTTTTGGGACTCCATCAAGCTTTTAAAAAGTTGAATGCACAAATCATGGTTCATGTTCCGGCTCTGTTCAGCCGTGGAGTTAGGCGATGCCCAAAGTGGTCCAATGGACAGCTCCATGTTTCTCCCAAGACCAACTACTCCACACTATGGAAAACTTCTATTGGACAACTCCCTTCACTACTTAAACTGTACACCTAGATACTATATACAAAGTAAAAGTGTTGTTTATTGGAAAGAGGTCACCCCTCTAGAAGGTCTCATTTGTAATCTAGATATGATTCAGTCATGGATGGTAAAGTCATGTCATGCTATGCTATTGCCAGAGCTGCATATTTACAGGGAGGGACTATATCAGCTCCATAAGGGCTGATGATGTTATCAGATCCCATGGATCTCATCCCCTCTATGACAGCAAAGCACAGCCCCTGCTTCAGTGTCCTTGAGCGGCTCCAAAACACCTTCTGCGACCTTCTTCTTTGTTATAAGCTAAATGTCACTGAGGTAAAGGTTTCGGGAGCTGGCTCAGGATCACTTGGCTGCAGCGATCTAGATGCAGTGGGATCATATCACATATCGTATAAGCTATTCCCTGAGTTTCGCTGTTACTGTTACTGATCACTTTGAAACATGAAGACACAATTGTTTTTACTATCCCTCTCACAACCACACACACATGCACACAAACACACACACACACACACACACACACACACACACACACACAAATGCACGCAAACACACTTACACTAACAGGTTATTGCCCCTAGATAATGCAGGTGGAATGTCTTATCACAAAGAGCTTTTATGTTATCTCCCTCTCGCCACTCCTAATTGATCAAATTGGACTTAGCACTCAACCTTTGCAGATAATATAGTTCAGTTTGTGGCAATTTTATCCACACTATTTTAGATCTGTCAGTATATTAAGTGCTACGAATCTTGCTCATTAAACTCATTACATGTTTGTCTTACTCAGGTGCTGAGTAATGCCCGACTCTTCCTAGAAAACCTCATAAAGCAAGTACACACACACACACACACACACACACACACACACCCCTCCATTCTTCTGAATGGATCACATGCTTTACAAGTTATACTTATTGACTGGCCTGCTCTCTCTCTTTCCGCAGGTATGGCATCTTGGTCGACCCTATCCAAGTGGTTTCTCTCTTCTTGAAGGACCCCTACAGCTGGCCAGCAGCTTGCCTGATTATTGGTATGAAATATTTCATTTCGGCACCATATGGTGTATACGTACAATAAATTAACAAGATCATCGGGGAAAAACACAGTGTTAATTTTTTGATAATGATAATTAATGATAATTTTTTGATGAGCTGACAATGTTTATGTTGTTCTGGCAAAAATCTGCTTCTGTCGAGTTCAGTGCTGCGAAAACATGTGTTAGACCAGTGATTCTCAAATTTCTTTTTTAGTTGTGTACCCCCAAGATCTTTTTTCAGCTAAGTACCCCCTTCACTGGCATTGGGAGAAAACAAAGAAAATGATCATAAATGATGTACTGTTTGTGTGTCGTATGTTTTTTTTTAACGTATGTAACCAATATTTTGAGAAATACTATGTTAGAGGCCAAGAGGCCAAGGCTTACTATTGGCACATGACTGCCCAGCTCTGATCTATTTTGCCATTTTGTAATTTCCCTCTGCGAATGAATAATGTATCTATCTATCTATTTATATACCTATCTATTTATACACCACAAGTCTAGTTATAACCAATTTTGAATGGCATCACAGCTACGCAGTTCAAGGATATAAAAGCTTTTCTTAGAGATGGTTTCACAGATCAAACGTGCTTTTGGAGAAATATTTAGAAACTGGGGAAAGGCTGAGAAATGGGTATAATATGGGCTTTTAGAACTATAAAGGCTATTCTAGAAAAATACTACTTTTTGGGGGGGAGCCAGTAAAGCTTTCTCAATCCACTGGCAGTGGATCATGGATTTAAGGCAGACTAGGCTAAGTTGAAATTCTGGTGTGTGTGTGTGTGTGTGTGTGTGTGTGTGTGTGTGTGTGTGTGTGTGTGTGTGTGTGTGTGTGTGTGTGTGTGTGTGTGTGTGTGTGTGTGTGTGTGTGTGTGTGTGTGTGTGTGTGTGTGTGTGTGTGTGTGTGTGTTTTCCAGCTTCCAATGTGTTCATCATGGCCGCCCTGTATACTGAGAGGCGGCTGGCTGTGGTAAGTCCACAATAGGAGTCTTGAAGAGACCAATGTTTTGTTTTATTATGTTCTACCTGCCAGGAGAGAGATGTAGGAATGATCTCCTCTGTCATTTTCTCTTCCTACAGGGAACCATTTCAGATATTACAGGACTGATTCTTCACATTTTTAACCTCGCGTCATTGTTAATTTTCCCCTCGGCCACCGTGCTCACCATCACCTCTATGACGCCAGGTACGCACATACAGACACACCGCACACACAGTATTAATGTACTTCCCCCTTTTGAATCTAGCATTCCCCCCCCCCCCCCCCTAATTTGATGAGAAGCAGGCATTCGAGGGAAAATGAAGCTTAGACTACACTTAAGATAATGATATGTACTTACCATTATTAAAAATAGCTCCTCCATACCAAAGCACAGTGTGGAATGCCTTCGGGCACGGCAGGGATTTTGACCCAAACTTCCGGGGTTTTTCAAGAAAGTATAAATTATTATCCTCTCTCGTGTGTCTTTATACTTTGAAACATATGTCGAAAAACATTTCCAGAGTTATGTAGGTCTGCTTGATTCATGTGTAATTTCTACCAATACACATTAGTGTGTGTGTGTGTGTGTGTGTGTGTGTGTGTGCGCGTGTGCGTGTGCGTGCGTGCTCGATCAGTGGGCGGAGTGCTCTCCTTGGGTATCTACACAGTGCTGTTTCTCAAGCTGTACTCCTACAAGGACACCAACCGGTGGTGCAGAGAAATCAGAAAAGCCAAAGCCAAGAAACTGACCCGATCCAACTCCTGTGAGTAAAGTGCACCAACACTGACACACACACACTGCAGCAATTGGTATTAAGGAATTTCTCACCAAAGACCAGGAAACATGTCATAGTGCTGTCTGACGTACGAAGTCGACACAATGTGTAATGGTGTCCATCCATGAGAATGAAAACATAATAGATTGATGGATTAGCTGATTGTTAAAATGGCTCTTAATCTGGTGACATGATCTCATCTGTCACGTGTTTTTAATCTTCCTTATACTGGAGTACACACAGTCGAACCCACTGTGTCTGTGTTCCAGGTCCGTCTGTGGCGCTTCCCAACGGTTCCGCAGCGAACGCCCACGTCTCCTACCCGGGAAATCTGACCCATCGAGGTAACAACATGGCATTGAGGCAAAAGGAGGATTTAGGAGCCGTATTCAAAGTATCACAAGCTAAAAGAAGGATACATTGGACCCTAAGCATTTAACTGGCTAATCAGTGATACCTCATGACAGCGTAATAGTGTATCGCTCCAATGGTTTCCATTAAAAACATGTTTGTTTGTTTTTTTTACATTTGTCACCTACAATAGTGTGTGTGTGTGCGTGCGTGCGTGCACAAATGTATGTATGTATGACAAAGCCACTTTCCTTACAGCACTGTGTGTGTGTTTCTGTGTGTGCAGATATCTACTACTTTGTCTTTGCCCCAACTCTTTGCTATGAGCTCAACTTTCCCCGTTCACCTCGAATACGCAAAAGGTTCCTGATGAGAAGACTGTTTGAAATGGTGAGAGAAAACACAAACACACACACACACACGTGCCAAATGCTGAGACTACAAGGGAGGAAACACACAGATCTGAATGTACTTTTTGTTGCAGCTTTTCTTCATGCAGTTGCTGGTCGGCTTGATACAGCAGGTACGTTAAGCGCTACATTCACAACAAATACACACCAAGGGAGTGAAATAGTCATTTGCTTTTATGAATCTGGCCAGAGAGCTATTAATAGACATTAACATTTAGAAATCCGTCCTTTTTCTACAGTGGATGGTGCCTACTATTCAGAATTCAATGAAACCATTTCAGGTATGAAAAGACGTCCACACCTGTCTTTCTGTAATCCTTTTATCTATATAATGTGTTCTACCAAACCCAAGCAGTTCTTAACATCTATTTTAAGTGCCTCTTGTCTTCAGTTTTATAATCAAACATGTCACCCTTTGTAAACAGATTATTGAAATCGCTCCTCTAAAGGATGCTCTTCATAGCAATGCGTGGACCCAAGCACAGCACAGACCTGTTTTCACGCGCTGTGTTCTCCTTCATCTCCTCTTTTCTCCCCTGACACGACAGGAAATGGACTTTTCCAGGATGGTGGAGCGGCTGCTGAAGCTCGCGGTGAGTAAACGGGTCCAAATCTGGCTGTGTGTGGGGAAAACATTTGAAGAAAAGGAATGTGTGTGTCTCAGGTTGTGGTTATAACGTACTGTTGTGTTGAATCTTGTTGAACACAGCTTCAATATCTCATACTCTGCGACACAGGAGCATCTATAGTTTCCCTACAGCGACCCCTCCTTAATGGCGTCTCTTAGGATTCCTCCATCCACCTCTTCTTCTCCTTTTCAAGCCCTTCTCTCTCTTCCCCTACAATCTACACATTTTCTACCCTTCTCCCCGTGTTTCATCTTGTTTCTCGTCTCAAAATTTCCAATCCTCCAGTGTTTAACCCTCCTCTCCTTTCCTTCCCCTCCTCCTTTCTTCCTTGTCCTCTCCCAGGTCCCCAACCATCTGATCTGGTTAATATTCTTCTATTGGTTCTTCCATTCCTCTATGAACTTTGTGGCAGAGCTGCTGCAGTTTGGAGACAGGGAGTTCTACAGGGACTGGTGGTGAGTGTTAATACGCAGTACTTTAATACGCCCCTGTATAAGTGGAACATTGTTTATACAAACGACAAGCACTACATTTGCAATAAGTTCTGACCTTTTAAAAAAAATCAAATTTTTGTAGACGCAATCGTTTTCTGTGACCGATCTTGTTTGGGAAGCAATTACACCACCTACTGTACAAGGAGTGGTTCCACACTTTCTACAGAAACAAAGAAAATTCAAATTACGCAAGTCGCTGGTTTCCCTGGAATTGGGAATGTCATAGATGAGCATGATTCTAAAGAAAATAGAACGAAAATTAAAGATATTTGACTAAAATTGAAGCACCATTTGAGAGGTCATGTTCACAAAGACATGTTTGTTTTTATTTGCTTAGGAACTCTGAAACCGTCACTTATTTCTGGGCCAACTGGAACATCCCCGTTCACAAATGGTGTCTGAGGTGAGAATATGAAGTTGTGTTGTTAAAGACAGTAGGTTTTTGGGCAGTTTACACACTCCTGACTTTGCGTTCTCTGTGCATAAGCTGCCTGTGTGTGTTATTCCAGGCACTTCTATAAACCCATGCTGAGGAAGGGGGTGAATAGATTTATGGCTCAAACTGCCGTCTTCTTGGTTTCAGCTTTCTTCCACGAGGTAAAGTCTGCTCAAACCCGTCGTCTTTCTCACCAGGAGGTTCATTCGGCAGTTTTATTTTGATATGTTATGGGTTGTTGCTTTTGGACACTTTGCATCTCCTTAATAAGCTTATTTTTATAGTTTGGAGAAATTAAAAAGTATTTTGAAAGTAACTCTGTGTTTCATTCAACATCAAAACAGACACAGGAGAAGAGTTGAAATATGCACTCCTGTTGTTAGTATTACAGCACACATTGCTAATTATAAATTTTTGTTCATTATATTATATAAATGCAAAACTTGGTCTTTTTGTTCTTTAAATAGTCTCTGTTTCTACACTTTTGTTTCAGTACTTGGTGAGCATTCCTCTGAAGATGTTCAGGCTGTGGGCCTTCATGGGCATGATGGCTCAGGTGAGACACCATGGCCATGTGTTTTTCTTGGGGCCGGGCAACATTGACAAAACCAAATATCACAATATTATCAATAATTGGATGAAATTTGGGGATGAATATTCATGCGTTCGTAAGATAATTGCAAACAAGGAACATTTAAGTAATTTCCCCCTGTTATTATTAAAGTGTTTCTGATTCTGATTTGAGAAATCATTAGTCATTAGTAATGTAAATATGATGACTATTGATGAGACCAACTCGAACAGTCTATTAAGTTCAAAAAGTTTCTTAACTGTATCGCAGCCTTAAAGACAACATTTAACCGTATCAGAACATTACGATACCCAAAATTCCCATTCCGTATCTTCACAGACGTATGGACCCAAACACATGAACGCATTATTTTCTAACTTCTCTGCTCTCCCAAGGTTCCACTGGCCTGGTTCGTTGGCCGCTTCCTGAACGGAATCTATGGCAACGCCGCAGTGTGGATCTCGCTCATCATCGGCCAGCCAGTCGCTGTGTTGATGTATGTCCATGACTACTACGTTATTCATTATGGGACGACCACGTAATCATGGACGAGCATGAAGACACTCTCATACCGACACCGCCAACACACAACACGACACTGAAAAGGTGCGTCAGGTTTTGGAGAACGACGCCGTCGGCGAGGTCAAAGGTGAGACGAGCGGTGCATTCGACAGCAGGGAAACCAAAGGAATGAGTTGGTTTTTTTTTTATTTCAAAAGAGGGAAAACTGTCTTGAGACGAGAAATGTCATGAAGAGTGTTTACTTTATTTTTGCACTTAGCAGAGCTGGAACGTAACATGTTGGGAATAATATGTAGTGGATGCGTAGCGCTGCCCAGCAACAGTGAGCCAGAGGACTGGGCGTGGCCTCCGTCACATGACCAAAATCAAAATTTGAAACTCTTGAATGTTTTGTTTTTTTTGAGACACCTGGTCGAAGGGAAGATGGAAAGAGGGAACATAGAAAACTCAGAGGTGTCTCCGGGTTTTTCTTCACAGATTCAAGCTTTTTGTTTCATGTCCTTTTTTGGTCCTTCCTTTAATGACTCACTGGCAAATGATGAGGGTTGTGATGAATACAATTGAAGAATAGCAGCAGGGAAGGAAGAGAATGACCAGAAGCATTTGCACAGTCAATTCAAGCAGACAGAAAATACACACAAGTTTATTTGTGTTTGATTGTGTTGCATTTCAGTTATGAGATTATTAAAGTTTGTGCCTTGTGTTGCTTAATTTTTCTGCTGAAGTTGCTGCAATAATATCCAGCACCGTTTTCGATATATATATTTTTATTATTATTTTTTTTTTTTTGCTGATTTCTGTGATTCAAAACGTTATGTTTTGTTGTTGATTTACTGCTGCTCAGTGGATTGTTATTGATTTGTGAACGTTGAATCTATAAACATTATTTTTGCACTTGAAAAAGATGCTCGATGTTGACTTTAAGCAATCGGAGGTTCATGTAAATGTTTTTGTAATTTCAGCCATAAGGGAAAGAGGCTGTTGAAATAAGTTGATCTGTATCTTATGTTTTATGATTAATTTCAAATTTAAAGACTGACGTGAATTTATTTTGGAATAATACTGTTTATGGCAGCCTTTTGATACCATGGTGTTTTCTCCTGAGTATTTCAATGTGAAAGGATTTATTAATTCCTTCTTTTTAACTGTATCCAATTGGTTAATGGAGCCCAACACTGAGGATATAACTTTATAATGGGGATTGTTTTGTCCCACTGAATTGAGCATTCCAGTTTGTAACACTAAAGCTATCTTTGTACATGGGTTGTCAGGCTGGACATTTTGACATTTGTCTTAATTGTCCTCATTTAGTCCTCATTTCCATGTTAATGTCCCTGAGCAGCAATGATTTAATATAATCAGGCGACATTTGACTCATAAGCACCCAACTATCCATATCCAGTAGATATAAGCTAGAAAAAAGTATTGAGTTTGATGTTATCAATAGTATTACAGCGGACATGGTGTCACAACATATTTGGGCATATTGTCAACCAATGTATTATGGATTTAAATACCATCCACAAGCATAATCATTTGCTTCTCAGTACATGAACTAGGTACATATCTGCAATGCAGTAAAACTTGAGTGACTAAACAGTTTTAGGGTCAATCGCCATGTTCTTTCACAGCACTCTTCAGTGAAACATTGAACCACAACCTGCTCCAATTATCACCTGAGTGACAAAATAAAATGTGTCAATGGTTTGGAACGCTGACTTTAATCCAGGGTTCCTTGGCATGAACAATGGCGGGAACATCATAAATCAGAAACAATCTCATGTCAGTTTTAAGTAGCAAGTATGGCCGGAGTGCGCGGCTGACCTCCTCTCCAGCAAACCTTAGGTGTTCCTGAGTGGGGCTTCTCGAGGGAGGGTGCAGATCATCCTTCCCCTTCCTCTTGTGACGCATGTGGTCAGAGCCTCCTCTCCTGGGACTCAGTGCCCTTCGTTCATATGCCCAGTGCCAGTGTGATAGAGTAACTCCATGGAAGGGTACCTGCAGCCTGGTTCTCCATGCAGTGGAACGCCATCTCTGCTCTACCAGCTGTAGCTCGTAGCTAGGGCTAATAACTTGTAGTCTCATTGGCGGTTGTTTGTTAGCCTTGGGAGATTAAGCCACTTGCTTCAAGGGAATGTGCATACCGTCTTACAGGGGTCTGGGAGCCAGGACATCCTGCACCTTCTCACCACAGATAAGAGAATTGTAGCTACGCCGGTCACTGGGCTTTGCCTTTGTATGCGTCCAGATATCGTGTCAGGTCCTCAATGCGCAAGTCTTTTAGGTGCACTAGGTGTTCTAACCTGGTCACCTTCATCTGTAGAATCTCTACAGTTTCCCGTAACGCCATTAGAGCCTGTTCTTTTTCTTGCAAGACAAGGCGGACTGTAGGATCCATCTCTGAAGTAAACTGCTCTAAGGTCTGTAGTTTGCAGTTTTTTACTGGATGCATTTTCTTCCCTTCCACCTGTTTCTGGTGAACCTGGGCCTCCATGCGCCCTGTTCCTGTAGGAGTTTTCTCTTGGTTCTTGACATCATATTTCCCCAAATGCAGTATTGTTTCCCCATTTTTCTCCAACTTCAAGTCCATCTTCTCCCTGAGGGCAAACAGAACTGGCTCTATCACCCCTGGGGTGCTGAGTGCAATCTTCCTTACTGCCTCCTCACTCACATTAAAGTTGAGCTTAGAAAACACCTTCCTATTAAGCATGTTCCAGTTACTGAGCTTATGTTGTGTGGAGCTCGTAGAGCTGTAGTTGTGCAGCTCAACCAGCTTCGGGAAGAAGTGCTTTACAACTTCAGCAGCCATCACTCCATCACTGAAGTCCCTTGTTATGTGCTTTTTGGGCCTGGACAGGGCAATGTCGTCTATCCATGCATACAAATCCTGCAGCGCCCTTCCACATAATTCTCTGTCCATGTACAAGATAGACAAGAACCCAGTCTGAAATACGGATATATTTTCTACCCACAAACATCTGGTGTGACACAAAAGCTCAGAACGCTCAGCTTTATAGGGGGAGGTTGTGATGTCACAAAGAGTCACATGATGACGCCCCTTGGTTTGCAAAGCTGCTGGAGCGGTGGGGCTTTGTGGAGAATTCCTCTATGTTTACATGTGTTTCCATGGCAACTGGATTTGTGCTGGCAGATATATGCACTCTATTTTCACGTAGGGGTAATGGACGCTTTTCCCCGTGTTTTCATATATTTACGTCTGTGGTTCAAAAACTGTGGGAGGAGTTGCGTGGCAAACCTTAGCTATAGTAAAGCATAATAGTAGGTGTGTGGCGCTGCCAGCACAGGCAAGAATAGTAGCAGTGAAGGTAGTGAGACGTATAAAGAAATATTTGCACAGGGACACAAGGAGTACTGTCAACGCAGACCGCTGAACACTGGTTTGTTATTTGCCTTGGCTGTAGTTTGTTTTTGTGTTTCATTGTGTTGGATTTCAGTACTATTTTATTTTGTGCCTTGTGTTGATTTTTGCTGAAGTGGCTGCAATAATATCCAGTTGTGTTTTCAATACACATATATTTTTATTAAATATTGTTTGATTATTTAAATGTATTCCAATTTTTCTGTGCAGATTTCTGTGATTCAAAATGGGTTTTTTTGTATAATTACTGCTTGATGAATTATTGATTTGTGAATGTTGAATCTGTAAACATTTTTGCACTTGAAAAAGACACTCTATGTTGACTGAAGCAAAAGGAGATTCATGCCAATGATTTTGGTCTTTATTTCAGCCAAAAGGAAAGCCATGTAACATTTTCAAATCCTATCCACAAGCTTGTTTGCCTCCAAGTACATATACTATTGAGTATTTGGAATGCAGTAAATCTTAGATTATCATAAGACTTAACAGTTTTATGTTCTATCGCAGCCATGTGTTCTTTCACAGTGCTCTCCAGTAAGACATTGAACCACAACCTGCAGCTTCTCTCTGCCCTGAGATGTTGGAAGCTGCAGTTCTCACTTGCCAAGAGGGCACCATGAAGCTGTCTGTGTCTTTACACTGTCATGCCACAGCTTTGACTAGTTTGAGTTGCAATGTGTAAAATCAGCACTTCATTTAAATTGTCTTTGACATTCATTTTCTTAGCATTCTTGACTGCAATAGTAAGAAAATGTATTAAGATAATTCCTCCAGGTGTTCAAAAAACATGTTTTGCTAAATGGAAGTGATTTTTCTAAAATCTTCCTGTTGAAAGGACTTGTCATGCTAATAAAAGATTGTTTATATTCTTTAAAACGGCTCTTGTCATGATTTGTACCTTTTTCATTTGATCAGACAGTAACAGAGTTATAACAGCACACCAGAGATGTGATAACAATACCCCAGACTTGTTTATTCCTTAAAATGTGACCCACCACATACTTTAGGGTAATTTGGCAGCTTTTGATATTTTTTTGCATCATTTGAAAGTGGAGAATCAGAGCTTCCAAACAAAGTGTCACTTGTGCAAATTAAGCAAATTTTTAAAGCTATGACTTGTTAATGACAAGGGTGAGGCAAACTGTGTTTCTGAGATATTCACCTTGAAAGTTTCACCCAGACTTTCTTCATTCAGCTAGCTCCCAGAATGCAAATGGGCTTGGTGGCTCAAACAAAGCCTCATGGTTACTTAACATACTGCTGAATGGGCCAATCATGAACAGCGTCAACAACACAACAAATTTTGTTTTAAAAAAAACTTTTATTCAACAGTAAGAATATACATGTTTTACAAAAGTGGAATTATTTGAGTTTAAAAGTACGGGCAACAAAACAAAATGTAGAGTCTATCAATAATATGGGTCCAGGAAAATCTGAAATCTGAAAATCTGTCACGAACCTCAATGGACTTCATCACGACATCGACTTCTTCCGTTGTAACAACAGCGGATGTATCGTCGGTATCCTCCGGTGGTTCTTGAAAATATTCTGTTTCATCGTCACATTATGCTTAAAATCCGCTGTTTGAAATGTTCTCCACGTCTGGAGTAATATGAGATTCAGCAGCGCTGTCGTTCTCTGCGTCGCCGTCGGAGAACTTAGTATCATCGCGAAAAATGAAGTCAAGTAGGCGCCGCTAACACTGACTTGGATCCATCGCACTGGTCAGATTAAGGTCCGAAATATGATTCAGAGCGTCCGCCACCCGCTTCGCATAATCCATAACGATACTGCTGCGCTTTAACCGTCTGTTTACTGAAGTGGCGTAGGTGCGACGCGAAGGGTTCTTCTTCTTTAGGGTTTCACAACAATGGCTCCCTGTGTGTAAAAGTTGTACGATTTAAAGGTTGAATTCTATCAAAACGGTTTCACATTTGTGACTTCACATCGCATGGAATATGGAGAAATTATCTTCACCTGGACGCTCACATTAAAGGAAACGATTGATTGGCGTTGATCAGCGCTGTTCCGCGTCTCGGTAAGTGAGCTGCGTTTCCCCATGTAATCTATATTTAATAATATTTAATATTTAACTCTGCGGTTTAACATTTTTCCACTATTTATAAATCAAACTCTATTTTGAAAATACGTTGATAAAAAAAACCACAAAGGAACACAAATCTGGAAGAATCTCATTTTCCTTCAAGAAAGGCTTCTTCCAACTTATTTGGCTGCTCCTGGCCATTTTGGAAATGTGCGAGATGGCATCTTTTGCTGTGGTGGGACACAAATAATCCCTCTTTATCTTAGCTTACTGTAACAGAACATTTGAAATGTTTCCAGTTGTGCATGTTTGAACATCTGAAAATTAATGTCAATTATTGCAGAATAAAAACCTTTATTGTTCAGAAAACGACACAAGACAGTTCCAAAATAGCATGGAATCATTTAGGTAATGAGACAGTCTCACAGGTTATCTTTTCTTCTGGAATAGAGGGGAGGGGTGGGCGTAGGTCCCGAGGCTCTACTGCTGCAAGATTCAAAGAAAAACAAAAAGGAGGTGAGACAAGGTTTAACGCATTGTTCTGCTGGTTCGTGTGCCACTGAGGGTTCTTGCCTTGGCCTTGTTCTGGACGGGCAAGTAGAGCTTGAACTCAGCTGGGAGCTCGTCCTCAGAGTACAGTCTGTCGGAGAAATACACCCTCCTGATGCGGCAGTTAGCGTGGATCTGAAACAATGGAACACAACACATCAGGCATTAAAAGAGATGTAAAAATGTGTGTGTATGAGTGTTAATGTCAACGTCGTGGTTCTGTAGACCTATCTGGTACAAGCAAACAGGCTGTTAATCTGAACAAAGACATACTATCTATAGTGGTGCCGGAAAGATTGTGAACCCTTTACAATTTTTCAAATTTTCTGCATAAATTTGTCCTGGTTCTAAAAAAAGAGCCCAACTAAACAAGTACACACAAAAAAAAACCTTTTTAAATGTATTTATTGCAACCTTCTTGAGCAGCAATGACTTCATACTGTCACCACCGTGTTTCCCGACTGGAACAGCGTTCTTTTGTTGGAATGTCGTGTTTTGTTTCACCAAACGTAACGTTTCTCATTTGAACCAAAATGTTTTATTTTTGACTCAAATCTTTCCACCCGGCTAATCAAAATTATCTTGAGCAAACTTTATATGGGCAACAATGTTGTTGTTGGTGAGTCCTCCTTGCTCCTCCCATACACACTATTCCTATTCAGTGTTCAAAGTATTCAAACTCTTGACATTAGCCGATGCAAGGGAGGTCCGCAGATCCTTAAGACACTACCCTGGGGTTCTTAGTGACCTCCCAGAATATTAAATATGTGCGTTTTGAGTGATTTTTGTTGGATGACCACTCCTGGGGATAGTAACAATGGTGGTGGATTTTCTCCATTTGGACACCGTGACAGTGGATTGGTGGAGTCCAAACTCATTAGAAATGTTGTTTCTTTTTCAGCCTGATGAGCATCAGCACCTCTTTTTCCTCCTTTGATTGACGCATGCCATGTTTCCACAAACAAGACTTTGATAGTGGAGACCTAGTTTAATGTTTTTTAAATAGGGTAGGGATACCCAAACAAATTGTCATCCCATTTATTGAAACACCTAAACTCTAATTATCCCCATAAGTTAAGTGATAATACTAGAGGTTCATATACCTTTTCCAACAGAGACATTTGATGTTGGGTGATTTTGGTCAATAAATAAATGAAAAGTAGCATGTTTTTGTGTAATTTGTATTACTGGGTGGTTTTCTAGCAGTGCTGTATCAGTGCAGCAATAGAGAGTGTTTTGTGTATTTGTGTGTGCTACCTGTACACGTAGCGTCTCGATGTAGTTGGTTCCGTAGGCTCTCCTGGTGAAGTCCGACAGGTTGAACTGAATTTGGTTCCAGCCGTCGTCCAGCCTCATCGGCATGGTGCAGATGAACGGCTTCACCCGCGTCGTGCTCTGGTAATTACTTGCTCGAAAGCGCCGCCGGACATTCTTATCATCTAAGACCTTGTAGAGAGAACATTTCACAATCATACATTCCCTGAAATATAACACTCCCCTTCCTCCTCTGAAAATAAAATATTAATAATTATTCTCACCCACCTGGACTTCAAAGGTGAAATATTTCTTAAGGTTCTTGATGATCATAACCAGAAATGGAAGTTTGATGCCCAATGTTTTTTTGGGGTCTGCAGGACATGTTATGTAGGTGGTGCTATAGTAGGGAGAGGACGTTACAGGTGAGATGACCACAGTGAGAAGGCTTGAAAGGGAGAGCGTTTCATGAAGTTCCATGACAGAGACAATAACTCACCTGACATTGGTTCCTTCAACCTCTAACACCAGTGACTGGATGTCGTTGTCTGTGATTCTCTTAATGTGACCGTTCCTCACCTGAGACCACATGCACAACATTTCTCAGCAAAATGTCGAACCAAGACTTGACCAGAGATCAGGAAGGAAGTTTTCTGTATCTGTGCCCCTACTTTATGACATCGCCAGTGGAAAACATGGTAAATGGTCTGCATTTGATATAGTCACTTTTCAAGTCAGGACAGAAAGGTGCTTTACAATTTTTCCACACACACACACACACACACACACACACACACACACACACACACACACACACACACACACACACACACACACACACACACACACACACGGTGGCAACCTTGCTCATCTAGAGCAGTTAAGGTGTTCAGTGTCTTGCTCAAGGACACTTTGACATGCTACCAGGGGAGCCATGTTGGCCACTATTATTATACAAATGTGGAGATTTCATGAATAAAATACAATCTCCAGGAGGCACAAATGTATGATGTTCATGCTCTGTCAATAAGAACATAGCTTTGGCCATAAAAATCTGAATAAGATTCAGAATCTGTTTATGTGGCCAAGCACTTTTTCATTAACAAGGAATTTATCTTGGTAGGGGTTGTTGTACAGACAAGTGTCATAAAAAGCATTAAAAAAATGAAATATAGAAACTACATTCTTGGCACAGGATAAATAAAAGGGCAGTATGTATATTTATATAGGTTGTATATTCCTGTACGGGATGAATAAATATGCATACAATAATATAGGCATTGATAACAATTTATGAGTCTTAAGTCTTAATTATTACCATGTTATTACTAGGTTATCACCATATCTATAGTAAACAAAAGTTGAAAAAAAAAAACCCTATGAAATCCTTTCTGATCAGCAGATGGCCTCCGTCAACGCTTGGTTTCAATGTTGCTCAGCAACAAAAATTCTGCCAAAGACCTATTTAATGAATCAAGGCCGAAAATACCCTGGTAAGCAGCCTATGGACTTGACAAGTAGCCATCTTGTCTGCATTCTGCCCTCTACACCCCAGATTAAACTGGACCCCATTTCTAAAACACACTCATAATGTAGCAAGGCTGTTTGCAGGTTTTAGGACGCCTCTGTGGCTGCTGGAAGACAGACTGATGCAGCAGCAGTTCTAAAACTAAAAAGACACTGACAGCCCATTAAAAATTAAAACGTCGATTTCAATACTGTGGTTGTGTCTATTTTTGACACATGAAGCAAGACCTTTTATAAATGACCACATTTAGCACCATTGTATAAAAATTCGCCCTTTATCTGGAATTTGGAAATAACATGCACAGACATGGAAACAGCCCTCGAGTACTCCTTCCTCGGTTGTAACTTTAGGAGATTAACTTTAAGAATTAGACAGTAGTTGTTTCTCGCCATGGAAGCTAATTGTTAGCCTGCTAGCTTTGGCTAAAAAAAACCGTCGCTTACCTTCTTATCCCATATTTGAAGAGGCTTGCTGCCGATACTGTATAAAATAGACAAGAATCCGCTTTGAAATGTGTTTTTAAACATTTTCTGTGTGCTCGGAAAGCCCCTCTATGCACATGTGTTTGTTTGTATCCCGACCGTTGCTAACGTTACGTTGTTTACGGATTTGGTTCCTAGCCACAAAATCGTCCGGTGGGAAACAACAACATATCTGCTACATGGTTCCCTTTTTGAAGTTTCAAAGGGACATTCAACCACGTTCAAGTGGGGGCCAGGTTTTCGACTTGTTTATAGATCAGGGTTCATTATTTCTTTTATTTTTAACAAAAAGTGTTTCTACACCGTAAAAAAATAACAGCAATTGAAAATCTTTCCTTTTTGCATTTACCTTCAGCCATGCATTTTGGACATTATCCTAACTATAATTAAGAAATATTTTGTAAATTTACCAATATATGTTTTCCCACCTGCTCCTGTGTGAACGAGCCAAAGGAATTGAGTGAACAAATTGTAATGGGAAGCTTGAGGTGTGTGTTTCAAAGTTGATCGGTTTATAGTTTTGAGTTTGTACAATTTGTGCGCGTGCATGTGGATGGATCTAACTTCGGTTTTGTATGTGAACATTTGAGAATGGAGTTCAGTTATTGCATATAAAAAAAATGTTTTATTGTTCAGGAAACGACAAGACGATTCCAAAATAGCATGAAAACAAGAGATTTGTGCTGCGTGTCCGAACTCAAAACCTCACGCGTTTTCTTTTCTTCTGGGGGGGGGGGGTCTCAAGCAGTAGCCTGTTGCTGCGGCTGTGGCTGTGGCTGCGGCTGCGGCTGCGGCTGCGGCTGCGGCTGCGGCTGTGGCAGCGGCTGCTGCTGCTGCTGCTGCTGCTGCTGCTGCTGCTGCAAGATTCAAAGAAAGACAACAACAACAACAACAACAATAAGGGGGGCTGAGGCAAGTGTCAGGGCATCTCAAGACAACACCTCATTACAGGCATTGTTCTGCTGATTCGTGTGTCACTGAGGGTTCTTGCCTTGGCCTTGTTCTGGACGGGCAAGTAGAGCTTGAACTCAGCTGGGAGCTCGTCCTCAGAGTACAGTCTGTCGGAGAAATACACCCTCCTGATGCGGCAGTTAGCGTGGATCTAAAACAATGGAACACAACACACTAGACATTCAAGATATATCGGTGTAAAAAGGTATGTGTGACCGAGCATGTGTGAGTATCTTCAAACAGTTTCTGTGGACCTATACAATTCAGGGCCAACCCTGTAAGGCTGAGCACGGACACAGATACTACTACCAGTTGAGCAATGGAGCATTCTGTTCTATCTCTCATTGCGCAGCCTAGAGATAGGGTGAAGAATTCGGGGGGAAATCTGGAACGACCACATAGTAGAACCATTGCTCCTCTGCACACACAGTAGAGGAGCCAGATGTGGTGGTTCATCTGGTAAGGAGGTGACCCTTTTTGCCCTGGGCACACTACACAACTTTCTGTTTTGTGATGGGGAATCTTGCAGTCTTGTGGTTTGCACACTACATGACTGCTCGGTGACAGAAGGTCACTGTCTTTCGGGTCTCCAAAGTACGTTTTGCCACCAAAACACACTTGAGAAGTGACACCAGGAATGACATGATAACACACGCGGGACAGGATTATTTATTTGATCGGGCAACAATTGATTGATCACTGTAAAAAAAAAAAAAAAGAATAAAAGCAGAATTGAAATAAGAAATATATTAAAAAAAACGAGAGAAGAAGAGTAAAATAGGTATGTATGTGTTTCTGGCTGCTGCTCCATGCACAGCCGTCTCTCCATCTCTGCTCCTTGACTCCTCCCCTCCCCTTTACTCCATGTCTGCTCTCATTGGCTCTAGCTCTTAACTCCCGACTCCATCCCGACACAACCAGATGTTAAAACTGCTTGATGTATCGCCGGTGTCTAAAAGCCGTCTGCGAGCTGTCAGATCGCGTTGTGAGCAGTTGACGCCACACGCTCGTCGCTCATGGCAGCACGCTATGATTTTCAACCGACCTAGGGCTTTGCTCGGCGATCACTAAAAACCTGCCGGGGAGCGGAAAATCAGACCAGAATCACGTAGTCTGAACCCTGGCATTTGGAGGTGTACTGGGCACGGCCAACTGGGTGGAGACCCAGGAGCTGCTGGAGAGACTGTCTCTCTCAGACGGCATGGGAACGCCTCAGAATCCCCCAGGCGAGAAGGACGTCTGGTCCACCCTGCTGAGCCTGCTTCCTCTACGACCCAGACCCGGATAAGCAGCAAGACAGTGGATGGATGGCTGTATCTGATGTTCCTAGACATGAAACCTGTAATGGTGTTTCCACGTGTGGTGTTTTGTGTGTGCTACCTGTACACATAGCGTCTCGATGTAGTTGGTTCCGTAGGCTCTCCTGGTGAAGTCCGACAGGTTGAACTGAATTTGGTTCCAGCCGTCGTCCAGCCTCATCGGCATGGTGCAGATGAACGGCTTCACCCGCGTCGTGCTCTGGTAATTACTTGCTCGAAAGCGCCGCCGCACATTCTTATCATCTAGGACCTTATAGAGGGAGGAATTGACACATGGGGAGAAAATCGCAAAGAATACATCCATCATCCACCCCCTTCCCCCGATTCCCCACAAATAGAAAAACAATTGGACTTCCGTGTTCATGACAGAATGTCCATATGTCGGCACAAGTGTCTGAACCCACCTGGATTTCAAAGGTAAAATACTTTTTGAGGTTCTTGATGATCATAACCAGAAAGGGGAGTTTGATGCCCAGTGTTTTCTTGGGGTCTGCAGGACATGTTATGTAGGTGGTGCTGTTGAAGGAAGACATGATGTGGCAGGTAAGACCACGGGGTGAAATTGCTTGAAAGCCTTTCATGAAGTTCCACGACACCAACTCACCTGACGTTAGAGCCTTCTATCTCCAACACCAGCGACTGGATCTCATTGTCCGTGATTCTCTTAATGTGACCGTTCCTCACCTGCAACCAAATGCACATTTCTGGTGAAATAAATGACCTACTCCTTGAACGGAGATGAAGAAAGCAGCTCTCTTGATCGCTCCTCCTGCTTCATGACACTCAAGCAATATTTTCTGCAACTATGGCAACCACTGAGAACAGTTTACAGCTGGGAACAGCTGTCCTACAATAGATCTTTGAAAGATTATATCCTTTTTTGAGATTATCGTATTAAGCGTCATAAAATAAAAATACCCCTTTTCCTTAAATTTGGGACGCCAGATATAGAGTCAGACCTCATGTTAGAGATTAACTTTAAGAGTTGGAGACTGTTGTAGCTGTTTCTAGTTAAGGGAACTAGTTCCTATTATTGCACATTTTATTACCATAGCCAATTTTTACCACGCTACTGCTCCCACAGTTTTGGAGCCACATACATGTGAAATACATCAAAGTGACCCGACAGGTGTGCTCTGTTACTGCCTTCTTTTTAACAACGTGCAGCAGACAAAATTTGCCATTTTGACACAAATTTTAACTCACAACTGCTCCCAGTTTTTTGAGCACATACAAATATTAACATACATTAACATGTTGGTCATTATGTACTAGCACTAGTTTCTACTGAGACTGCAGTTTCTACTGACACAACACTTTCTACTGCCACTACTGTTTCTATTGACGAATGGTTTCTACTGACACCATTGTTTCTACTGGCACTACTGTTTCTACTGACAAATAGTTTCTACTGACACTATTGTTTCTACGGACACTACTGTTTCTACTGACACTACTGTTTCTACTGACACTACTGTTTCTATTGACACGACACTTTCTACCGACACTACTGTTTCTACTGACACTACTGTTTCTACTGACACTACGCTGACTTGATTAAAATAATAGTTTTATTACACAAATCAGCATCAAGCCAGACTTGCCTAGGACGTCCAGGAGAGAACAAAGCCGGAAGAATTCTCTCCCAAGCGGCGATCGGCACTCGCTTTAGTAGCTGTACAGAGATAACATACCACATCTGGTTCCAATCCATAGGTGTCAGCTCAGCCTCTGTCTTGCCATAAATCTAAACATTTTCGCTTCTCTCCTCGCTGGGCCTCCAATGTACACACTCTAAAGTTTACTTTCTCCGTGTAGCTTTCGAAGTAACATACGTCAATATTATTACCGCACTATATCTCACACACCTCAGTAGACACCTCAGTTTCTACCGATACTTCTAGTGTAGTTTCTAGTGAAACTACACTTTCTACTGACGCTACTGTTTCTACCAACTTTTTTCCACTGACAATTCTGTTTCTACTGACACTACACTTTCTACCGACAGTACTGTTTCTACTGAGACTACATTTTCTACTGACACTACACTTTCTACTGACAACCGTTTCTCCCGACACCACTGTTTCTACTGACACTACTGTTTCTACCGATGTTTTTCTACTGACACTTCTGTTTCTACCGAGATTACACTTACTACAGACACAACTGTTTCTACTGACACTTCACTTTCTACCGACACTACTGTTTCTAGTGGCGCTACACTTTCTACCGACACTACTGTTTCTAGTGACGCTACACTTTCTACCTACACTGCTGTTTCTAGTGACACTACTGTTTCTTCAGACACTACTGTTTTTACTGACTACTGTTTCTAGCGACACTACACTTTCTGCCAACACTGTTTTTACTGACACTACACTTTCTACTGACACTACTGTTTCTAACGACACTACACTTTCCACTGACATGCCTTTTTCTAATGACACTATTGTTCCAATCGACACTACTGTTTCTACTGACACTACTGTTTCTACTGGTACTACACTTTCTACTGGAACTACTGTTTCTAATGACACTACACTTTCCACTGACACTACTTTTTCTACTGACACTACACTTTCTACTGACACTACTGTTCCAATCGACACTACTGTTTCTACTGACACTACTGTTTCTACAGACACTACACTTTCTACTGACAGTACTGTTTCTACTGACAACAGTTTCTACTGACACTTCTGTTTCTACTGACACTACTGTTTCTACTGACACTACTGTTTCTACTGGCACTTCACTTTCTACTGACACTACTTTCTATTGACAACAGTTTCTACTGACACTTCTGTTTCTACTGGTACACAACACTTTCTACCTACACTACTGTTTCTACTGACACTACACTTTCTACTGACAACAGTTTCTACTGACACTACTGTTTCTACTGACACTACACATTCTACTGACACTACACATTCTATTGACAACAGTTTATACTGACACTTCTGTTTCTACTGGTACACAACACTTTCTACCTACACTACACTTTCTACTGACACTACACTTTCTCCTGACAATAGTTTCTACTGACACTAGTGTTTCTACTGACAACATTTTTTACTGACACTACTGTTTCTACTGGCACTTCACTTTCTACTGACACTACACTTTCTATTGACAACAGTTTCTACTGACACTTCTGTTTCTACTGGTACACAACACTTTCTACCTACACTACTGTTTCTACTGACACTACACTTTCTACTGACAACAGTTTCTACTGACACTACTGTTTCTACTGACACTACACATTCTACTGACACTACACATTCTATTGACAACAGTTTATACTGACACTTCTGTTTCTACTGGTACACAACACTTTCTACCTACACTACACTTTCTACTGACACTACACTTTCTACTGACACTACACTTTCTCCTGACAATAGTTTCTACTGACACTAGTGTTTCTACTGACAACAATTTTTACTGACACTACTGTTTCTACCGGATTTTTTTCTACTAACAAGTTTCTACTGACACTACTGTCTCTACCAACACTAGACTTTCTACTCATGCTACTGTTTCTACAGACTTTTTCCTACTGACACTTCTGTTTCTTCTGACGCTTCTGTTTCTACTGACACTACACTTTCTACCTACACTACTGTTTCTAGTGACACTGCACATTCTACTGACACTACTGTTTCTACCAACACTACTGTTTCTACCTACACTACTGTTTTTACTGACGCTACACTTTCTACCTACACTACTGTTTCTAGTGACACTACTGTTTCTACCAACTACTGTTTTTAGCGACACTACACTTTCTACCAACACTGTTTCTACTGACACTACACTTTCTACTGACAGTACTGTTTATACTGACACTACACTTTCAACCTACACTACTCTTTCTTCGGACACTACTGTTTTTACTGACTACTGTTTCTAAAGACACTACACTTTCTACCAACACTGTTTTTACTGACACTACACTTTCTACTGACACTATTGTTTCTAATGACACTACACTTTCCACTGACACTACTTTTTCTACTGACAATACTGTTCCAATCGACACTAATGTTTCTACTAACACTACTGTTTCTACTGGTACTACACTTTCTACTGGCACTACACTTTCTACTGACACTACACTTTCTACTGACAACAGTTTCTACTAACACTTGTGTCTACTGGTACGCAACACTTTCTACTTACACTACTGTTTCTACTGACAGTACACATTCTACTGTTTCTACTGACACTACACTTTCTACTGACAACAGTTTCTACTGACACTACTGTTTCTACTGACACTACACTTTCTACTGACACTACACTTTCTACTGACAACAGTTCCTACTGACACTACTGTTCCTACTGACAACAGTTTCTGACAGTACAATTTCTCCATGAATTGTCTTGGTTACAAACCGCCGCTTACGTTTTTATCCCATATTTGAAGAGGCTTACTGCCGATGCTGTATAAAATAGACAAAAACCCATTTTGAAATGTGTTTTTGAACATCTTCTATCTGTGTGTAAGGGCGTGTCTATGGACGTCCTCTTTTTCAATGGCAAAAATGGATAGCTGGCCCTCAGAACACTCAGCTTTATACGGGGAGAGTTGTGACGTCACAAAGACATCACAGCGGGTGAGGCTTTGGGGGGAATTCCTCAATATGTAAACACGTGCTTCCATGGCAACTGGGTTTGTGTGAAAGACGGATAAATCCCCCGCCCTGGGAATTCTCTTTGGAAACTTGTTGGGGCAATAAAGGAATATTTTGTTTGGGTGACCGGTTTGTGAAATATTGACCCTGCACCCAGATCCCGCAGTTGCAGAGCCAACAAGAATGAATGTCAAATTCAATGATAAAAGACAAGGGACCTCAGGACCTTTTACTTCAAACAAATTTCTGTATTAAAAAGACTGTGTGAAAACTACAATGGCAAACAAAGTCTAGATTTTGAAAACTAGTGTGTCGTGCATGCACAGAGAATGGTTCCCATTCAATGTTCTTGTCCCTTCATGGTGCAGATATGGCTTTTTGTCTACAGAAACCTGCTGTTGCTGGCAACCAAACAACAGATACAAAATGATGAGAGCAATACAGCTGAAGAAATTTGTCACAGATAATCATTTCAATTAAAAAAAAAAAATCAATGAGCATCGTGTGGACTGAGGTACCTGTGGCCTTGGGTCTGCGCCTTTTCAAGCCTCTCATGAGCCCCGGTGCACTGCAGGGGGCCTTCGCTTCCCAGCATGAGTCTCCTGGCTCTCCACCCCCAGTGCTGATGAACCCTGATGGGTGGCCTCCAGGGTGCTGGAGAGGTGAACAGGCCATAAAAACAACCCCTTGATTTTGAGTGGCGCCGGTTTCCAAGTGTCAAAGGGTGTGTCGACAAGGAAAGTGGCGAGGTGGGAGGGAGAATAATGTGCACCAGCTTTGTGATGCACTTCCCCTCTGTTGTCACTTCCTGTTTACATGTCATGTCACAAAGCAGCTGCTGCTAACTATTGGTTGGTCATTTATTGGGTATTTTCCTTTAAAAAAAAAAAAAGAAAAAAAGAAAGAAAAAAATACCTCAGAAATCAGATGCTCATTTAATTATCGTTATGACCTCACTTTGACTATGAAAAAATATTATTTGTGCCTTGCAATGATTTATATAAATAACTGTTTAGTGTAGGATGTTGAAAAGTGTGTGCTATGAATCACAGTGGAAAATAATAATGTTATTATCCTTTTCTGAATGTTATAATCAACTTCAAAACTGCAGTGTGGTTGGTGCAGTCAGTATCAACTTTATCTCAAAGTTTTAGCATTTTCTTCCAGCCGGTTTCAAACTAATCTGGTCCTTGTTGGAGAAATTCTCATGCGTGGTTGGTGAGGTAATCTGCCCGCTACAAGAAAACAAAACTGAGAGTATTAAAGATATTTATTCTGCAGAATAAAGAGGATGATTCAATGCTGCTCCAAAGCAGTGTTCTGATCAGTCTACCCCAACTACTGACCAAGAGAATTTTATACCAAAGAGAGGTTGTGTGCCATTGTTCAGATGTCATCTACAAGACTGTGCCCCTCAATTGTCTCCCCGGGTGCTACCCTCAAACAGTAATTTCACAGGTACAATCAAACTCCGTCACAGGTACAATCCTACTATCCTTACAATGCTCTTTCAAGCCCCAATGGGGTTATCCTTATCTCCATACAAGGTTGAATGAGGATGGAAATGAAATGTGATCTGGTTCTTCAAAACTACAATTGACATTGTAGAGAAAGAACAGTCTCTTTACACAAACCCTGGGGGGCTCAGTAAAAACCCAGAGGCAATGTTTTAAATCCACGTAACATACAAAAGGCTATTGCCCTTATTCAAATACTTGATCATATGCATTTTTCTCTCACATCCTCCACAGCATACATTGCCCTCAATGTCAGTATTATGGGATATTATATGACATAAATGGCATAAAAGACCGGAATACCACAAACAATATTCTACCTTCTACATAAAATATTATATATTCTATATATATCTAACCTTCTATCAATTACCTAATGCTTCAACATCATCATCCTGAGTGGTTAGGGGCCAAATGGGGATGGGGGCAGTCTCTGAAATAGACACCGACACTTTTCAGTAATCAGTCCAAGGCTTCATGTATGAAGAACGAGATTCCCTTAAGTATTTATTGTTTTACTTTACGCGACAATTAAGAACTGAGAGTGAGAGTATCTTCATAATTTTTTTTTTTTTTTAAGTCTTTGCCTCTGATGGA
The DNA here is from genome assembly GCF_960531495.2 of Zeus faber. Classification (NCBI taxonomy): domain Eukaryota; kingdom Metazoa; phylum Chordata; class Actinopteri; order Zeiformes; family Zeidae; genus Zeus; species Zeus faber. The sequence goes on from NC_137193.1 coordinate 19,490,547, forward strand.
TATCCGCCAATCCTTAAGGTCTCAAGTAGAACATCCTTCCTCTCTTTCGTCAGGACTTTAAACACCCACAGCCAAAAGCCGCCTGACCAGACCCGAGCCTCAAATTGTTGAAAGAGGCTGAGAAACATTCAATTAAACGTTAGCCAGACGCTTCCACAGTCATAACTATAATGACGTTGCCTGTTACGTAAGATAAATCACGCTTTCTCCATTTGTTTTCTATGGACAACTTCAATAAATTCTGCACTACATGGCAGGTTGTTTGACACAGACTGTCACACACACACACACATGCACACACGCCCGTGCACACTCACACTCCTTGAATGGGTTCTGTGCCCTGTACGTGCAGACCCTGAATTGGGAACCTCCTCCACCTCTATTTGTTTACATCACTGTGTTTTATGAGGTGCGGCGTTACTCCAAGTACAATTTAGCTGAAAATACGGGTGAAACAGTTTTCCTGTTCTTTTTATCTCTGTGTGTGTTCTCCAAACATGTCAGAACTCTTCCCTTGTGTTTTATCATTCCATTTCGGACCGTCTTTGTAGGGCTTGTATCTGTTTCCTACGAAACGCTGTGAGTTAAAAGTTGTAAAAAATAGCAACTTTTGTCCTCCCTGCCGTCACTCTCGCTCTTGTTCTCTCTCTCTCTCTCTCTCTCTCTCTCTCCCCCTCTTTTCACTCTCTCTCTCTCTCTCTCTCTCTTTTTTAATGGTATTATTTATGGGGATAAAAATAGAGATGAAGAGAAAATATCTCCATCCTTCAGCAAGGGGACAATTACTCCACACTTGCCTTGGAAGTCATGAGAAATTCCACGTCGACGATGATGTCACTGAGGCAGCGTCCCTGGTGTCTCGCCTTAAAAGGTTCAGTGTGTGGAATTTACCGAACGGACTTGGCAGTAATATAATATAATATTCATAAGTATGTCTTATTTATTGTATAATCCTATGAAAATAAGAATCGTTGTGTTGGCGTTACCTTAGAATGAGCCGTTTTTATCTACCTAAGGAGAGGGTACTTGCTGCATCACCAGAATGGACAAACCAAACACTGATTGTAGGGCCTTTGGCCTTTCTCGCAAGTTTTGCGGCCCCCGTCTCTTCCACGGAGGCCGTCATGTTGCCGCCATGGGGAGGGTTATTCACTTGGTTGCGATCTGCACCCTCACCGCTAGATGCCACAAGATTCTAAACACTGCACCTTTAATGAAGCAATTCCCAACATGGGGTTCCAGGCCCCTACAGGGGGTCGCCGGAGATGACAGGAGGGTCACATGGCCTTGGACGATTTGAGGCATATGATTCTATGAAGTCAAATATTGGTTCAAAATGAGTCAAGCGTAGATTGTAACAAAATCCATGGCATTATGTTATAATGTATCCAATTTTTTTCCTCTGTTTGAAATGACGTCTAGAACAAGGGTGCTGGATTGGAGAAAGATCTTTTCTTTTCATCTTACTTTTCTTCATCTGTTCATCTCTTTTCCTCCATCCTTTGTGCTCCCTTTTCTTCCTCTCGCTATTCTTCTGTTTGCTTTTGTCTCGTCTTTCTGCCTCATGTGTCTCTGGTGCTGAATGTAATAGGATTTACAGAGGTTTGACAGAGAGGGGAAATCTAATTTACAGAGAGCGGTAGAGTGAGCGAGGAAGGGAGAGAGGGAGAGGAAGAGAGAAAGAGTCGGAGGGAGAGAGGCGGAGGGAGAGAGGTGGAGAGCCGACCTGTAGTTTTTACTGCCGCACCGTCTCTCCTCTCCGGGGATTCCTCTGAGCTGCAACCAAACTTCCAAAAAAATAAAGAGAAGAGCAGAAGCAGGGAAGAAGAGCAAGAGGAGAGGAAGCAGAAATGGAGAAGAAAGATAAATTAAATATTAACCAACGCAAGACGCCGCATTCTCATTGAAACTAAGAAGAATATATGCATGAGAAGTTTTGGGCTGTGTCATTCTCATCTCCAGGTAGGTGTCAACACAAGGAATTTCTTAATTCCCAACACTTACAATTTGTGAGTGAATCAGATTGTATTTATTTTCCTTTGTAATAATAGGGAGTTTGTGGTCCTGGGCAATTAAGGGCAATTAGCAATCCGTAAAACAAAGACAGGTTCCATGCACCTTTAAATTAAATAAAACATAGAAATATAGATTACATAAGGGGTCTGTCATAAAGAATAAAAGGGAAATCCAAAATAAAAAATATAAAAGACCAAAAGAAGTTAAAATAAATTCCAGTATCCCAAAAATATATGCAGAAAGAATCCTGAAATGCATACAATATCCAAAAGGACATAAATTGAAGACAATATACTGTTGTGTATACAATATATAATGAAGTGAATAAATATACCTACGGAAAGGGTGAGTATGATATGTACAAAATATACAAAAATATAGTGCGAGACAGCGTTCCACAGATAATCTTTAAAGGAGACAAGTTCCAAAGTAAACCCAGGTTTAAAAAGTTTATTAGTTGATTTTTGTTATTTATTTGATATGATTAAATATTCCTGCTGCGCATCCTGCTGTGTGATGATGAAGAGTGGAAACATCTTCCTCGTAAAAGTCACGTTAACAGATAAGAACTCATCTGTCTCCGGTAGGAGGAAGACACCTTTCTCTGCCAACAACTATATCTGGTCTGCTTGTAACGAGAGCATGGCTCTTCAGTCATTTAGGGATCCTTTTCATTTTCATCCCTATTGTTTTTGCTCTGATTTTTATTTTTATTTTTCTCCTTGGAATTTTTCGGGGGCGAAAAGTGTCTGGCCCACGACAACCGCTGGACTCACGGACATGGGTGAGGTTAGAACGTCAGAACAGGGACGTCTCAGACATCTCGTGGTTCAAGTTTGATCCATATCGATATACATTTGGAGCAGGAGTTAGTGGAAAGACCAACGAAAATCTATCGGAAGTTGCAGAGCGTTTGCACATCGCCGATACGCCAATGTTCTTCAACTTTTGGTCGGGTGGTAGAGCGAGAACAGTTTGTGCAGTGGGCCGCTTTGTTAAATCATCATCCAATTCGTTGCTCGTACTGTTTGCTGTACAGGTTGTAGCTATGGGGTGGCATTTGCATGGTGCAAGGTGTTTTGTGTAGACTCCATTGGTCTGTAGTGGTTGCTTCGGGGAGTGTTGCGATGACAATCTGGCTTCAGGAGGAATCTTTTAGCAGCCTTAGAAACCATAGTTCATTTTACAGTTTATAATGAAATGTAAGAGCAGAAGTTCAAGTTTAATTCCAATTATTCACTTTTGACACTGGCCTTAAATAGTGTTTGACAAAATAGCTTAAAAAAAACCCCCATCAAATGTTGAATTCCTTCCTTCAAAATACCTTGATTTCCTCCTTGTCTGCTGAATGTAAAAAGATGGCTCTTTAAAGTGGACAGTGAGACAGGAAGTGTCATTTTCATTAAATGTATGCGACCCTAGGGCGGCGTACATCTTGTCTCCGACACAACATGTGTCGCGTTGACATATCGCATGCTAAATGCTCCTGGAGCTGAATGGGCGACGAGTTGGGGTCGTGTCCCTGGTGATTTGTTGAAAGTGTCCCGTCCTTTTTGAGAATGTATCAAAATATGTTCACTTTCAGATGGAGGCCCACAGTGTTTACAATGAGAGGGATTTTAAAGCCTCTCTCTGTGGATTAACTACTGGTGATGTTGACCACTTTTCATGCCTTAGGCCCAGGATCCGTGCGTGTGGGTGTGGTTGTGTAAGGTGACGTGCCTTTTTGGGCGTTTGTTTTTGTTAAGCTCTAAAGAGTTTAGATCCGGGTGTAGATTGTCACTCTGCCTTTCTTGGGAAGTGGCTCTGATCCAACAGCACTTTAAAATTAAATGCAATACAGTCGTGCGCTATTTCATCACAGACTGTGTTCTGCAGCAAAAGTGTTCTGTGTGAACGAATTGTTTATTTTTACACAAATGACTCTACTCAAAATGGATCCATCAACTAGAAGTGGCCATTCCAGGTTCAGAAAATAAAAGTCCTCTGCAGTATTTTAATTCAACCATCTACGAAAATGCTATCTATGGCATTTATCCTTTGCATAGAATCACTTTGTATATTCTGTACAATTTTGCATATTTGGATATTTCTGTTCTGTAATTTTGTCTATTCTATTTCTGTATATTAGGCTATCTTCATTTTAACTTTATTTTAATTTATAATTATTATTATTATTATCTTTTTTTTTACGTCCATAAAGAAACCTATTAATCGTCACCATGAAAAGTTCCTTGTAGGTCTATATGAAAATGTCTTGGCAGAAGAAACTGATTCAGACTCTGAATTTGCTAATTGGAGTCAAGACAGAGCTTCAACCAATGAATCCAGTCCACAGGATCAGTACTTAGCTGGTGCAAAATCATCGCAGGACTTCAACTCTCTGAACCTGGAGTGACGATCCACCTCAAAGTTTGGGGCCCACAGCTGTAGGACATAGAAACCCAACCCTCCTCCCTCCTCTGTCATTTAGAAATCATTCATCTTCCCCCTCATCGATGGAGAACCTTCTCAGCAATCTCAGCACCACCCTCATTCCAGTCTCTCCGACCCGCGCCCCAGACCCGACAAACTGCAGCGCCTTGGACCAGCAGTGGGGCGCGCCGTACCTACACCACCTGGCCCACCTGGACGCACAGCTCTACCAGGAGTTCCACGCCATGTGGGTCTCTCTCATGGTAGGAACTGTTTGGAGTGTTTTGATGGCTGTTGCAGTTGGAGCGTCACCGAAACACGATGGCTGCATTGAAAAGGAGGGAAAAGGCTTCTCTATTACATGTTATGTGCAGTGGAGGCGTTGCGATTGCTGAATCTAATTCCACTTGAAAATAATCGACGTTATTTACTTTACTGCTGTTAAAAGGTGTTCTGAGGGATCACAAGATACACAAAATACTCACTATTATCACTTTATCTTCTATTCTTCTCACTTTCATGTGTTTGGGCCTTTGAGTAAGACGGAAGGTTATCAACACACTGGGAAACAACTAAACGTCAAAATGTACTGGGAGGTAGAAAACGTCCTCCAATAAAAAGAGGCATTTCAAATAGATGTTCCGTATTGAGTAACTGATTTCTGTTACTATTTTCTTGTAAACCTATCATAGCCTCGCCTAGAGTTATTTTTAACGTGTAACTACTGTGCTTGATTGCGGGAGCTGAGGTAGAGTTTATGAAATAAATGTGTCATTGGCTCCACTCAAAATAAAATCAATTTGTAAAACTGAACTTGTCAGGTTTCTTCAAATGAAAAGGATGAGAAATCCAGAATAAATATTAAATAAAATATAATAATAAATAACAAGTTATACAACAATATTTTAAGTGGTATGACATATTCTAAATTATAAATTATATAGATAATATAGTATGAATCTATGAATAATAATATTTCTGAATAGTGAAAAGCTACTTCCTTGTCTCTGGCCCAGGTGTGTAACTGTGTGATGCTGGTGGTCGGGGTGGTCCTCAACAGCCTGGCCCTGTGTGTCTTCTGCGGGGCCTCCACCCAGCCGTCGGCATCCGTGGTCTACACCATCAACCTGGCGGTGGCCGACCTGCTGGTGGCGCTGTCGCTCTCCGCCCGCATCGCCCTGTACCACAGCGGCGGCAGCTGCTTGGCCTGCTCCTACGTGCACACCTTCAGCTACTTCGTCAACATGTACTGCAGTATCCTGTTTCTGACCAGGTCAGTGAGGCGCCGCTCACGTGCACCTCCTTAGCTGGAAACATCCCCTCGTTCTGTGGTCCTCCTCCTACTCCTCCCCTTTCTATAGTAACATTATGGTTCTATAGCAGCATCTGTATTTGTCACCACGTATCCAATTAGACCGTTTCCTCCCTTTCTTCTCCTCTGTCGTTCTTTTCGTCCGCCCTCATTCACTTTTTATGCACACGTCGTTTGTGAACTCAGAGCACTCTCTCCATCTGTTTTGCGTGGACCTCTTAAAAGGTTTGGAAAGACACATGCTTGGCAGAAGAAGTGAGTTACCTTCAGTGGTTTCAGCGCGTCCGGCGCAGAGGACACCTGTCTTAATCAAAGCGGTAAAACTGAACTACCTGAAAACCTGGCAACCGAGCGCTGCAGACAGCCACCGACAGAATGCTGAGAGACAAACCATGTTCATGGGAAAGGAAGGAATACTCTCTCCCCCCCTCTCCTCTCAGTATCTGCATAGATCGCTACCTGGCCGTGGTCCATGCTTCCAGCACGCTGCACCGATGGAGAACGACGGCAGCGGCCCGGTGCGTCAGCGCTATGGTCTGGTTCATCGCGGTGGTGGTCACCTACTCTTTCCAGGTACACACAACACGCGCCACACACTCCGCGACAGTTGAGCTGTGAACCCACTCTTACAAAGGCTACACAGCCATACAGTGTGTATACAGTACTTTAGAGCATAAATTGCCCCTTCTCTCCGGACCACACACACACCACTGAGCCGGCTCTTTGTCTTCCTCTGCTCCTCTTAAGATCAGATGGCACCGTAGTAACAGTTCTTTCCCAAATCAGCAACAGACGATCCAACTGCAGAAATACCAGCTTACATAGAAATGACGTGGGAATTTTGTTTGAAAATTGGGGATTCAGACTAAATGCTAGGTTCGCGGTTTAGGGTGCGCCTTCTTAAAATGTTTCCATCATTCAAAACTGTTATATACTGTACATAGCACAACCCTCACTGAACGCGTTACTACCGAGAAACGTACCACTCTGCTGGAGCTTCTCACTCGGCTGAAATGCAGATCAAATTCGGAAGCTGTAAAAATAAAAATAAAAAGTTTGTTTTTACATAAAAAAAAAACAAAACCTTGCACATTTTATTGACTCAACAAGCGACAAGGAAAGTTGAGCAAGTTTCAACTTTATGCAAATGAGCAGCGTGGGCGACAGCCAATAGGAGGGAAGATACGCTCTCAATACCGCTGATCCTTGGAAAATGGACGTCCGGACTACTGCGTATTGTTAGTGATTAGGCTGTTTTTTTTAAATGAAAAATGTCCCGATAAATTTGATAAAATAAGAAGCAAGTCAGTTGATGTTTCTCAAACAAGGACGGTTCTTTATTCGAAGGGACGGATGGCAAGACTATTTATGTAATATTTTCGAGACGTAATTTATTTTGTAATCAGCTCCACCATTTTAATAAAAAATAAAATCGATATAATGTTAATTAAATATGGAAAGGGAGAGAGGTTTGAAATGTTTGGCGTGCCCACAACAGCAGTTGATTTTGAGCCCCCGAGCGGCACAGAAGCTCCGTCGCCGGCGGTGTGACCCTGGTATAACTGGCAACCTACTTTAACCGACGTTACGCTTTGGATGTGCTGCGCAAAAGGAACCGAATAGTTGTAAATAAAATGGGATACTGGCATTACTGTCATTCAAGATATGTTATGGCTACATGTTACAGTTATGACTAATGGGAACCAACATTTTAATGAGGCCTGGGTTGAAAAAGACACAAAGACAGAAAGTGTGTTAAAAGTGATTTGTGGTAGCCATTGATCTTCTTGATCTTTCCATCCCTTCCCCTTATCAGACCACGGCCTTGGAGTTCAGCTCGTCCTGCGTCCTCCTCCCGGCGCTCTTCTACCTCACCGTGCTGGAGTTCCTCCTGCCGCTCATGGCAGTGGTGGGCTTCACTCTGCGCGTGGCCTGTTTCCTCACCGCCTCCCAACGCCTGATGCCCCAGCAGAGCCGGGCCAGGAGGGCGCGGGCTGTCAGGCTGCTGGCCACCGTCTTGGTGGTCTTCGCCGTCTGCTTCACACCCTTCCACATCCGGCAGGTGCTGGTCTACTTCCGGGTTAAGGTGGCGGGGGAGGGGCTGGAAAAGGGGGCGGGGCAGGTGCTGGCCTATCACATCACCGTGACCCTGAGCAGCCTGAACAGCTGCCTGGACCCCGTGGTGTACTGCTTCGTGACGGACAGCTTCAAGAGGGTGTGGAGGAGGAGGAGGAGAGGAGCGAGGGACGCCGAGGGGGACGGAGAGGCCGGGAGGACGAGTCCCGGTGGAGGAGAAGGAGAGAGGAATTATGTGAATAAATGTTCGGGGACAGCGCTGGCGCTGGTGCACAGCGTGGCCATGCTCACCCACGCCGCCGCGCCCCATTCCCTGGCCACCATGGAGCATAGACTCCCAGTGCCTCAACCCTGAAGAACCTGGAGAAGATGGATCCACCCAGTGTCCATGACTAAGTTTAAGTGGATGAGAGTGAATGTTTAAAAAATACCTAGACGGAGGAGAAATTAGACAGACATGGAAGGAAGGCACGCTGACCCAGAGACAATGTGATTAAAATGGCCTCACTCTTGCCGTTTGTGGAAGCTGGGTCAAAATGGTCCTTGGACCTTTGTTTGAAATTCTGAATGTTTTTTTTTAATTCATTAGCCATCGATTTATGTCTTTGTGAATATTTTTTTTCACGTTGATGATGACCTCTCTACTAAGGGACATTTTCTGAAGTTCATCGAAACGCAGAACAGCTTAATTCATCACCAATCAATTCAAACACACAGAGGATTCCCCAGTGATATATATGGGTGTCATGACCCTATGTATATGTATGTGACAAATAACCTCTTGAATCTTGAATGTATACAGTATATATATATATATATATATATATATATATATATATATATATATATATATATATATACATATATAAGGCCAATATGCTGCCCCAGAAATACGTGTGTGTGTGTGTGTGTGTGTGTGTGTGTGTGTGTGTGTGTGTGTATATGTATATATATATATATATATATATATATATATATATATATATATATATATATGAATGAGTGGTGATGTGATATTGTACTATTATGGTGTACATGGCACCAAATTCTGTGAAGAATCAAAACCCTTTGACGTGAGCGGTTACGAGAGAAAGAGGGAGAGAAAGCGTGAGGGAAGAGTTAATGGGCAAGACACAAACCAATCTTCACAAAAGTATAAACTGTTGTAATCGTAACTCTTGCCAGAGCTGATTGGAGACCACTCGTGAAGCCTTTGTTTATCACTTTCCTAAGTGTCTAAATGGACGCACGTCCCAAGTGTCTTGCAGAGCCTGAGACCTTGTATTTCCAAAAAACAAAACAAAACAAAAAAAACCCTCCGCGAACACTGTCCACTAATGCATGACCATGAAACATCTTGTGTGTCCGCCGTTAAAAAGTTCATAATGGCGATTGAGTTTGTTGACTGGATAGAGGAGCTGCTTGAAGCACTCCTTGGAGGCCACTCTCAAAAACATTTGTTGAATTCTTTCCCAGGTGAAGTGTAGGGAGTGTAAATGAAAAGCTAACTTTTCCATTTACTCACCACAGCCTCTCAAAACAGCCTCAGTTCGTCTTGGCATGGATTCCACAAGATGTTGGAAACACTCCTTTTAGATTCTGATCCATATTGATGTGATTGCATCACACAATTCCTGCAGATTTGTCAGCTGCACATTCATGCTGCGAATCTCCCATTACATCCCAAAGGTGTTTTGTTGGATTCAGATCTGGTGACTGGGAAGGAAACTGAAGAACATTGAACTCATTGTCATGTTCGTGGCACCAGTTTGAGAGGACTTTCGCTTTGTGACATGGTGCGTTATCAAGCTGGAAGCAGCCATTAGAAGATGGCTAAATTGTTGCCATGAAGGGATGCACATGGTCAGCAACAATACTCAAATAGGCTGTGGCATTCAAGTGACAATTGATTGGTATTAACAGGCCCAAAGTGTGTCAAGAAAAGAATTCCCCACACCATCACACCACCGCCACCATCCTGGACTGTTGACACAAGGCAGTTTGGGTCCATGGATTCATGCTGTTGGTGCCAAATTCTGACCTTGCCATCTGTGGCTACATTCACACTGCAGACCAAAGTGGCCCAAATCCGATTTTTTTGCCCATATGTGACTCAGATCTGGGTTTTTTTCCATGACAGTGCGACCAGCACAAATCACATGGACTCTTATCTTTTCAATTTGGAATTGGGCCACTTTATATGTGGTCCTAAATCAGATACAGGTGACCTCAGTATGAACAGTCAAATCGGAATTCATGCGACTTTACATCACTCTAGAGCACCAACAGCAGAGCACAAAATATTCAGGGACTGGGGACGCGAAAAAAAATTGTACCCCTGTGGTTCAGTCAGAATTGTGGCCCCGACTTTGGGACCGACTTGTCAAGGCGACACCTGCGCTCGCTGCATTTTATGAATAGCACCGGATCTTAAAATTGTGTGTATGTGTGTGTGTGCACGCGTGCATGCGTGCGAGTGTATCCTCTGAGGGAGTGAAAATTGTGTTTTTATTTTAATTTACTAAACTTCCTTATTGAAGGAAACAAAAAAGCACCACGCCGCTGTCGGGATTCAAACATTTAATCTGCAAGCTTGAGCCGAGGCACACGGTCCCAAGCTGCCCGACAACCACTGGGTGCATTCGCCTGCCATGTTTACTTCCGTACGACAGCGTGCTGCGTGTGACCTCTTTGTTACTTCTGCGCATGCGGGTCATCAGGGCCGCGAGCCGTTCACACTGGAATCTGATATCGGCCACATGTAAAATTAATGTCAGCAGCCAAACAAAAACCAAATCGGATCAGAGCAATAACTCAGAATTGACCACTAAGGCTGCAGTGTGAACGTAACCTGTGTGTCTCAGCAGAAATCAAGATTTATCAGACCAGGCTACGTTTTTTACAGTTTTCAAATGTCCAGTTTTGTTGAGGCTGTTTCCACTGCAGCCTCAGATTTCGGTTTCTAGCTGACAGAAGTGGAACCAACGTGGTCTTCTGCTGTTGTAGCCCATCTGCCTCAAGGTTCGATGCGTTGTGAATTCTGAGATGTTTTTCTGCTCACCACAGTTGTACAGAGTGGTTAAGTTATCTGAGTTACTGTAGCCTTTCGTTCAGCTTGAACCAGTCTGGCCATTCTCAGTTTACCTCTCTCATCAAGAAGGAGTTTCCGTCCACAGAACTGCCGCTCACTTGGTGATTTATGTTATTGCACCATTTTAAGTAAACTCTAGAGACTATTGTGTGTGAAAATCCCAGAAGATCAGAAGTTACAGAAATACTCAAACCAGCTCGTCTGGCACCAACAATCACGCCACAGTGGAAGTCACTGAGATCCCATCTTTTCCCCGTTCTGATGGCTGATGTGAACATTATCAGAAACTCCCGTATCTGCATGACGTTATGCGTTGCACTGCTGCCACACGATTGGCTGATAAGATAATTGCATGAATAAGTAGGTGTACAGGTGTTCCTTATAAGGTGCTCAGTTAGTGTATGCTTTTAAGCATTTTAAGCATTTAATTAAACATAAAACATTGCTTTCTAACCTTCTTAATAAATGTATCATCAGTAGTATTGTTTTCTGTACTTTTTAAAATTGGGGGGGGGGGGGGGGATTCCTGTCTTGGTATTATTTTTATTTTTTATTATTGTTTTGTCCTTCATTTGTTCCTCAGTATTCAACAGAGATCCACTGCTGCAGACCGTTGTAACTGTTCTTCCGTTTTTATCAAGCCCTTAAAGTCAAACAATTAAAAAATATATAGATACAGTGGGGCAAAAAAGTATTTAGTCAGCCACCAATTGTGCAAGTTCTCCCACTCATAAAGATGAGAGAGTCCTGTAATTTTCATCATAGGTACACTTCGACTATGAGAGACAGAATGGGGGGAAAGAATCCAGGAACTCACATTGTAGGATTTTTAATGAATTCATTGGTAAATTCCTCGGTAAAATAAGTATTTGGTCACCTACAAACAAGCAAGATTTCTGGCTTTCACAGACCTGTAACTTTTTCTTTAAGAGGCTCCTATGTCCTCCACTCGTTACCTGTATTAATGGCACCTGTTGAACTTGTTATCAGTATAAAAGACACCTGTCCACAACCTCAAACAGTCACACTCCAAACTCCACTATGGCCAAGACCAAAGGGCTGTCAAAGGACACCAGAAACAAAATTGTAGACCTGCACCAGGCTGGGAAGACTGAATCTGCAATAGGTAAGCAGCTTGTTGTGAAGAAATCAACTGTGGGAGCAATTATTAGAAAATGGAAGACATACAAGACCACTGATATCTCCCTCGATCTGGGGCTCCACGTAAGATCTCACCCCGTGGGGTCAAAATGATCACAAGAACGGTGAGCAAACATCCCAGAACCACACGGGGGGACCTAGTGAATGACCTGCAGAGAGCTGGGACCAAAGTAACAAAGGCAACCATCAGTAACACACTACGCCACCAGGGACTCAAATCCTGCAGTGCCAGACGTGTCCCCCTGCTTAAGCCAGTACATGTCCAGGCCCGTCTTAAGTTTGCTAGAGAGCATTTGGATGATCCAGAAGAGGATTGGGAGAATGTCATATGGTCAGATGAAACCAAAATAGAACTTTTTAGTAAAACCTCAACTTGTCGTGTTTGGAGGAGAAAGAAAGCTGAGTTGCATCCAAAGAACACCATACCTACTGTGAAGCATGGGGGTGGAAACATCATGCTTTGGGGCTGTTTTTCTGCAAAGGGACCAGGACGACTGATCCATGTAAAGGAAAGAATGAATGGGGCCATGTATCGTGAGATTTTGAGTGAAAACCTCCTTCCATCAGCAAGGGCATTGAAGATGATACGTGGCTGGGTCTTTCAGCATGACAATGATCCCAAACACACCGCCCGGGCAACGAAGGAGTGGCTTGGTAAGAAGCATTTCAAGGTCCTGGAGTGGCCTAGCCAGTCTCCAAATCTCAACCCCATAGAAAATCTTTGGAGGGAGTTGAAAGTCCGTGTTGCCCAGCGACAGCCCTAAAACATCACTGCTCTAGAGGAGATCTGCATGGAGGAATGGGCCAAAATACCAGCAACAGTGTGTGAAAACCTTGTGAAGACTTACAGAAAACATTTGACCCCTGTCATTGCAAACAAAGGGTATATAACAAAGTATTGAGATGAACTTTTGTTGTTGACCAAATACTTATTTTCCACCATAATTTGCAAATAAATTCTTTAAAAATCAGACAATGTGATTTTCTGGATTTCTTTTTCTCATTTTGTCTCTCATAGTCGAAGTGAACCTATGATGAAAATAACAGGCCTCTCTCATCTTTTTAAGTGGGAGAACTTGCACAATTGGTGGCTGACTAAATACTTTTTTGCCCCACTGTATATTAAAAAACAAAAAAAAGCGATTTTATTTGATATATATATATATATATATATATATATATATATATATAAACATTATATATATTTGATATGTATATATGTATATGTATATATATACATATAATGTTGTTCCGCTCGAGGTTTTTGTGAGATCCCTGTCCACTCCGCTAGGGGGCAGTGTCCGACCATAGCAGCCATTTTCTCCATCCAGAACTGGCTGCATGTAGTGTCAAAACAAGGTACAGAGCGCGTTGTTAATTGTTGACATTTCCCCTTAATGTGGCTCAGAGATAATAAGGTGATGTAAGGGAAAAAAGACATAATGATATGAGGCCTTACGTTATATTATAATATGTTCCTGATACGCCTGGGTTTCTTGTTTGTTTTTTTACGTGTTTGGACCCAGGAGCAGACCCCTCTTAAAGCTCCCTCTAGCTTTCTCTCCGTTTTGTTTCATTCATTTTTATTTCCCCAGCAATTGACGTAGAAACTTCAAATAAGATATCTCTCTGTCACTTTTGAGATCATCAGTCAGGCTCACGTCACACACACACACACACACACACACACACTATTTCATTTAGGAGGATTTAAATGTATATTTAATACAGAGACACAGATAATGAATTATATGATATAATTATAGAACCGAGATTGTGGTGCGGTCGCCTGCGCAAGCGCCTCGTGTCGAAAACGCACATTTTTGTATTTTTAGTATTTTTAGAGCTTATTGTACGTAATCAGCGGGTGTCATGACATTTCACTGCATATATGTATGACCGTATGTATTTGTATGTGATAAATATACCTCTTGAACTTGAACTTGGACTTGAACACTGCGCCAGACATTACTTTGAGGTGAGCTCTGTTGGCGTCACAGGATTCGAGGACAGCACACGCACACACACACACACACACACACACATGCACACACACGCACAAACCTGACTCATTCTGTGTGTGTGTGTATGTGTGTGTGTGTGTGTGTGTGTGTGTGTGTGTGTGTGTGTGTGTGTGTGTGCGTGCGTGCGTGCCTGCATGGACTGGTCTCTACCGTTTCCATCTGCCGGTCCTTTTGGGATCCTGGCTAAGCAGTCTGCTCCTTGTCCAGACGCTGAGTAATGAGGTTTTATTTCCAAACGGCTGTGAAACTGCAAAGCTGACGGGCTTTTTAAACACTTCTTCTTCAACTTCTCCTCTTTCCACCCACATTTTATACCTCACTGCCCCGAATTCAAACTGCTTGAGGGCCTGGCCGCCGACTATCTGATCAGGGGGGGACGGCCAGTGCCACACAGGGATTGATTTTCATCGATGCTATGGTGTCCAGCCCTGTGAGCACCGAAGGGCTGGGGACCCCTTCGCACTTTTAGATTAAGTGTTTTGGGGGTTTCAGGCACTTGAAATGAATAATGTCTACTTGGTCTTTGAGCTGTCAAATATTTAATATTTAATACTGTTCACCTTCAGGTTAATAGATGTTTAATAGATCTGTTTAATAGAAGATTAGTAATGTTTTGCTGTTCTCGTGTTCAGTGTCTGATGTCGAAGGGGCCCAAATCGTAACTGGAGATCATGTTTTCATTTTCCCTTTTTCAGACTCGGTAAATTAACATTCTTTCCATAGAAAGAGAAACGTCATAGGTCTATACAAAGTGTAAGCGCTGTTTGCACATTAGCGACATGAGATGGTCAAATTGGTCTACAACGAATCTATTCATTTCAATTTGCCTCAAGTAACATACAGTGCTTTGTGATGTCATTTCCATGTCTGGTACGGGATGTACTAAGCCAATAAGAGTTATTGAATAGATTTTATTTCTCCCTGTTCAACATTCTTAGAAAACTGTCTAATGCTGGATCTGTGCTATACTACTACTACTAATACTGATAATAATAAAACTACTACTACTACTACTACTAATAATAATAATAATAATAAAACTACTACTACTTAAAAATAAATATAGCTTCAGGCAGCAATACACAGGGTCCAGTTTAGTCGTGTTAGATACTGTATGTATCACAGTTCTTCGGATTCTGTGCAATGTAGAACGAGTTACAATTTTTTGATTTTTATGACTAAGATTCAAAATCGAATGGGGTGGGCTGAATGTTGGAGAGAGAGCCATAGAAGAGGTAGGAGTCCAATGTTCAACGATGGAGGGCTGTTTTATTTTTCCTTTCAAGGTGTATATGTAGTTCGTGGTTTAAGCTCTGTAAAGAGAGAACAAATATTTTAACATCAAATAAAATCTCAGAAATGGTGTGCAATAAAGGTAAATCAAATATTAAATAAGGAAATTCACTTACAGGACGCACACAACATGGCTGAGGTCAAAAGAAAGAATGAAAGGAGGAAGGCAATATATACAGTATCTTTATAGCCTCTCATTAAAGGTGAAGTGGTTGCACCTGAGGGGGGCAGTTCCTTTCCAGGCGGGAGTGCTTGTGATATCCTCCCTGCCTCAGGTGCAGTCATGTGACTCCTAGATGGGAACATCTTGACAGCTGCCCCCAAAACCAATGTTTTAAAACACAGAATCCCATTACTCATCCTCCTTAATCTCTGGGAGAGGTACTAGCTGTCCAACTGGACAGAGGTAAGTTTGGTGGATTACTTTGATCTCGGCTTATACTGTATGGCCGTCTGTGTCACTTTTCCAACAGGCCACAGGAAGCGAGGATGTAGGGGATCAATGATCATAACAATTTTACGGTGAAGGGTCAGAAGAAGTCTACACCAGTTAACCAGAAAGCTGGTTTGAACAGACAGAGTCAAGCTGGTGTGAAGTCCACCATCTTTGGAATATTAGGAGAAGCATGCCACTTTTGACACTGTTGACAGGACCGTTGGTGTTGATGGATTGCGGCTCTCCCTCTCGGTAGCCAGTACCTCTGCCTCAGCGCAAAAGCATCGTTCAGGATGTATAGTATTAGGGTCAAGGTCCTCGGATCTCCTGAGCCTTCCTCCAACTCAGATAATGCCAATAACCGGATCCAGCTCCGGTGCCAAGGATAACTTACTGGCGGAGGGAAGAGGCCTGTCCGATTGGAGCGTTATTAGATCTGCTGGTAAGTTGTCAGTTTGGGCCTTTTTCAGGAGAAGGATCTCTGCTTCAAGCTGCGGCTGAGAAGCTGGATTGGGGGCTAGTAGAGGGATAACTGTGGAAACGGCATCCTTCCAAGTGCTGCACTGGGAGACATCCCAGGTGCTTGGGACTGAGGATACAGAGATGTTGAGGAATCTGGTAGGGTTTTTAACCTCGCTAGTGTCCTTGTCACAGAGTGTAGCAGGAAGGCGAGGCCACTGGAAACTGTCAAGAAGAAGGAAGGAGGTGCCCCAAACCCCATCTCTGTGGTTGTATCAACTCAGAGATTGTTTTTTCCTCAGGTGAGGTCACCAGCAGGGTTAAGGGAACTTCCCACATATCTCCAATCCTCTGCATTTTTCAGTTCTTGGGTCTCAGCGATTAGTTTGCCAATGAAGACTTTATAGCGGCA
Organism: Zeus faber; assembly: GCF_960531495.2. NCBI lineage: Eukaryota > Metazoa > Chordata > Actinopteri > Zeiformes > Zeidae > Zeus > Zeus faber. Next base: position 19,507,242 of record NC_137193.1, read on the forward strand.
AGAGTCAGAACCGAGCGACTGCAGCACCATGGTGGAGTCACTCCAAAAAGTAGTCTTGTATGTTGGCAGGGTGATTTCTTGTCTCATTATTGTAGGCAACTGTTCACCACTGAGAGCAGCACACAGTTCAAGCTGTGGCACGAAGATTTTTTTTTTACGTGCCACGCTGGATTGGGCCATGATGAAAGCAATGGATACCTGGCCATGCTGGTCTTTAAAACGAAGTTAAGCAGCTGAACCAAAAGTTCTCTGAGGCATCACAAAATAAATGCAATTCTCTGTTAATGCACAGCAGTTCAAGAGAGGGTGGTTCATAACATGGGCCGAGGTGGGCAGATGTTCACAGTTGGAATGTTGCTTGCCCACTGACGAACAAATTTAAAATCCTCCCATGGCCAAGAAGCTCCTCAAGTTGTCTACAAAAGATTGAGCATCAGCAGAAGGAAAACTCTGCAGACAGTTGTCCACATAAAAGGACTGCTCAATGGACTTTCGGAGATCATCATCTTCTCTACGCTGGTCCCTGGCATGGTGCTGCAAGGCATATATGGCACAACAAGGGCTAAATGTTGTACCAAAGGGTAAAACTTGCCACTCGTACGTACAAGATTCTTTCTGCTCTCTCCAGATGAAATTAAGGAGTGGCTTATCTTTAGGTAGTAAGCGCACCTGATGAAACATAGCCTTGATGTCACTGGTTACTGCGACCTGCTGCTGGAATCGAAGAAGAACACCCACTAGGGACAGATCGAGAATAGGACTGGGTAGGAGATTATCGTTCAAGCTCTGACCCTGGTGCTGGTGAGATCTGTTGAACATCAGCCTGTGTTTTTTTTCCTCTGGTGTCTGACCACATGATGGGGGAGAAACCAGGACCCAACGAGTTGCTGTCTGAGCCTGGCTCTAGCTGGGTGACATAGCCTCAACAAGTTTACCGATTTCTGCAGAATGGACCTCTGCCAGATGTGGATCTGTCTTTAGTCGCGGTTCAGTGCTCAAGAGAAGGGGAACGGTAGAGGAGCAGAGGTTTTGGTGGCATTCAAGGAAGGGAAATTGGGATGACTGAGTAGAGGGGTAGCACATTGCATCTGTCCATCAATGGTGAATCTTTCAATCGGGAGTCAAGGAGGTGAACGGCATACTGGTTAAGTTTGGACCAGCTCACTTCCCCTTAATTTAATAATAATAATAACTGGGATTTATATAGTGCCTTTCATGAACCCAAGGACACTTAACAATGGAAAAACAAAAAACAAAAAACAAACAAGGCAGGGTAGATAATAAAACAAGACAGAGTAGAAAATCGAAAAAAGATAAATAACAGAAAAGAAAGTATAACAAAAAAGGGTCGGGGGCAGTAGGCCTCATTGAAGAGGCAGGTTTTTAGCAGGCTTTTGAAGGTGGCCAGGGATGCAGCATTCTGAATGTCAGTGGGGTAGGATCAGTGGGATTTCAACAGTTGAAGGAATCCAACTGCCATAACTTCTTTACGTTCCTCATGAGTTCACTTGTAGCTATTGTAGCTATTACCTGGAGGCAGGTACCCACAACCCGCAACCACCCCTGGCTCCAGACCCACAACCCTCAGATGGACTGGCGCTCGGGCAGCGTGAGCTCCTGGAGCACACACTGTCATGCCCACTGCCTCCGCTCGGCCTCAACCCCGCCGTTGGGCGCGCCGCCGGTGGTCCCCAAGAGCCCTGACCTGCCCTCGGTTCCGTCGCAATATCTGGACCTGGCCCCGGTCTCCAGCAAGCAGGGTGCGCTATCCTTACCACCTCATCGCCCCTACGACTGCGCAATCAACCTCCTGCCAGGCGCCCCCCTCCCCTGCAGTCGCCTGTATAACGTCTCCCGGCCCGAACAGGAGGCCATGGAAACTTACATCCACGACTCTCTCGCTGCCGGGATTATTCGCCCCTCGTCTTCTCCGCTAGGCGCAGGGTTCTTCTTTGTTGCTAAGAATGACAAGACCCTCCGTCCTTGCATTGACTTCAGGGGACTTAACGACATCACTATCAAAGACAAGTACCCCTTGCCCCTGATGGATTAATTCTTCGTCCCCATCCAGGGTGCCACCCACTTTTCCAAGCTTGACCTCCGCAACGCTTACCACCTGGTCCACATCCGCGAAGGGGATGAGTGGAAGACCGCGTTCAACACCCCGCTTGGACACTTCGGCCGCCGTGTTGGAGTGGCCAACCCCAGCCAATAGGAAGCAGCTCCAATGGTTCCTCGGGTTTGCAAACTTCTGCGCTCGGCGCTCCATCCGTAACTTCAGCCGCATCGCTGCTCCCCTCTCAGCCCTTACCTACAACGCAGTGGCCTTCAAGTGGACCCCCGCGGCCGAGGCCGCGTTCCTCGACCTCAGCAACCGCTTTTCGTCTGCCCCAGTCTTGGCCTAGCCCGACGCCAACCTCCAGTTCGTGGTAGAGGTGGACGCTTCAGACACAGGGGTAGGAGCAGTACTTTCTCAGCGCTCTCCAACTGACGGTAAGCTCTACCCCTGTGCCTTTCTGTCCCGCAGGCTCACCCCACCCGAGCGCAACTATGATGTGGGTAACCGGGAACTCCTGGCCGTCAAACTAGCCCTGAAGGAGTGGCAACACTGGCTTGAGGGAGCAATCCACCCCTTCGTCGTCTGGACCGATCATAAGAACTTGGCCTATATCCGGGCGGCGAAGCGGCTCAAATCCCGGCAGGCCAGGTGGGCGTTGTTTTTTGGCCTGTTTAACTTCTCTCTATCCTACCGCCCAGGAACCAAGAACACCAAACCTGACGCCCTGTCCCATGTGTTTGCGCTAGAGGAGAAGACAGGGGATCCAGAACCCATCCTTCAACCCCTGTGCCTTACCGCCACACACACCTGGGAGATCGAGTCCCTTGTCACCCAAGCGCAGGAACACCAGCCCAACCCAGGTACCGGACCCCCTAACCGCCTGTTCGTCCCTGACTCTGCACGCTCCCAGGTTTTGCAGTGGGCGCATGCCTCCCGCCTCAGCTGCCATCCCGAGATCACCCACACCCTGGCCGTGGTCCGCCAGCGCTTCTGATGGCCGACCCTGCTCCCTGACACCCAGTCCTTTGTCTCGGCCTGTCCCACCTGCCCCCGGTCCAAGACCTCCACCCGACCCCGCTCCGGCCTCCCCGCCCATTACCCACCCCGACTCATCCTTGGTCCCACATCGCCACGTCACCGGTCTTCCACCATCCCGGGGCAACACTACCATCCTCACGGTGGTGGACCGCTTTTCTAAGGCGGCCCACTTCCTCGCCCTGCCCAAACTACCATCGACGAGGGAGACCGCAGACCTGCTGGTGGCCGAGGTGTTCCACTGCCATGGCATCCCGGCAGACGTGTTGTCGGACAGAGGACCGCAGTTCACCTCCCAGGTCCGTCGTGCCTTCTGCTCGGCCCTGGGGGCACAGGTCAGTCTCTCCTCCGGTTTCCACCCCCAGACCAATGGCCAGACGGAGCGGGCGAACCAGGAGGCCCCACCTCCTGGAGCGACCAGTTGCCATGGGTCGAATACGCCCACAACACCCTGGTGAATGCCTCCTTCGGCCTGTCGCCCTTCCAATGCTCTCTGGGCCACCAACCCCCGCTGTTCCCTGCCCAGGAGGCTGAGATCGCCGTACCCTCCGTCCAGGCCCACATTGGTCGCTGCCGGAGGACGTGGAGGAGGGCCCGCTCTGCCCTACTCCGGGCCTCTGCCAGGTCCCAGCGGCATGCAAACTGGCACCATGCGCCCGCACCCACATACGTCCCCGGACAGATGGTATGGCTCTCCACAAAGGACTTGCCCCTCAAGGTGGACTCCCGAAAACTCGCTCCCCGGTATGTTGGCCCCTTCCCCATTGTGTCAATCATCAACCCCTGTGCCGTACGCCTCCGTCTCCCTCCCTCCCTCCATGTCCACCCTACCTTCCATGTATCCCTGCTTAAGCCGGTGGTTTCCAGCCCTCTCTCCCTCCCCGCCGAGGCCCCACCACCCCCCCGCACCATCGATGGCCACCCGGCCTACACAGTGCGGCGCCTGCTGGATGTGCGGCGCCGGGGGAGGGGCAGATCCTGGATGCCTCCCTCATCCGGGATTTCAATCATACTCGCCCTTCCGGTTCCAGGTGTCCGCCAAGGGGCGTCCGTAGAGGTGGGGGTACTGTTAGGCCCACGGCCTCACGGCGCCACTAGAGGCCTTGCCCCATCTGCAGCTCCCTACTCAAGCCCGATTGCACACACCTGGGATCAATTACCTGCACAGTATTTAGTCCCAGCTTCCCAGTCATTCCTTGCCAGACCGTCAACTAGCTTACCCGAGTTGTATCGCAACTGGCTCCCTTCCAAGTTTCTAGCTCCTAGTGCTTATTTCTAGTTCCTAGTTTATGTCTCGTTGTCTCGTCTTCCCCTTACCTGCTTGTCTCCTCTCGTCGACCCAGTCTGTCTCTCCAAATCCAGCCAGCCCGGTTTACCTGCCTGTCCCCACTCGTCGACCAAGGCTGCCCGTCCTTCTCCATCGAGCCTGGTTCCCCGTCTCCCCACCCGGATCCTGGACCCCATTTCCTGGTCATCATCATCCCGGTCCCCCCGGCCAGCTCCATCGTCCAGGCTAATAAACATCCTTTGCCTGCCTTCCGTCTCCCTGTGTCGTGCGTTTGGGTCTCTCCCAGTTCTGGTCGTGACAATTGAGCTATGGTACCCTTGGTGAATTGCAAGTGACTCAAAAGCCAAAGGACTATAAAAGCATAACTAAAAGTATGAGCAGAGTTGAGAAACTAGAGTAATAAAACAAAGTTCAAAATAATAATATAGACAATATTGGCCTAGAAGGAATTTACTGAAGGAAGTGAGAAAATTTGGGCAGCTGCCAAAAAAAGACAAAAAAAATGAGAGATAGGAATACACAGATGAGGTGTATGTGGAAGGAGGAGTGCACCCTCTCTGGTTCTCCACGTTTGTTACAGATGCGTAGCAAACGTGGCCGGTAGGAGTGGATGCTTCTCATCCTGCATTTTGGCATCTTAGACGAATTAGTGTGTTCTACAGAAGACAATCTTCTGGGGAATAAATGAAACACTATATGAGTCTTTGAAGCCATACCAGGGATACACAGCATTAAAGCTATCTGACCCTTTGGAAATCTGAAAAAGAACAAAATAAGGTGGTCTTGTTAGGGTGCGCATCAGATCTGTTTGAACCAACCGAAGCACAAATCAATTCAAATAATAAATAAAAGAAGACAAACAAATGGTGAAAAGCAATAAAAAAACAACTAATGGGAATAGTAGGGTTAAGAAAAAATATAAATTTTAAATAAAAAAGCTTTGACGTGACCTTTAATAAGTGTTTCAACCCAGAACAGGGAGAAACGGAGAAAAAAAAGTCGGGCCTTTTGATTCTATGAAAATTCCAAAGCGGAGTTTGTTGACGAAACAAACTCTGGGAATGGTGACAGTAAGCAGAAGCTCTGAAATCTTAGTTTGGATTATTGCATAAGCAGGAGAGACAGTTCAGAGAATACAGAATAGAGAATTAATAAGCACTAAATAAATAATGGAAAGAATAAGAGAAAGAAAAAGCAGTAAATTAAGTAGTTTTTTGATTGATTTTGAATCAGAAGTACCAAACCTACACACACTGCTTTCAAATGTTTCCCCAGATGCCAAATGGTTTACAGTAATTGATCTTTGTTCAGCATTCCTTAGCGTGCCCCTTTGCCCTTGAAGTAGACATCTATTTCCATTCACATAGGAAACAGTCCTATACATACACAAGGGTGCCCCAAGGATTTAAGCAAAGTCCCCACATTTTTAACAAAGCACTGAAATAAGATTTAGAAAATTTGCCTGAAAAAACAAGTATGGCAAGACAGTATGTAGATGATATCATCTGGTGTGCATCTGACCTGGACACATGCCACAAAGACTCACAAACTCTTTTGACTATTTTGGCACAACGACGGCATAAAGCTTCGTTGAAGAAATTACAATATTGCCAGGATATGGTAGAATATCAATGAAGACTTACAGAAACAAGTATCTCCCTCTCAGTTGGAAGGAATCTCCAAAGCACCAAAACCATGCACAGTGAGGGACATGATGACCTTTTTGGGAGTGACAGGGTATAGTTCAGACTGGATAGAGAATTATTCCACTATAGTAGCCCCATTGAGGGCAATGATCAAAGCACAAGGAGCTGGAAATCTACAGGGTACTGTAGAATGGACTTAAGAAGGACACACAGCATTCAAAATAGTAAAGACTGCCCTTCAACAAGCACCAGCTCTGGCATTACCAGACTACACTAAGCCATTCCAATTGTTTAGGAACACGCATGTCAAGTGTTAACTCAAAAGACAGGAACAGGACTCCACGCACAGCCAATAGCGTACTATTACACGGCCCTCTCCCCGGTGGAGACAGGTTTTGGTGACTGTTACAGGACATTAACAGCAGCGCACCTAATGTACGAAAAGGCATCCACATTGAAGATGGGCTATCCAATAGAGATACTTACTCACCATAAACTTGTGAACCTAATAGAATATGGCAAGTTTGTTCTTACTGCTCAAAGGAAAAAGGACTATAACTACATAGTCCTTTTTGGGGCGACCCGGCCCCAAAACAACTAAGACGACGGTGGGTGAACGTCGAACGCTGTCCCCACTCTGCAGTGAGAAAATCGACGTTTCCCTACTGTAGAGCCTACAGCTGTGTTGAAACCTAATGAGTATGGAAGCAGTGTCCTACTCCAACAGTAGCGTGCCAAGCGCCAACGAGGTGACATGCAGGAAGACATCCTGTGTCACCAACAAGGGATCTACACTGGAATGCTGACAGCGAGTAAAATCAAGTGTGTGTGCAGAGATTGCTTACGATTTCGCACATGCTTCCCATATCTAGCTGAGCATGAAAATGTATCACATGTACTGAACAAACATTTGTATGACATTATTCCCATTTTACTCATTAGGAGTACAATGTTGCCAAAAGGGTGGGTCAAATGCAAAGGCCTCATTTCACTGGCCACCATCCAAAGCATGTGCGTGTGTTGTAGTGTTGCGTGACAATTAAAGACTCTTCTTCTTAAATAAAACATCAGAAGCATCAAAACAAAGTGCAAAAGAAAGACATTGTAAAAGTAAGAACACATAAATGTAAGAAATAGAATGCATACAATGTATACAATCAAGTAATTAAAAGTGACAGTGCTGAGCAAGAAAGGAGTATTTGGTTTAGTATAAAAGGCAGCGGCAAACAGAAAAGTCTTCAGCCGTGATTTAAAAGAGGTGAGAGTTGTGCAGTTTTGTGGGAGTTTGTTCCAGATATGTGGAGCATAAAAACTGACGCTGCATGTTTAGTTTTGACTCTGGGGACAGAAAGCAGACCTGTACCAGATATTGTGGGGCGACCTGCAAACACACTGTTACAGTAGTCTAGTCTAATAAAGATAAATGCATGGTCAAGTTTTTCCAAATTCTGCTGAGACATACTGTAAGTCCTTTAATTCTTGATATATTCTTAAGGTGATAGTAGGCTGACTTGTTTTAATGTGGCTGTTGAAATTTAGGTCAGAGTCCATGACTACACCAAGATTTCTGGCTTAGTTTGTGCTTTTTAACACATTTAAAACATTAAACACATAACATTGAACACTTTTAGTTGTTCTTCCTTGCCTCCAAATATAATTAGTTCAGTTTTGTCTTTGTTTAATTGTAGAAAGTTCTGGTACATCCAATCGTGGATCTGATCAATGCACTTGCTCAGTGATTGTATTGGACATAGTCATAGTCATTCATAGTCCCCTGGTGATATGGTAATGTCAATTTGTGTGTCATCTGCATAATAATGGTAACATTTTGTTGTTTTCCATAATCTGAGCTAGTGGGAGCATGTAGATGTTAAACAGAAGAGGCCCCAGAATGGAGCCTTGGGGAACACGACATGTCATGTTTGTCCGCTCAATTACCTACAGACTCAAAGTAGTCCCTGTCCTTAAAGTAGGATTTAATCCAGTTTAGTTCTGTGCCAGAAAGTCCCACACAGTTTTCCAGTCGGTCTAGTAATATGTTGTGGTCAACCGTGTCAAATGTCAACACTGAGATCCATTAATACTAAGACTGGTATTCTGCCACTGTCTGTTTAGATAGATGTCATTGAAGACCTTAACAAGAGCAGTCTCAGTGCTGTGGTGTGGTTGAAATCCTGACTGGAAAACATCAAAACAGTTGTGTAGTGCCAAGAAATTGTTCATCTGTTGAAAAACATCTTTTTCAATGATTTTACTTAAAAATGTGAGGTTTGATATAGGCCTATAATAGTTCACTAGTGAGGTGTCTAGATTTTCTTTTTGGCTTGATGATGGTTGTTTTCAGGGCTTGTGGGAAGAAACCTCAGAGGTGAGACATGTTGAAAATTTGTAGAAGATCTGAGGCCATGCAATTTGAAACATTTTTAAAATTGCCTGTTGGTAGAATATCAAGGCAGCAGGAGGAGGATTTAAGATGTTGTATAATGTCCTCCAAGTTTTTATGGTTGATCGGATCAAATTGTTTCAAGGTATTTGGATTGATTTTTAGTGGACACATGGACAGCACATATTCTGTACCTGATATGGTGGCACTGACTGCATGTTTTATTTTCTGATTTTTGTTGGTGGTGGAGGCGGCAAATTCATTGCACACCCTGGTGGTTAGAAGTTCAGAGGTTACTGACACAGGAGGGTTTGTTAGCCTGTCGACAGATGCAAATAAGGCACGTGCACTATTATTGTTTTTGGGGATGTCAGAGAAGGTGGTGCGCCTTCCATTTAATTCCAAATTAAAAATGCAAATTCTCTCTTTATAGATGTCATAATGAATGTTGTTTTTCCCCACCTGCGTTCACCATTTTGACACTCTTTTTTTCAGTTCTTACCAGCATGGCATATCTCCAAGAAGATCTTTTCTTTCCAGAGACCACCTTCACCTTAGTGGGTGCAATGGCATCAATAACATTTGTAATTTTATAATTGAAATGATCTCCAAGCTCATTGATTAAGACCTAAGTAAGGGCAGGCAGGTTTGGAAGAGAAAGCCTGAATAAATATTTCAGTGGTTTTGTCAGTGATATACCATTTTGTGATTATCTCTGAACATTTGTGTGCATGGAGATAGTACTTTCAATGAAAACACAGGAATGATCAGAGAGCAACATCAGTCACCACCACCTCAGAAATGCTCAGACCCTTCGAGGTGATTAAGTCGAGTGTGGCCCTTGTTGTGTGTGGGCTCCGTCACATGCTGAGTCAGTCCATAGTTATCAGGAACATAACTCAGTTCTTTGGTCCCTTTGTCCTGGGGGTTGTCAAGATGGATGTTAAAATCACCCACAATAGCTACACAGTCAAAGTCAATACAGATTATAGACAGCAGTTCAGCAAGGTCACCAAAAATGAGTCTTTGTCTTACCAAGTTTCAGTTAAAAACATAAAATCAAGGTTGTGCTTGATAAAATCATAAAATCATTAGTTCAAAACGTTTTTCCTGCCAAAGACTTATATTGGTATGCTAAAAGCATTTACTGCCCAATTATTTGGGATAGGCTGTGGCTTAAGATGGTAAGCTCAGGCGGTAGAGCTGGTGGTCTAGTGATCTAAAGGTTGCTGGTTTGATCCCAGGCTCCTCCTGCTAGCATGCTGTAGTGTCCTTGAGCAAGACACTTAACCCCTGATGGCTGCGTCCATCGGTGTTTGAACAATTGTAAGTCGCTTTGGATAAAATCGTCTGCTTAATGTAATGTAAAAAGAGGAATGGATGTTATTTGCTGAATCAGTTGGGTGCTTCTTGTATCTTAGCAGATTCACCATTATTTTTTCTATTACCTATCAAGACATGAATTGAGGAAGCTACCTTCACACAAGCCCATGAGTGCCATAAGCATTGCAGCCTGGACCCTGCAGATATCAGTTGTAGGCTTATGGGCACGTTGCCACCTAAAATTGAGGCGGAAGGAACCTGAGAGAGGCTGGAACTCACATGGATCTCTCCATTGGAGTCTGAAAGTTTCTCCAGAATTAATGAATACAGGGGCTTTCCTTCTTCCAGATCTCCCTTAGCCTGCCTGAACTTCCTCACCCTCAACATGTGGTTAGTGAGGTATTCACGAGCCTGGTCATCAAGCTTCCTGTAATATTTCTGCCTCCTCCTCATGTTGCTGCCTGCAGAGTTCATGCAGCTCCACCTTTTTAACCTTTTCCTCTAAGGCTGCTAGCTATGCAGGATTTAGGGCCTCTCTTAAAGCCTAGCTGGATCGCTGGCCTCTTGTGCATTTTGATGTTGGACACATGGTTGGTTTGGTTTGTGATAAAGCTGACCTTATTGTCTTTAAATTGAGTTGGAAGTTCACGAATAATACCGCAAATTATACTGGAGTCTGTCAGGTGCACTTTAGGTCGAGCTCTGGGGTCAAGTACAGTTGGTGCAGCAGTAGCTACCTGCCCTGCAACTACTCCATGCTGTGACTGACGCTCAGGTGGTGTTGCGATGATCCCAGGCTGTGGTACTCAGTACTCAGACTCAGTGGGAACATCCAGAAGCTCTGACATGTAGACTGGAGACAGAGAACAGATGAAGATTCCCAATCTTCATCTGTTCTGTCTCCCTCCAGTCCGGCTCGAAGGACCAATGAAAGATTCTAAAGCAAATGGGTTAGGCTGAGTGTGTTTGAGAGAGAGCCATAGATGAGGTAGGAGTCCAAGGTTCAAAAATTGTACATCTGTTTTATTTAGCTCTGTAAAGAGAGAACAGATCTTTTAACGTCAAATTAAATCTCAGAATGGTGTGCAATAAAGGTAGATCAAGTATTAAATAAGGAAATTCACTTACAGGACACACACAACATGGCTGAGGTGAAAAGAAGGAAGGCAGTATAGCCTCTCATCATTAAAAGTTAAGTGGTTGCACCTGAGGGGGGCGGTTCCTTTACAGGCAGGACCGCTTGTGATATCCTCCCTGCCTCAGGTGCAGTCATGTGACTCCTAGATGAGAACTTCTAGACAACGACCTCTCAGAGACGAGCCATGGATTTGTATAGTATTGGTCCATGATGTTACAAAGTGACTGTGTTCTCAATGTAACGCCAATGTTCTTCAATTTTCGGTGAGTTTGTAAAGTTTGGACGACAATACATATGAAACGTTCCCATTGTTGATTGGATAAAGAACTGGGAAACATTGCTTTATTGGTTTCATCTGCCAATAATAGTACAGGGTTGTTTCCTTCCTGTATGCAGTGAAACGCCACATTCGTCAAATGTCAAACATGTGTCCATAGACATTCCATGTTGTTGTTTATCCCTTAATGTTTCATCAATACTTTCATCCTCCGAACTTAAATCTGAATTTTAAATATTATCAATGCACATAGATGAATTATTGTTGTTCGTGGTTTTTTGGATCTTCTTCAATTTTGGAAAGAGGATTATTCCATTCATTGTTCAATTCTCTTATATATCCTTATACCACTTATATATTCTAAAATACGCCAACGCCGACTTTCGGCTATTTTTCGGCCTCTGGAACAATAACAAAAACAAACTTTGTACTTACTTTACATAACAATAATAATAAATACATTTTAATTTATGAATATAGTAAGCAAATGTAAGTCTTAATAAGTATTTTTTTTTTGTTAAAAATCTAGAATTGGAAAATTCCGTTTAAATTGTAATGCAGACAACATTTATTAAAATGTAACATTCATTTGGCATTAGAATTATTATGGAAGAACTTGTCAATACTTCATAATTTCTGCCTTTTCATTAAAATTTGCTAAGTTTAGCTGTCAAACTGTTTATACATGACGTTTCTTAAAAACAACTGTTTATTTTTTACTTTAAACCAAACCTTGTCATTGTTATAACTTACCTGTATGTAAGTACATGTGCAGCCTCAGTGATGGTAGGTGGCGTTGGGTGTCGTGTGCGTCAATAATGACTTTTACGTATTTACGTAGTTTACAATCTCAGTCGAACTTGCGACTTTTTTTGTGATTTACATTTGAATTACATTTTCAATAAGTTTGGTTTCCATGAAAAAGGGCTGGATGATATAACCAAAATTGTTATCACGATATGTTTTTTATATTGATCGATGTGGATAATTATCAAGATATATATAATAATAATAATAATAATAATAATTATAATAATGCTCAATTTACAGTTTTAAGTATATTCTCAGGGCTTTACCTTTAACACTGAATAAATAAAATATGTAAAATATAAAGTTAAATAAATAATATATAAATATATCAGGGCTGCAGATATTCCTCTATTATCCCATTCGAATTTGTATGCTTTGTATTTTTAATATTCAAATGTATTACACTTTTTATTGGGGGGTTGGGGGGTGTTACGCACCATTTGTCAGCTCCAATCAGAGCAATCTTTTCTCCAAACGGCAAATAAAAACTCAAGATATATTTCATTTATTCCGTTTCCAGCAGATTGCAGATCACTCGGCCCGCTGGCAAGTGCCCCGCAGCCCTGAAGACTTGAGACTTTGGAGAGTTACCGGATTATTTCTCTATAATGCGCGTTCATTGTGCAACAAACTGGATGAACTTGTATTGAACTTTATTGCTCATCACATGTGGATTGATTCACTAAGGAAAACCTATTTATAATTTATAAAGAATTATTTATTTATAAAAGAAAATACACAATCGAATGGCAATTTCAGCATTGAATAGTTTATTTTTTAATATTCAAATTCTATATAAATTGTTACTGCAGCCCTAGAATATTATAAACATCATCTCAGTCGAATGAGAACAGTCAGAAAAGTTGTTGAATCTGCGTTCTGTGGTTATAGACAGTTGGAAGACCCGCCACATCAGCTCCAGAGGGCCTCATGCCCGCTGTGCGCTGTCGACAGGAGAGTGGAGGAAGCACCGGAACTCCTGCTGTACGATTTGCTGTTCGTGTCACATGGTTGTTTCTCTGCTCTGTACGATTGGCTGTTCGTATCAAATGTTTGTTTCTATGCTGTATGATTGGCTGTTCATGTTGTGTCTTTGTAGTCAGAGGAAAACGGACTCCGTTTTATCACCCAGCCCTACCATGAAATACAAAAAACGTTGTGGTATTTCTGTGAGTAATTACCACTTCTTGGCTTGTATTTTTGCGACGCCTTGCTGGATCTTGAACGAATCACCCGGTCCCACATTCCTCGGCATTGTACAAGTTTTGTGGATTACTTTTAATTTTATTTTTTATTAATCCGGCAAAGTAATGGGGACCACTGAGATAAAATATCAGTCAAACAGATCAACTGACATCTACAAGGTAAGAACAGGTATTCTTACCTGTTATTCTTAGGTAAGAACAGGTATACAGGTATTCCTGACTTAACGACCGAGTTCCGTTCCTACAACTAGGTCGTTAAGCAAATTGGTCGATAAGCGAGGACCCGTGTTATTTCATGGTAAGGGGTTGTGGTGATTGTGAACGCTAGTGTAGTGAATACAGACTGCGGGAATGAGACTGAGAATGGTGATGCGTGATGAGATGCTTGATGCTGAGACGCTGCACACGCCACAGTATTGTACATAGCGTACAATACTGACTGGTCAGAGAGCTGGTTGTTAGTCCAAATGGTCGTTAAACAGGTAGGTCGTTAAGTGAGAATAACCTGTATATAAATATACATGTCAATTGATTGTTGGTAACATCAAACCAGCGATTTCATGCCACACACGCTGGACACATTCTCACTTGAAATCTGTACACTTAGTAAATTTATAGTATGATGATGTCATAAAGCGCCTTCTCTCATCTCATCTCGTTCATTTTATTTACGCATAGTGACGTGTCAGTTCACCAAGACAGCTGAATATTTGGGTCAAAGTTATTCATATTTTCATTAATATCTGCTCCGTATGTGGATTTATTTGAATAAAACTTAAACCACGAGATGCTTGTGACATACCGGTTCAAAAGACACCTCAACTGTGTTAGTAGCTTATGTCAGTGTTTTGTTCCAGATACTTTTAACAGGGTTGGACATATTTCGGCTTGAAATGCATGCGTCTGTGATATCGATCAATGTAATATCTGCTCTGTATGTGGATCGATTTAAATGCAACTTCAACCACGAGATGTTTGTGACATACCGGTTCAAACAAGACGTAACCATGTTCATAGCTTCTGCCGTTGATCTGTTTCAAATAGTTTTTAATTTTAAAATTCAGAAAATTTCCTGAACAATATCAACAGGGGGTCAACCCTGCTAAATATAGCTGCAGGCACCAATACACGGGGTCCAGTTTAGTCATGTTAGATACGTACAGGACAATATTGTATTTGTTTGGCCATAATAGTCTTCTTTATCTTGTGCAATGGGACATAATCAGTGATTTATGCAACAAAAGGTCAGTTATTTTTAATTTATAGCAGTCCTAATCCTGTTTATAATTTGTAAAAAATAGAGTGCATTGGGAAATTGGGAGAATAAATGGCAAGACTGTACACATTGGAGTTTTCTTTCACATGTTTCACCACGTTATTTTTCTGTGATTTCCTTCATTTTCTTTAGTATTTTCTAGGTTTCTTCTAGGTTTTAGATGGTCTCAATTTGACTGCTGGCTACTTTATTGTCATTATGATTATTATTATTGTGATTATTATCATTTTTTATTTATTTTTAAGTAAAGGTGTTAACTTTATTGGAAATGCCGCATAACCTTAGGTAACAAGTAACAAATTAGGTAGCACAAATTGACCATGAGATAATGGATGGTTGATCAAATGTTTCATGTTATTGATCAACGCCAGTCAGTCTTTTGTTAGCTTGTTGACTGCTGAGATCTCAGGCCTATTGTTTGCAGTTATTAATTGTACCTTTACATCACATTTACATTTAGTCATTTAGCAGACGCTTTTATCCAAAGCGACTTACAAGGGAGAATAACATTCAAGCTTTACATTGCAACAGAAACATTAGTGTAACAATAAATAAATACTGCTAAGTAGTGCTAAGTAATTGTAAGTTAGGAGAGGAGGTGCTCTCTGAAGAGTTGGGTCTTCAAGTGCTTCTTAAAGACAGAGAGGGAGGTCCCTGCTCTGGTGGTTTTTGGCAGCTCGTTCCACCAACGTGGAACTACAAATGAGAATAGCCTGGATTGCCGTTGTTGTGCAGCCGGCGGAGCCAGGCGACGCTCATTTGACGAATGCAGCATCAGTAACATGTTACCCAGTAACATGTGCTCTTACAAGGGTATAAGTACAAGCTTTTGCACCTGTTCCATGTTGGGTTTGCTGGATTGCTTTAATGGTGGATGATGGAGATGGGTTTACGTTAGCTGTGTTGTTAAAATCTTATGGAGATTAATTATGTCTTGTTGCAAACTATGCTCAGAAACTTGGTACCATGGTTATTGGATTGATTACATGCTGTAGCCATTATCTTGCTACGGAGCAAATCGGCTCATTTCTCTCTGGCAATAACTCTTCATCATCAACATGTGCAACTTTCACTTTGAGGTGGTGCACCACTGCTATTCCAATTCCGATGGAGATTAACATGACTGCTTGGCAGTGATAGCTGTTGTGGCTTTGCTTTGCCCAGATCTTGCTACTGAAGCTCTTGAAAAGTCCAACTACGATGATTTAAACTCATGAGTACAACTATTAGGAGGGTTTTAATTTTGTCTGTCTGTCTGTCATCTGTTTTTTGTTTAAAACAGTGTTTGTCTATTTTGTGCAACCGGTTGTGGTTTGTGTTTCTATCTGTTGTAAACTGTCTTTTCTTTTATTTTGATTGCATGAATATGTACGGGCCACTGCGATATGGTGTGGTGTAGCTGATAAATGATATATACAGAACATCCGTTTAATGTTCTGATGTCATACCCCTCCCGTTCTGATCTAAGTGTTGGAGCCAACGCAGCCAACAAAGTCACTGTACCTGATATTGCTCTTGTCTAATGATGGTTGTGTCCTCGACAGATGAGGACACAGGATTCTTCACTAACTTGTTTTTCCTCTACACACAGGCATGCCGCTCTGAACTATTGTTGTGGCAAGCCCAAGTTTGTAGTGGCAGAGCTACAAACAGTACTGTATGATCTGCAGGGGGTGCCATATCTCACCCACTAGTCTTTCAATACTTTGCTTGTTTGACATATGGTAACTACCATTTGTCAAAAAGGAGGGATAGTTAGAGAACTAAGTAAACATTAAGAGCTCAGTGCTCAGAACAATGGAGGAAGAGGTGTTTCTACCACCAGTTTCTGCATTATATTACAAGAGCTCCTTTCAAACACCTCATGATGGACTTATCAAGCTGATGCCTTTTCTTAATGGAATCCCAGTGAAGTTAAGCTCGACTGAGTTTCATGCCTGCCATTAGTAATAATGGGAATGCAAGGACAATCACATGGTGTGACCGGACTGTCACCGCATGAAGTCCGAGCTGGAGACCAATGTGGTTAGGTTTGTCTTCTGTCGACAAAAGCCACACATGAATTTCATCATGTAAACCAGTAGATGACCAGTGAGGAGATTGTACGGTAAGTATTTATCAATTTTAGATTTGACTTAATTAATGGATTGTGTAGACAGGATTATGTTCAGGCAACATTTGAGAAATGCATTCTCGGAAAATTTGAAAACCCTGCATGATTTACACACTGTCTCTTATTTTGTGACCTAATTCATAGTATATGAACATTATCCCCTACATATAAGAAATTGTGATTATATTATTCTGCTGTTACACTATGGTGCATGCATTTAATTTGCATTTAATTGCAATGGTTCTGAGACTGTAGTTGGCTATTCAACACAACTGTTTGTGAATCACAGAATTATTCCACGTACACGACTTTTATAATGTGTCTCTCTCACCGAGAGTGTTTAAGTCTATGTGCCCAGGTCAAAGCAACCCTACCCGTAGCATTTGAAGGATCACTGCACGACCGGGTGACTGGGTGGTGATGCTCGACTTCCGGAGAAAAAGCTGGAACTCTGTCAGATTCCTGGGACCATTCCAGATTCTCCTCACCACCACAGCAGCAGTTTGGGTGCTAGAACAAGCAACGTGAGAATCATCGGACGTCTGAGATCACGATCCCAATGGAGTTAAGTGCTCTTAAAAAAAGTTCTAAAGACTCTAAACCAAACCTTGTCATTGTTATAACTTACCATGTTGTGTATGGAAGTACATGTAGAGTCTCAATGACGGCAGGTGACATTTGGTCTTGTGCGCGTCAATTATGACATATTTACGGAGGTTTATGTAGGTAGATAAACGTATATCATTTTAGTGGTGACTTCTTTCCTTGGATTAAATATTCAGTAAGTTACGTTTACATTTTCAATAAGTTTCCATGAAATTCAAAAAACGTTGTCATGTTCCTGAGACTTTACCATGTCACAGCATCAATTTTTCGCTCACTCGCTAATGGACTAATGTTTTTTTGTATTTTTTCATGAATCCGGCAAAGTAATGGGGACCAAAGAGATAAAACATCATTCAATAGATCCCCAGATATCAACCAGGTAAGAAGATACATAAACACATACAGACGCCTAGTTTGTAATCTCTAACCACTACAGAGCAACGGAGTCTACACCGCACACTGGACACGGTGCAAATGATCATTCTGACCCATAACCTGTACATTTATAGTAAATTGTATGATGACATCACAAAGCGTCTTTCTTTTAATCTCATCTTGTCCATTAGTTTTTGAACATTGGTGTGTCGGTGACTCATCACTGTCCTGCAACTGTGAGTCAAATTTTGTCAGTGTTTCATTCATTTCTGCTCTGTAAGTGGATTGATTTGGATGAAACATCAACCACAACATGTTTGTGACGTCCCGATTTTAACGAGACATAAACAGTGTCCGTAGCTTCTGCAGTTGTTATGTTCCAGATAGTTTAAGCACGGAAAATTTAGAGGAAAATATTGAACAATTACAACAACAAACAAACAAACAAACAAACAAACAAACAAATAGGGGATCCTTAAAAACTACTACTTCTAATACTGTAATAATAATGAAACTACTACTACTACTACTACTACTACTAATAATAATAATAATAATCATTTTAGCTACTACTACTACTAATACTAATAATAATGATAAAAAAATACTAATACTACTCCTACTGATAATAAATATGGCTGCAGGCAGTAATACATAGGGTTTGGTATCGACACCAATTACACATTTTCGAGTTCCCATGGAACAGAGCATCACTTTGTGCTGTTGCTGGTCTTTACATTAGGATTACGTCTAAAACAAGCTATAATTTTCAGAGTTTCACTTGAACGCAGCATCGGCTGATGTAATGACAAGGTGAGTCCTGGTGACACAGAATTCCTAACACAAGCTGATACACTTGTTGCGTGTTATAACTTTATCCTTAATATAGGAAGGTGGCTGTCTACTACCTGTAGTCCACAGGCCTACCTCACGGTGTCTCTGTGGAAGGAAATCACTTTGTGTAGAAGTTACCAACAACACAGTTCCATTCAAACAGATTAGAAACGGCATGTAGTTTAGACATTTCATCAACTTTTTTAACTTTTGGGACTAAAATAAAACTAACAGGATTTAGACCCGTTGCTCTGGAGATGCAAGCAACCTCCATGTGTAAGGGCACAAACACGGAATTTGTTATAGAACCCAGAATAGCGATTGTGGTACAGCCCCTTGCACCTCGTGTCGATTACACACATTTTATTATTTTAAGAGCTTAGAGAATTTATTGTGCGTAATCATCGGGTGTCATGACATTTCACTGCATACATGTATGACCATATGTACTGTATATGTATGTGACAAATAACCTCTTGAATCTTGATTCTTGTTTTGAACTCCTACAATTAGTGTGTTACAACTGGCTCGATTGCCGCAGAATAAGGAGGGACACGGCATCGGTTTCAATGCGAACAGAATACATTTATATTTACAAAAAGGGTAAAATAATTAAATATCAAACGAAACACCCCGCTGATGTCAAGCAGGTAAGATGATGCGAATGTGCCTTCGTAGCCACAACCACATATGCGGTTGTAATATTTGCACATACTGTGCGTATATAGCAAATTGAATGATATTACAAAGCGTCATACTCCACAAACTCATCTCGCTTCACCACCCGACCAGAAGTTTTAGAACCTTGGCGTGTTGGCGATGCTGAAATGTTCGGCTACCTCTGGTCAAATTGAATCGGTTTAAAAGGTTGTGCCTGCTACGAATCTGGATCAATATGGATGAAACTCGAACCACAAGATGTGATGTCCTGGTTCTAACCAGACCTCAACTGTATCTGTAGCTCCAGCAGTCGTTGTGTTCCGGACACTCTTATCCCGAAAAATGCCAAGGTGAATAATAATAATAAAAATCCAAACAATAACAATAGGATAAATAAAACTCCTCCTACTACTACTACTACTACTATTATTATTATTATTATTATTATTATTATTATTATTAATAATAATAAAACTACTACTAACAATAATAAATACTACTACTTATACTAATAAAATGACCACTCCTATATTGCAATTTTTTGTATTATAGTTTTTTAAAATTCTTTATATTCTTAATACTATTTTTATGACCTATTGTTTTGATCTGGGCTGCTGTAATTCTCCTCCAGGGGATGAATTTATATCTATACATCCATCTACCTATCTATATGAAAAGAATGACTTATGACTAATCATATTCAGAAAAACAATGAAAAAATGACTCATTTACAGTTTTCTTCAGAAGAGATTTTTCAAAAGGTGCATTCCATACAGTGTTCATCCAGTGTTATATGAAGGCTCAAGCATATTTACACAACTTATATACAGTAGTATATACAGTCCTTAGATAGAAATCAAAACTAAAGAAAATAATCAGCTTTTGTATAGCAGCATATATATATATGTATTTATATATTATGTACATCTAGAAATGACAAGGCATTTTATATACTGTGTGTGTATATACTGTGTGTGTATATATATATATATATATATATATATATATATATATATATATATATATATATATATATATATATATATATATATAGCACACTACTGTCTTCCCATTCTTTACATATTTTTTTGTGATTTAATCTCAGTAAAAATAAAAGTCTATAGGCCACCCTCCTCCTTGTTGCCCGTAACACACACAGTGCTCTAAAAGCATGTTTGACAGGGTTTGGCTGAGCCAAGCCAATAACACATTTCTTTAAAACTTTTACACTTTTAGACGATTAAACCCAAACTTGGCTTAAGAGCCGGGAAGCAGTAGGAAGGTGGAGCCGACAATGGCGGCAACCCAAAAGTGCAATGGCCAAACTCCATCCAACGCTAAATGTAACAGAACAAGAGATGAGGTCATATAATTTGGGAATAAAAAACAAAAAACAAAACAGAATCAGCAAAACAGAATTACAAATTCATGTGTAAATCACTTCCTTTTGTGAAGTCAGGCAGAATTCAGAGCGTAACGTGTAAACCAGATGTGAAGAACAGAAAACCAATAACAAGAACCGAAAAGACACAAAACAATTTGAAGACTGCAACACCACACAAACCCACTCCAGTAGATTCTCTCTCCTTGTAACAGCCGTAAATAAGACCTAGGATTATATATGCTGTGTGGATATATATATATATATATATATATATATATATATATATATATATATATATATATATAAATAAAATGTCTTGTTGAGATGTCCTTTTCAAAACCTTCTTTTCCTTTTCAAACAAAAAATAAATATCCACATCTTTTCATCTTTTTGCAAGAGTTTTTTTTTTTTCTTTTTAATCTGTGTGCATGTGCAAGTTCTGTGCAATGTCAGACCCCTCTGGCTCGTCCAACCACACCACGCGTTACATTCACCGTCTGAAGTCGCTAAGTCACTCGATGGAATCAGAACAAGAGGAGCTGGTCCGCTCCGTCTCAACATTCCAGAGTCGGTGGTGAGAGGCTCAGGACCATGGCCACGAAAAACCTCAAATCAAACTCTTTCAAACCCAGTTTTACATTTAACAGAAATGTCAGACACTTGCAATTCCATGTATTCAGGGGGTGTTTGGCGTTTCTCCATCACACTCACAAAAGACCCGTGTGTGTCAAGTTGGACATAAAGTAAATTTCATCTTTAAGATACACTAAAGATTTGCTGTTTCCAACCAAACACCACGTCCTCGTCCAAAAAGTGCCCCCTCCAGATCCAGCACAACGTTTTAGGTTTCAGAATACATGTTGGTTTTTTACACAGTAGGTCCAAACAAGACAACCGGACATCAATCATGCGTTAGGAGCAGAACAAACAAACTAAAACCCCAAACATTTACCCCAGCATACAGACGGTAAAGACAGAACCCAGAGAGTGATTTTTCTTTACAGAGTCAGACTTGGGCTTTGCTCACATGCACGACGATGGTGTTGCATGCAGAACGAGGGTAACTTTTTTTTCTGTGTGTGAATATATTTGAATATATCGGCAATATGCCAATCCTAGTTTTCACATTGAACTTAAAGGTCGACCCCCCCCCCCCACTCAATGCCCTTCAGGATTCAAGGAAATTAATTCTTCTCTGACGGAGCAGACGTTGGGACCGCAGTTTGTGTTCCCCCTAAAAAATAATAATAATAAATAAAGCTGTTGTTCCAATTAAAAGTTGTTGAGATAAAGCACTCTGTCATCAGTGTAAGCACAGCAGTTTTACATTAATCTCTATTAAACCTAATGCAGCGACCGAGCAAATAAAAAAATAAAATAAAATAAAAAAAAATAAAAAAAGGGGGGGGGGGTTGACCCAATTCCCTGGCCTTCTTTCGGCATATGTAGGCAAGTGGTCAAAGCAGTTTGAGAAGGATTGCAGCGGCCAAAGTCGACCCAGCTTCAGCCACATAGACATCTGGGAAAAAACACAAATCCACCCCCCCATCCGAGCAATGTTTCCCTCCCTTGGCTCAAGAGGCCCGGGTCATTATTGCAACGATTGATCTGATTGGTCAGAAAAGTAAACACGACACCAGCTCCAGCACCCGATTCTGTCGTGACATTCCAAAAGGTTAAGGTTCTGCGATTCAACAAGTCTATAGATCAGGACGCTTCTTGGATCTCCTCAAGTCTACTCACATATTTCCCATTCTGCATCACCGCCTTTCCATGGATCTAAAAAGACGTTCTTGGATGCGACCACTTTCATTTTGAGTACCTTCTCTTAGCGTTTCGTCATTGCAAACTGCTTGAGGAAGTTTGAAATCTCCTCATCCTTCTCCTCCCTCTTTTTTCAGGCACTCTGTCTCACATCCATGCAGCTGTTTCCAAAGGCTTAAGCAGCGTCTGAAACTCTCTCTCCTCCTTGTTCTTCTTTCTGATTGATAAAATAGCTCCCAAAAAAAAGTGCTCAATGAGTTTCGGCAGCACCATCCTCATCAATGAAACAAAAAGATGATTTTTGTTTTCCCAAACAAAGATGCATATACTTGGTTTTTAAAAGCTTTGTGGCAACTATTGTCTGAGCTGATTCGTACACAAAATGTACCTTGTACCCTTGACTCGTTCTTACTTTGCTTGGGGCCACTTTGGAGACACAACCTAAAATATAGAGATTTTGGAGGTTTTCCAACCAAAAACAATTACAGGATATGAGAACCATATGTCGAACAAATAATTTGGCATGTGGTTGAATGTATAATGTCATATGTGAAATAATGTAAGTTTTGTTTGGGTTTGACTAAAATCTTGGGGTTCAAAGGTAAAATATTGCAGGTCAGACCCTAAATGAAGTGCCCCCTACGTGTCGAAGCGGATTTAACTCCTTCCAACATGCTCGGTAAGTATGTAGTATATAACACACACACACCCTTTCTGTGCAATTCGAGACATGCAAACATTGTGCTGGCAGCTCAGTAGGAAATGCAAAACAGAATGGAGGAAGCTGGAAAGGCCGAATCCGACGCCTCCCGGTTTGGTTTGTCACTCTACCCCCCTCAACATGCAGCATATAGATTATTGTGATTATTCAAAAAGGGTAAGAGTTTTAAAAAAAAATCACTTTAACTTGAACACAGATTTCCCAATACATCAGTAGGTTTTTTTTAAGCTTTTCTTGTCTGTACTAATGCCCTGTGTGCTGCACATATTGCATTTGTCCTCCCAGCTGGAGTTGTACTGAATCCAGAAGAACACACTGTAAATTCAAGTTATTTTCTACATTAGTTCTCATTTGTAAATACAGAGAAAACCCATATTTTGTTAACTTCCATTCACCTCAAAGCAGGCAGAGACTGACTTTCCTGTGCAGGACTCAAAAGAAGCAGATGCCTTGGGGACAGAGTATTATGCTGCTTTCACACATGCACTGTAAACCTGAAATTACCCGGAGGAGCTATATGTGTGAACTCAAATGTCCGAATCATTTGACCCAGACTTTACCCAGACTTTACCCAGCCGGCACCCTAGTACAAAGTCTGTGTAATGTCCGATTGAGCGATATGTGTGAACAGAGCAGGTAATTGTCCGGAGCATTCACAGCGAGTGAGTGGGTGTGTTGATGACGTCTCTATCATGTGCCAGTTATTTACCTTTGTGTGGATCATGCACGGAGCATAGCTGCTGCGTAGGCTTGGGCAGATTTACGATTAAATTGTCTATCAGCGACCGATTCCATCGACACAATTGACATTGACGACAGACTATTATTATTATTATTTTTTTTTTTTCCGTCAGGAAAAATCCAAGCATTGAAACAATGGAAGTGCAGTTTACCGTGTTCTGAAACTGGAGCAGAGAGGGGGAGAGGGAGAAGGAGGGAGGGAGCGGGTGGAGGCTCTCGCCCTCTACGCTCAGCGCTGTTGAGAAACTACTCCGGATCTCACTTCCCCTCGGCTCGTAAAGAAACTTTAAAAAGGGCAGGTGCTCAAAAAAAAAAAAAAAGGCACAGCTCTGGTTCCAGGCAGCTTGCCGCTCTGGACAAACAGAGCAGCACAGTGGTGCGCAGATCACTGGAAGGAGACGCCCCGTCAGGGCACCCGTGATCTGCACTCCGTTGTACCCCCCCGCACTTGCGTGCCGCTCTATATGCAGATCTTGTCATAATAATATAGCAATACATATTATAATCTCATAGAGAAGGATTTTGATTTATTTTGTTTCCTTAGTTCCTTACTTGTATGGAAAATGAAAAATGTAAACCTAACTCAGAATTGGAGAGGAGGTTTTCTTTGTTTCTCCTCCAGACAGTGGTGCGCACCGGCTCCCATGCCTGTCTTTTTATTTTAGATCTATTTATTTTAGGTTGTTTCCTACATGTATGAAACAACATTTTTAAACACAACTGAGTTAAGGGGACTGTCCCGTCCCGTTCCAAAAAAAAACGTGCGTCTACACTGTTTGGACTACTTGGACTACTAAGTCTGTAGCCTCGCCCGCCATCTTTGGTGTGCTGTAAAACTCTGCAGTGTCATTGTGTCAGGTCCTGCCTCCTGCAAGCTCTACCCAGGCTCCGCCCCTCATCTAAAACGGAGTATTTCCAGGTAGTGTAAACATGTCTGACACAGACAATCACCCGTTTTTTGCTACCTGTGTGAACGGGCAACTATCCGGACATTGTCCGGAGTGCATGTGTGAAAGCAGGTTCATTGTCACGCAGGACTGAAAACAAGGTCCCAGGTATGAATTTGGGACTTTTGCCCAGGGCCAGCTATTAAAAATAATAATAATAATAATACAGGGTCCCCAATGCAACGGGCACATTTTGGGTACTGCCCCAACACCAGTAGTCTTAAAGCTACAGCATCAGGGTGCTGTGAAGCAGAGCCTTTTTCGGCTCTTGTCCTAGGGCTTCATTTTGGTGAACTCAGCGCCTCTACACGCAGACACCTTGGACAGACACACTCTCGCCCGCCATGTTGAATCATGTTGTTCTTCCTTTGCTGAATCAGCAAAGGAAGAACAGCTTTTTCAAACATTTCTCAGTAATAATTGCAGCTTTTTGTTTTTCAATATAGGGTTCATTATTCAGGTAGTCGAAGAGTTATCGTTGCCCCCGGTGACCATGTGCATGTCGGAAGAATCCCCTGAAGTTCCTTGTCCCGGGGGGGGCGGCAGCTCGGCAGCGCACCCCCGGAGGCCCTGAGTGAGAGACATGGCCGCTTCTCTCCACGATAACCACGTCCTCCTCCAGACCAAGATCTATAAATGATTCAGGCAAAGGAATTTGGTCAAGGTGGGACCAGTGTCCTGTAGTGTGGAGAACACCGGCCTCCTAACGGAGTGTCGGTTGTTCCCTTCCCCAAATTTCTACACAGCATTAATTATTTATAGACCTTGCCCGAACACTGCAAAGAAAATAAAAATGAGTAGAACCGAATCGGACCTGGCTGAACTGGTCAAACACAGACAATGATCAGGCCAGCTCAGTGGATACAAGCACAGGACTGTGGACCACTGGACCGGCCTGGACCACAATAAGGCCTCCCCTTCCTCCTCTTAGTTCATGTATTTTTTGGAATCTTTCTTCCAGCATTCTTTGCTCAGTCGTGGCGGAGTGAAGGAGAAGAAAGGAGAGGGAGGGGAATCTTGAGTTCTACATTCCATTGGTGTTGGTGGTTGATGTCGCTCCAACCGTACGGAGCTTGCAAGTTTTCCTCTACGTTCAAATTCAGCTGACCAATCACAGCACAGACTCGTTGTCCACATGACCGGGGGTTGTAGTGGTGGTGGTGGCATTTCCTTTCTTGTTGAGTTTTAGGAAGCTTGGTTTCTCTATGACGATGGCGACGGGCATTCCTGTGCCGTTGCTATGCTCTGGCGCCGTCAAGGCCCGCTTCTCCAATGCCTTGGTCGACTCCCCCT
Source organism: Zeus faber (assembly GCF_960531495.2). Lineage (NCBI taxonomy): Eukaryota > Metazoa > Chordata > Actinopteri > Zeiformes > Zeidae > Zeus > Zeus faber. The sequence goes on from NC_137193.1 coordinate 19,533,120, forward strand.
CTCTGTCAATCACAGCATCAATCAGAACCTTTTCCAAGCTAAATGAAAATAATATTATTTCATTTTTAAATATGCTTTCTTTGTGTGGATTCTACATAAATATGGTGATTTTGTGATTCATTTGGTGACTTAGGTGATTTGGTGATTTGGTTTAAATATCGATGATTACAAATCTCAGACTTAAAGTTGCAGTGTGTATAACTGAGTTACATCTAGCAGTGAGGTTTCAGATTGCAACCAACTGAATACCCCTCCCTTCACACTCCCTTCACATGCTTGTAGGAGAGCCTACTGTGGCTGCGAAACTCACAAAAAAATGCGAAAGGCCCTCTCTAGAGCCAGTGTTTGGTTTGTCCGTTCTGGCCTACTGTGGAAACATGGCTGCCTCCGTGGAAGGGGACCTAACCTGCTCCCTATGTAGATATAAACTGCTTATTCTAAGGTAACGAAAATACAACAATTCTTATTTTCATGAGATTATACACTTATTAAAACATACTTATGAATATTATATTCCACTTCTGCCAGGTCCGTTCCACTAAATGGCAAAATGTAATTCTACACTTTAAGGTGAAATAGTAAACTGTGGTAAATAAATAGTAAAACATATACAATAAAATGACAATAAAATGACAATTTTCCATTACAACCTAGTTTAAATGTTTTTTCTCACCCGTTGTTTGGAGTTGGGTAAACAACCAGGAACCAGGCGGTGAAGAAGCTGAGAATGGAGCCCCCAGAGGCTACCATGGGAATGACACGCACACTACCCACCGCTTCGACCACGGCACCCAACGCTGACGCCACTAAGATCTGGCTTATGTAAACCTGGAAACATATATTACATTACAACACAGATTAACAACACATCATAGTGTACTTTTAGATCCAACGGACTGACAGATGGATTTATTTAGAATAGCACGACCGCCCACCTGGCAGGATAAGATGGCACAGTCGATGCCGAAGCCCCTCCGGGAGTTTCCAGGACTGTGATGGATGTACTGGAAGATAGAAGATAGAGACCATTTAAAAAGTTGGAAGATTGTCCAGGTTTGATTATTCAGATAGGCCATGTAATTGGCCATACAGTAGTCTCAAAAAAGAAATTCCCAGGCCCTGCACTCTGTTTATGCATGAATTAGGTATTTTGACTCAATCTAGCCCCCTTACGACCCATTCAAGGCAGACAGGAGCACTGCAGATGAGTTAGCTCTCACTTGGTCACATTGTCCCGTTGCTCTAAAAACCTGTCCTGATTTCCTTTTTTAACCCAAGGACGGTGCATTGAGAGTTCTGTACCTCTTTGATCTCGTGGTACTGGCCCAGTAAAGCGTATGGGCAGTAGGAGATGCTCATGGAGATGACGCCCATACTGCTGATCATCACCATGGAGACGTACACATTGGGGAAGATCGCCATGACGGCTGTTCCTACAGATGAGAGAAGAGAAGATCCCAAAATATGTTGTTTTACCATTAATCACATTGCACTGAATTGTGTAATACTACATTGTACTTCAGTCTAGTGGCAGTTCCACACCTATGGAGAAGCCCAGAGTCCCGAGGATGTAGATGATCTTGATGCTTAGGTCGAAGTTATCCAGATACTTCTGAAGGATGGCTGGAGGGAGAGATGGAGAGAGGGATGAGATGGAGCAGGGGAGAAATCAAAGACTCTGTCAGTCGTTCAGTAGGTCAGCCTTTTACCTGAGCAAACAGCAGCTGTCATGGCGTATATCACCAGCCCCCAACATCCCATCTGAACTCCTTTGTGGTAGTTTGCTAAGGCTGTCGAGTTAGCAGGAGCCTAGAGAAAGAGAGCGAGAGAGAGCAAACAAAGAAAGGCAAAGAACAGGTTGACACCAGCAATCAAGTGGAGTCTGGTAATATCAGCAGATTATAAGACCGCAAAGAAAGAGACAAGAAGAAGTGTGTGTCTGTAAAATTTACCGTGGGATCTCCGTGGTAGATGACCTGTCCCATGAAGTCTGTGTAGAAGACGGCCTCAGCGATGATGGAGAACCAGGTGAGCAGGTGGCAGACGCACAACCTGAGCAGCTCTGGAGGCATCTTCAGCATGGACAACCACAGCAGCTGTACTGTGGTCTCCACCTGCAGAGAGAGAGAGAGCGAGAGAGAGAGAAACAATTGGCAGAATTTAGAATCACATAAAACATCTATCCATCCATCTCTCTATCCATCCATCTATCTTCACCTCTCCCTCCTCGCTCTCTGTGTCTCCGCTGGAGGAGTTGGTGTTTCCGCTCTGATGCCGGTTCCTTTGGTGGTGTCTGTGCCGGTGTCTGGCCTCCACCTCGTACAGGTCGTTCATGCTGCGTGACGGCTTGATGAGCAGGGCGGCGTTGGCCCGCCGGTAGCGGTAGCGGTGGCTCCCGACGCGGCCGTAGTAGGAGAAGGTGCAGGACGGCTGGCGGTAGAAGGTGTGACGCCGCCGAGACTGCCGCACAGAGGCGCCGGTGCTGGCAGCTGTGAGGAGGGAAACACAGCAAGTGATTACTAATGTCTGGGAGTTCTTTTAGCGGAAGGGCCAATGGTACAGAGAGTCAGGAAAAGAGATAAAGGAGGTGAAAAAATATATATAGTGTGTGTCTGTGTGTGTATACAGTAGGTGTGTGTGTGTGTGTGTGTGTGTGTGTGTATATATATATATATATATATATATATATGACAAACATGACATAAAAATACAATGCTATGTTTTGAGTTTTATGCCAATGTAAAAAAAGAATTACATAAAATAGTCCTACAATTTTTAAACAAATCAAAATAAATAACAGCCTCACCCTTGACCATTCCAGCACGGTGTGCCTGGCCTTTGGCACTGATTCCATTCACTCTGGCTCTATTAGCGTTAGCCACGTTGGCCAACAGGCGGCCGTTTGGGGACTGCTGCTCGTTCAGCTGGTTGTTGAGCAGCGCCTCCTCCCCGTCGTCGTTTTCCATTTCCTGGAGGAACGCGGAGAGGCGAGAGATCTTTGTCGTGACCGGAGCGTTCGACTGGTGGCTGTTGCTCTGCGGGCGGAGCAGATCCTGGCTCCCGGTGCTGCTGCTCCGTCTGTGGTTGAACGGCTGGGGAGGCGGAGAGCCGCGATTGGTGGAAAAGACGGAAGCGGTCCTGGGAGGAGAGCCGTGATAGGACGAGAGGTGGTCGGCGAAAATGGATGGCTCAATGTGGTGCAGGAACAAGGCATCGTGGTCCAAGTGGTCAAGGGTGGCCTCCGCCATGGCCAGAACACTGTCACTCTTACCTGGAGGCGAGGGAGGGAGGGAAAAAGAGAGAGATGTTAATTTCGGAGATGAAGTGTTAGATATTCTGTAGAGTCAATGGACAAAAAAGAGGTGCAAAGCCACGGATGGAACAATCCAGGAACAAAGCATCCTTTTCTCTGGCCCCGATTTCTATCTCGACATGACCTCGACCATGCCATTGGTCAGGATGGAGATATGATGGAGGAAAGGGAAGGATAGAAGCTGAACTTACTCCTAACCAGCTCCACCTCAAGAAAGGACATGTCCATATCTCCGTTCTCCGAGTGCTCTTCTCCGTACGGGTCATAAAGTTCGTAGCCCTCCATCGTGTTGTCTTCTCCGATCATCTCCAACTGGGGAGTGGGTCCATGCAGAAGACCAGTTCTTCCATTCGTTGAAGGGTGAGGGTGAGCAGGCCCTGGACTCTCCTAGAATATAATGTGATATATAACATTCATTAATAGTATTATTACTGTATAATTATTGTATTATAATTGTATATAAGATCATAGAACAGAATGGCTTTGTTGTAGCATTGAAGACCTCTGGTAACCAAACCCTATTAATATAGACTTGACAAGTTGCCAATCTGAAATACAAGCTATTATTATGCTCTATTATTACCTAATATTATGACCTATTATGCTCCTTTTCAAGTATATTTAAGTAAATATAGGTCTCTGAGGTCCCCAAAACATGTTTTTGAATTTTTTTGTGGACAATACCACTCAGATTATGCATTCTATCCATTCTAACATCTCTTAACCCCCCTCTTAACCGCTCCTGTTCCAGTCTGTTTAGTGGGTGGAGCCACCCTCCTGAGGCCCCTAGTTCTTTGAGCAAATGGGGTTTGAGCACAAGTTCCGGGTTCTGTGAGCCAATGGGGTTTGAGCATGGCTCTGCTGTCCGTTGTTTATAGTCTGTAAACTTTCGCTGCTTTCACCTTCAACAGTCCACCAAAATCTGTTCCTGAACAAATCGGAGGCGGGGAGTAAGAAATCCAGTTGCTGAATCTTCACTCAAATTAGATCTACAAGGCGTCATTTAAAACTTTGTTCCGACTTTTGTTGCCGTGCTTCAAGCTTGTGGGAGACGGAAACAAGGATTTTTTGTTTCATGTAAATGTTGGAAAATAAAATAAAATAAAATCATCTACAATAAAAACATGTTTTTATTGGTTTTGTTTGGAGAAACGCACAGTGGATCGCGCACCTTAGCCTACAGTTTATCTACCGCATACTTTTTTTTCTTTTTCTTTTTTTAAAGAAACACACAGCAGAATAATTTTTTAAAACTTACATTTCCATCGTCTGCAGTTTCTTCACGGAACGTTGGTATTAATACCTCTTTCTTTTAAAAGATTTGTGCTGGTCTGTAAGCCAAAAGAGCAGTTCCCAGCCTTGGGTGGACTCAGATGGATGGTTCTAATTCTACTTAAAGTCTTGAATTATGTAGATAAGGACTGCAAATCTGAACAGCTTGTTTCATGACATTTTTTATGAAACGGACAGCTCACAAAAAACTGACTGAGTTATCTTTTTTCAGTTTGTGTGTTAATAGACCCATCAGAGACCCAAATGCATGTGCACAAGCACAGGAAAAAGTGAGTCTTTTACAACCAATCAATACAAAATGCACACACACACACACACACACACACACACACACACACACACACACACACACACACACACACACACACACACACACACACACACACACACACACACACACACACACACACACACACACACCTGGTCCAGCCTGTCGTGCTGGGGCGTATACTGCTGCTCCTCGATACTGAACAGGTGAAGCACCACGGAGGCGGAGAAGAGGATCGCGGCGAAGAAGAAGAGGATCTGCTCCTGGGACTTGAAGATCTGGCCCAGGAAGGTGTGTGTCCAGTCCAGACCCCCCAGGGCATAGCCCACAGCACCCCCGAGACCTGCACACAGATAAAAATAATGAAGATAAAGATGGTGATAATAAAAGAGGATGTTCCTTTAAATGATACTGAGATTAGGGCTTTTTAAAAAGAAGAGATTTGAATCTGAAATGGGTTCCATTCCATTCCATTTCCAAAAAGCTTCTCACTGCAGTGTTCTTCTATTTTAGAAGAATTATGGAGAGTTGAAACATATATTCTACAAAGAATGACAATATAAGACGATTAATTTGTCTCTGTAGTTCCTTAGGTTATTACCAGCCATGTATAATTTGCCATGGCTATAATCGCCTCATGAGACCATCGTGACAATGTGAAGATGCCAAAGTGATTGTCAAATTGATATTTTGACATTACTACAATGATTGTATCTCTTTGTAAATTATTGTTCTGTTTTAGCTAAAAAGTTAAAAAAAACGGCAAAAAATGAAGGCAAAGAAACAAGCAAAAAATGTATAATTAAAACAGACAAGATTTACTCCACAAGGTAGTGATATCGGTTGTTTCTCTCTTGTCGGCAATATAAACAATATAACATTACCATTATTGGACGTTTATCTCATGCTAGTATGATAGGCCTCAATATTTGATGGAGCAGCTCTAAGCGCAGTTTTAAACACGCAGATGTGGGAACCATGTAGGACCATGTGCTGTACCTGCCGACGCAGCGTGGATGTTGAGCGCCATGTCCTGCTCCTCGGTGTCGGCCACGTCCAGCAAGTACGCTCGGATCGGACCCTCGGTGGCGTCTGCGCAGAAATCCAACACCACCACGCCCAGAACCGTCAGAACAATCCCTATGGGCTGGTTGCCCTGCTCGTCCCCCAGAGCAAGACCTGGGTGGGAGAGAGAGACGGGGCGGGGGATTTAGACATTTATTTATTCATTTATTTATTATTTTTTTTATGACATTTATTCCCTTTAGGCTTTTAACTCAGGGTTAACTTGACTTAAAAGAAGAGAAAACAGAGCTGATATGGTGATTGGTTTATGACCGAGCTGGACTGTTAGTGATGTGGTGTTAAATGTCACACGTAGGCACGCACCACAACACACACACACACACACACTATATGGAAGCTGGATCACTGAACATTGTGTGTGTCCCTTGTCATATACTGTACATTATGACCTTGCCTAAGGCTGTTTGGTGTGTGTGTCTGTGTGTGTGTGTGTATATGTTTGTGTGTATGTGTGTGTGCATGCACGCACGCAGAGATGGGCAGTATTACATGCATTTAAAATACATATCTGAATTATTTATTTAATGCGTATCTTGAGGTTCATGTTTTATAGTATATTGCAATTTTGTAAATACATTGTTGGTATATTATAAAAAAAAAAATTCTACTTTCTATTTCTATGAATAATTTTTCTTTATCGGCTATGTTCCCTGATGTGTCTTGCTCCAACATTTCCCTCTGGAGAGGAATAAAGTATTCATCTATCCATCCATCCATCCATCTCTCCATTTCTAGCTCTCCTTCTATCCATCTATCTGTTTTGTAATTTGTATTTGACCTGAGTGAAAAAAAGTCAAGTTTATCTGTACGCATATTTAATAGAGTACACATGGGCAATTCAAAGTGCTTTAGGTAAGCTATAAAAGGTACTATATAAAAAAAGAATATTAAAAGCATAGCAATAAAAAACTTAAAACAGATAAAAATATCAAAGTCTGAGATGAAAGGTCAAAATGCGGGTCAAGTACAGTCCCAGTGCAGTCTCGGTGACGTAGCGTGACTTAACAAACTTGTGTGTGTGAAACAAAGACGTATCACGGCTTTGGAGCCGTGCACGTAGCGGACAATGGAGCGGCGGCATGACCCGCTAGGCTGGCAGACAGACAGGAAGTGGATTGTGATTGGCAGAGAGGTGGGAGCAAACAGGAAGCATTTCCCTGTGAACTGTCTGGTCCCGTGTTCCCATGTCAACACACGCACTGGTTACTTCAACTTTCCCACATCGCCAAGTGGTTCTCTTATGACCATGTATTTATATTTGTATGCACTTTCACCCTTTCCCTTTTCTTTCCTTCCTCAGGCTCATGGCAGCACTCTATCTCTCCCATTCTCACACACACACACACACACACACACACACACACACACACACACACACACACACACACACACACACACACACACACACACACACACACACACACACACACACACCTTAGAGGTATAGGCAAGGTCATACTGTATATATATATATATATATATATCTTCCCAGGTGACCTCTTCATAAAAAAGGTTTTCCCAGTAAGCCGCAGTCAGCAGGGACACACAATGGTACTGATAGTGAATAGAACAGAAAACAACTATTTATTCTATAAGGCAACGCACATAGAATCAGAGGAAAAGAAGGTGGAGGGGGAGTTCTACCCTGCAAACGTGCTCTTGAGCAAAGAACTGAGGGGTATTGTTCTGCAGCTGGCTTCACATTGGATTAAAAAAAAAAAAAAGGAAACTTCCTCCTTGAGGCTCCAAATCGGCTGACTCATCGGCTCAATTGCTGATGTCTCTTTAGCTGAGTTTGTAGATCGTCCCAATGGTTCAATTCTGCCTTATTTGCTGGCAGTATTGACTATTTTCTCTGGCCAGAATCTAACATTTAGACCATAGCTGTCAACCCTCCTGTTTTTCTCCGGGATTCTCCCGTATTTTAGCCTTATTATCCACTGTCCCCCCAGTTATTTATTTTCCCTTAAATATCACGTATTTTAAACCTTTCTAAAAAAATAAATAAAAGGTTGGTCGTGCCGGCCATCTATAATAGTGCAGTGTGTATTTTATTATAGATTCATTCATTGTAATTGAATGAATCAAAAAAAAACACTGTGCATAACGTGTGGCACCCCACCAACGGTGTGCCACTGGGACGGGAAATTTCCCCATATTGTCAAATCCCAATGTTGACAGGTATGATTTACACCAGGGGTTCCAAAACTGGGGGTTATGGCCCCCTACGGGTGCTTAAAGGAATTGAAGGGGGTCCTCAGCAAAATTAGCAAGATAAAAAGAATAATAAAAAGAAGAAAAAAAAAAATTGTAATAAATAAATAAATAAAAATGACATATTATTTTACATTTTACATTTTTTCCCACAAAATATATTTTCTCAACTCAACAAATAATGGTGAGTATTTGTTGTGAGAATTGTTGTGCCATAGCTTAGTCTTCCAAGGGGGGCCTTGCCATAAAAAAAAGTTTGGTAACCACTGATTCAGAGTGTAGTCGAATATAATTGACAACATAACATTCTATTTTCACTGCCACGTATGCTTAACACTGCAGTTAATGTGTGCATGCCGTTAATGTGTTTATGGGTTTATGTGTCCGCAGTTAATACACATGTAATTACACTGAGGGTCAGTGTTTGTGTCTGATATGAGCCCTCGTCTGCCATAGCTGCTCGCAGTTATTCACTGATTGCACACGCTTAATGAAGTGTGTGTGTGTGTATGTGTGTGTGTGTGTGTGTGTGTGTGTGTGTGTGTGTGTGTGTGTGTGTGTGTGTGTGTGTGTGTGTGTGTGTGTTTGGTTGTATGAGGTGTTAGGTGCATGAAGACATGTATAAAATCATGTAGGGAAAAAAACAGTCAATCAGACTGTATGTGTGTGTACAGGACAGCACTCACACAGTGTGTCTGGAACTACACTCATGCTTTACCGCCATGATCAATATCTGCACATGCTGATTGGCAGCTGATCGATATCTTTGATTATGTAGTGTGTGCTGGATTAATATGGCCTCAACGGCACTTTGCTATTGTAACAGGACAGATGTTTGACCTTGAAAACATCAATCCTTCGACCCTTTACGGTCAAATTCTCTAGCAGTGCAGGGCCCCGGCAGCAATGTCCACTTTGTATGAGGAAGAAGCACAGCGTGAAGCATCTAATTTGTAAATATCTAAAGAATTCAGATATCTGTAAGCCATATCGCTGATGTAGCTGCTGAAAGGATGGTAAAATCTGGCCATCGAATAGATCTCCTAGCTTTGGTAGCCCCTGGCTGTACCATGCTTTAAAGACAAGGTTTTGACAGCCTGGCAGAAAGTGTGGGCCATCTAGAATAGGAGTAAGAAAGGATCTTAACTGAGCATGGCCCTCTATGGTACGTATGGACCCCCAGGCTTTGATTGCGCTTAAAGTGATAGGTTTAGTACTTTTGCTCCACATAAAATAACTCAGCCAGCCTTCAAGCACCGAGATAATCTTGTTTGATAACAAAATATGGATGATTTGCAGTGGGTCTGGGCACGATGTTCATTAGGCTTGGGCGATCATGCAAAATTCCAATCACGATGAAACGATGGGGGGCAGTGATCGCCAATCGATTTTATCAGGGGTGCGCGCATAGAACCTAATGTAATGTGGCAAATGCGATCTCCACGTTCCAGAAGTGCAGGATTTATAATTTACAAGTATTTACACAAAAACCTACAGTTTTTTACTAAATTAAATCCCATAGCAACAGGGAGATGTGCATCCCGACAGTGGGAACGCACAGGTTTTTTTGGAACAGTACAAGTAAGGACTTGGACAGTTCCTTAACTCAATTATGTTTAAAAATTTGGTTTCATACATGTTGAAACAAACAAAAATAAAAACAGACACAGGAGCCTGCACGCAGGAGGAGAAACAAAAAAACTCTGTTCCAATTCTGAGTTAGGTTTACGTTTTTCATTTTCCATACAAGTAAGAAACTAAGGAAACAAAATAAATGTTTTTTTTTAATTAATGGGTGTCGAGGTAGAGGATTGTCTGTTCAAGATATATTCATGAGGAACTCATGAACCTCACACCTCGCGTCCGTCATCAATATCAATTATGATGGATGGAGTCGATCTCTGATGACGGAGTTGATCACTGATAGACGATTAAATCGTAAATTGGCCCAAGCCTAATGTTCATTTTAATCCTACCCAGCCAGGAAAGAGGAAGGGGGGCCCAGCAAACAAAATCTGCCTTCCAGAAGGAGAGGGAGATCGGCCCTAAACATCTGACCATATGTGGGAGTGCATATGTATATGCACTCCCAAGTAAACAAAACCAGAGTTGACCATCAGAAAGGAAAGGGATCTGACCTGCTTGGGATAGACGTTAGAGACCTCAGCAGCATGGCCTCAGACTAAATAAAATTTTGTATCCTGAGAAAGGCCGGAAAAAGTGTCATGAATCCTGCCCTGATCTCCCAGGATTTATATGTGCTTTCATGTTTTACTTTCATGTGGTCATTTCCTCATGCCATGTCACTAACCTCCATGTAATTTCATTACGACCCACTCACTTTTGTGTGCTGTCACTCCCTTCCCTTCACCTGGTTTCCTCCGCCCGCAGCTCATTCCCTCATTGGTCCCACAGTATAAATACCAGCGCACTTCCTTTTGTTCTCTGCCAGATTGTCTCTTGCATTACGCTTAGCTTTCCTGCATACTACCTGTTTCCTTTACCTTCCGTCCAAGCCTCTGCCTGTTTCCCTGGGCCCTGATTCTCTGCCTGTTCCCTGCCAGGCAAGTTTGCCTTCTGACTGATTTCCCGGTTTTGTCCCCTGCCTGTTTGTTGGAATAAAGCTTGTGGAATTTGACTTCTTACCTGATTTTTTTGTGTCGTGCTTATGTGTTCATATCCATTCCGTGGCAGTGAGTGTAACAGTACAATCTGGCGATGAATAAACCCAGCCGACTCAGAGACTCTCAGACGAGAGATGGTGGCACAGGCTTGTGCTCTACATCAACATGAGCAACAGCTCTCCACCATTACGGGGGCTCTCTAGGAATCCTCCGCATGCCATGACGATCGTTTGGCATGAGAAATAGAAGTTTGTGATAAAAATATGAATAAGTCATCAATGTACAGTAACCTATGCTCCCTCTCCATCAAAGATGGAGAGAGGGAGCGTAAGAGGGAAGTGGCTTGGCTAAGAGGGTTGCCCTGTCTGTCCCCACGTGAAGGGAAAGTCCAGCCCATTGATTAGAAGCTGCCATTGGAGTGTTGTATGGAACTCTGACCCAATTAACAAAGTTATCGACCAGGTACAATTTCTCTAGTGTATAAAACAAATAAGCCCTCGGTCGAATGCCTTCTCGACATCAAGAGAAAGTACAAGGGCAGAGTCCTTGTAGCCCTTAAAAAGCTGAAGGATATTAAGGAGCCTTTTCATATTACCACAGGAGTTCCGGCCCTTAAAGAAACCGGTCTGGTCTTCCTCAATACTGTGAAGCAGCACTTTTTCACAACGCATGGCTCGTATTTTGGAAATCAATTTCTGATTAGAATTAAGTAGGGCTTTTGGCCTATAGGAGGCACAAATGTCAGGGTCCTTTCTTTTTCGAAGGATAAGAGCAAAATTGGCCTCCCTTAGTGATTGAATAGAATCCAATTTTTAAATGAGTGGTTAAACATAGCCAGCAAGGGGTCTAGGAGAATACTGTTAAACTCCTTATAAAACTCACACTCAAATCCACCTCGCCCTGCGGTCCCCTTAGATTTTAAAGCAAGCAGTTTTTCCTCTCTTGTGATTGGGGCATTAAACTGTAGTTTTTGAGCTTCGTTGGCCTTTGGGAGTCTCAGGTCTAAGAAATGTAGGTGCATAAGGGCGAGGGCATTGTCTGTCTGTTCCGACTTGTATAAGTTACAATAAAATAACGCAAACTGTTTTTAATAGTTTTGGTATGAAATGATTTGACACCATTGGAGTCTGTAATTGAAACAATAGTTTGAGAGCCTTCTTTTTGACAAGATTGGCAAGATATCTACTGGATATCCCCAAAGTCGTACAGCTTCTATCTAGCAAATTTGAGGAAGTGCTCAGAGTCCTGTATCAGTACAGTGCAGCACGTGTGGCCGTCAACTTCTTAAGTGAATTTTGGCTTGCGCTTGATATGTAGCGTTTCTCCAAGTCGGCTAATCTAGATTTCAGGAGCATATGCTGTTTTTTCATCGTCTCTGTCTCCCAAAGGATAGAAGGATTGTGGGGATGGTAGCTCTGGAGGTAGAGCTGGTGGTCTAGTGATCTAAAGGTTGCTGGTTCGATCCCAGGCTCCTCCTGCTAGCATGCTGTAGTGTCCTTGAGCAAGACACTTAACCCCTAATTGCTCCTGATGGCTGCGTCCGTCGGTGTTTGAACAATTGTAAGTCGCTTTGGATAAAAGCGTCTGCTAAATGACTAAATGTTAATGTTAATGTTAAGGATTGTCCGTAGATAAACAGTTAATTGAATAAAACACCTTGAATTCTGAAGTAAAGGAGGAAATGAAATGGTCATCTGTGAGAAGAGACGATTGAAGTCTCCGGCCTTGACAATGTTCAGAAAGAGAATAGACCATACAGTATATAGGGGAGCGTGGTCCAAGAAATTGATGCTACCTATAGTACATTACAGAACCAGGTACATTGATGAAGGAATGAAAAGGTAATCAATTCTAGTATAACCTTTATGGTGGACAGAAAAAAAGTAAACTTAGAGTCAGTGGGATGAAACTCCCTCCATACATCTGAATACCCAATGTCATGACATAGAAGTGAGAACCCTGGCTTGCTTTAAAGGAGGGGAGATGACTTGTGGGAGTTTATCAAGAGAGGGATTAAGATTAAAATGGCAGTGGAAATTCTCAGATGCCAGTTCTGCAAACTCAGCGAAGGCCTTCCGGTAGAAGTCCACTGGACTCGTTGGCGCAGCATACGGGCGCGGCGCAGCGTGCTGTACAGTAAGTGCACGCTTCCTATCAAACCATTGTTAATTCACTGCTGCGGCTCCACCGGCAGGAGAGCGATCAGAAGAGCACTGGGTGAGAGTCAAAGCGAGAGAAAGAATGAATGAAGAGAAGTCCATAATAAAAAGGGACACGGCCATCTCAGGTTGTCATTTTCTGACTGGACACCTCAACCCCGGGGTAATTTTAAGCCTGGTGACAGGCAATAAAAGCAGCTTCGGCTTTCCACGGAGGTTCCATCTGCGTCTCTTCCATTGTGTATGTCTCAACGACCCCGCCACGCGTCACAGTATTGAACCGACACGGTTCACAGCTGTGAACCATGTCTGTACGCTGCATCAATGCGTCCGGTGGACTTCTACCATTAGAGAGAAAATTGGGGGAATAGCCAGAAGTGCAACAGATATATTCACAGGTATAATAACTTTACCTTTACCTTCTTTGACTATATTTAATCTAAAATTAACTATAACTATTTTATCACAGTTAAGGGATGTAAATGTGAGCTCTTTAATGACCAAAATGGCCACAACTCTACTGAAAGAAGAATATGATATATAAACCTGCCTCACCCAGTTCCTTTGTAGTTTGGCATTGTCCTTGTCTTCCAAATGAGTCTCCTGGAGGAAACTAATGGAAACATCCTAATTTTTCTTAAATGTCAACACTGCCATTCTTTTGGCAGGATTTTGGAGACCGCGGACGATCCAAGAACAGAGCTTGATGGTATTTAAATTAGACATTCCATGAGACATTGTATATGGCCAACTGGCAGTGCAAAAAGTAAAACGTTTGCAGAAAACTAACGTCCTCCCGGTGGGAGTGACCGATATAAACTACAAAAGTAATGTTCACATTTCAAGCAGCGGCGCCACTCGGTCAGGAAATGTTAAAAAAAGAGAAGAGCATGGCATACGGTATCCCACGCTCCCATAGCCACTGTTTTACCACATCATATGCCTTGAGTTTCTTTATCGCCATCGCTGAGAAGTAGATGTAGAAAGAGAGCTTGGGTCGTTGCACGTTAAGGTGCCATTTTGCCTGGCACGGCGCGGTGCTTCCATCAGCCTCTGCTTTTCTCTGAATGTGTGGAATCACAGCAGCAGCAACCTGGGGGTTTTAATTCGGGTCCCGTTTCGTCGCTGCTAGCGCTCTTTCCATGTTTTTGGGCTTTGGTAGTCATCTTGAGAATGCGTGGCAGCCCAGCTTCAAAGAAATTCACCGGCTGACCCGTCTCTGTGCCTTCTGCAAAGCCAACAACCCGAATATTCAGGCGCCTGATGTAGTTCTCCGCCATATCCAAACTCTCAGTTAGAGCACTGACCTCCTTTTCCAGTTTGAAGATCCTCGGTTCTTCTGCTTTAGCGGAGTTTTCAACAGCTAGGATCCTAGCCTCTGCTTTGTCTAATCACTTGATAGTAGTCTGGAGCTCCGCAGAGTGCTTATGAATAGACTCCGCCTGAGTTTTTGGACTGAGTTTTTTGGCAATTACTTTAATAATATTAGCTGTCATCAAATGAAAAGCTTTAGCAAGGGCTGGGTGAGTCCGTCGGAGATATCGGATTCAGTGCGGTCGCCATCTTGTGTGTACTTGTGCATCTTGTGTGTACCATTTTGTGAAAAGACTACCGCCAAAAGTATTCTAAGGACATAACACAAAATGTTCATACCAAAAGTGGCTTCCAGCACCCGGTTGTTGTCAGGATAAACAAATAATTAGGGGGGGACGTGGTAAGAACCTGAAGAAAAAACTCAAAAGACAGATCCTGCAGGATGGCTGGACGCCCAATAGGTGAGGTATCTATGCCTTGTTAAACAAATGTGAAGCAAGAAAAAAATAATAATAATAATAATAATAATAATAAATAAATAAAAATAAACAAATGAGAAGCAGTATAGAGAGTAATCGTATCATCCATACCCATCCAGAAGCTTAATTAATTGTATGGGTTGAAGTATCATCATAGACACCATGCCGCAGTGAACAGGCAGCTTCATAAATTGAAAGCAAAATAGGACCGATAGCAACCGGCAAAAAATTCTGGTATGAAAAAAGGTTTAGCTAAAAGCTACTGTCATGGAAAATCTCAGTTCTGAAGCGAGCGCTATCTGCATCCCACATTAAAAGTGGAGAAGATCAAACCAACCACATTCGTTCTCCACGGCTTTGCAATCCTCATCTGTGAAAACCGATACTATACTAATACTAATACTAATACTAATACTAATTTTCCCCATGAAAGTCTCCAACCGCCTGTAAACATGACGTCATGTGTAAAACATAAGGCCTTAGTCGAGAAGTTTATAAAGGAAATTTAGTTCACTCATACTATACTCACATGCCAACCTCTAGACCTTTTAAGGTCTTAAATCTCTTCTGAAGACTTTGCATTGCACTGCTGCCTCACAGCAAGAAGGTTCTGGGTTCCATTCGAGTTTTCATGTTCTCCCCGTGCTCACATGGAGTTTCCTCCATATAACATTGTAAAGAAGCCCCAATGAAAACATGCACGTAAACATCGTCTGACCAGCGATGGACGCTGAAGTTGATCCCCGGGCGCTGTAAGCTGCCCAAATATTCCTGGCCTGCCCCCTGGAGGAAGGACAAGCCTCGATGGGGAAAAATGTGGAAAATCTCCATTGTGCTTCTACAATGCCTCCATCTGCATTGTGTGTGTGTGTGTGTGTGTGTGTGTGTGTGTGTGTGTGTGTGTGTGTGTGTGTGTGTGTGTGTGTGTGTGTGTGTGTGTGTGTGTGTGTGTGTGTGTGTGTGTGTGTGTGTGTGTGTGTGTCGGCAGTAGCTGCACCTAATGCATGTGTCGTGGTGTATGTGTGTGATAATAAAAGACAAGCTCAAGCTTGTCAAGTTTAATCTTAGTCAAAGCTACCAGCTTTTATTCTATGTTCACTTCG
Organism: Zeus faber; assembly: GCF_960531495.2. Lineage (NCBI taxonomy): Eukaryota > Metazoa > Chordata > Actinopteri > Zeiformes > Zeidae > Zeus > Zeus faber. The sequence goes on from NC_137193.1 coordinate 19,548,973, forward strand.
GACGAGGACCATCATCATTTTGGGTACTAGTTTTTCCCTATTGTATTAGAGGACCATAGCGGTCAAACTGAGTTTAAGCACATTTACTCACACTTTACATTAGCCCTGACCATTTGTTAAAGTACTCATTGCTTCCTCCTTTTCGAATCAACAAATACAAACCGGCAAAAATAAAGTAACTTTGACAAAAATATAGGATGTGTTACCGTAATTGTGAGCAGGACCAGGAGATAAGTCTATGGTGGGTTTCTTATGATATTGTTTTCTGAATAATGCAAATGGATCTAAAATCTAAAAATGTGAAAATATCAACGGGAAAACGGTTCGGGGTAATGTACGTGTATGACCCGTAAACGGTCTACAACTCAATTTGACACCGGCATGGTCCTTTAAGTGACACTGTTCATTTGCGGGATATAGAAATTGTGCTGTATTTTCACCAATATTAACACTACACATAGTCGGGTTAAGTTAGTCCCCGCGCCCTCCCATGTTCCACTCACCCATCAGTGAGCCGTTGAGGAAGAGCGCCACGCCCAGCAGCGTCCCGATGCACAGGGCCAGGATGAAGGGTCTCCTCCGCCCCCAGCGCAGCGTGCAGCGGTCGCTGGCCGAGCCGATGAGAGGAGTGAAGATCAGACCCAGGATGGGACTGAGGAACCAGGTCAGACTGTAGTACTGCTCCGGAAGACCTGGGTGGAGAGGGGGAGAGAGAGAGAGAGAGGGAGGGGGAGAGCGGGAGAGAAAGAGAGAGAGAGAGAGGTTAAACATCACGACACGAAAAACAGTTGGCAGCGTTAAGCACCATCTTAGACTGAGGCATGAGAGGAAAGTAAGTTGGAGAAATAAGATGAGCTTCATTTCGTAGTTTTGTTGAGATCAAGGTCTACGGTATTTTTTGGGAGATTTGCTTGAATAAGAATCCGAAAAAAAAACCACTGAAAATATCAGTTAAAACACATCATCCAGACCCCTTAAAATTTTCTTTGCATTTCATTCCAGTGAGTGAGGTGCCAAATGAAAACTAAAGAAAAAAGGTCCTCCCCAATTCAGTGTTGGTACAAGAAACATCTCAAATGAAACAGTCCTGTGATCCGGTGCCATGATTATTCGATTTTAACTCCATTTCAGGGTAAGTTCTTATACTTGAATGCAGAGCAATGCGGATTCCTTCAAGTTTTTAGTAAGACCATAAAACACACCAAGGACGTCCAGAATGTCTCAATAATTAAATGGACAAATAAAGACGAGCTTCATAATGATTTTTCCTCATTCATAAAGGAGAACATTTATGCTCACATAAAAATCCAATCGTGATTTTGAGTTTTGGGCATGGCATTCCACATTAAGTTTTGAAGGTCAGTCAGCTCTCCAGACAAATTCCAATGTATTTATGACATTGCACAACTTAGATCAGCCATTATGTATTATGGGAGTGGGAGAATAAGCAGCATGAGATCCTGTGACGTGCAAACATTGTGGTTTTTTTTTAGAGTTTGAAACAAGTTTAAGATGAATTAAAGATGTCTGGAGGTCTTCAAAGGCAGACAGTAACCTCAAGGAGAGTGATTGATAAAAAGAATATATATAAGATATATGTAGAGTAAAAGCTACAGACGAAGAGCGATACTAACCGATTTTTTCTCAGATTGTATATATTATATATTGTCTTAGAGGATATTCAAGCTTCCCTGGAGAAAATCCAAGATATTCATTTTCGGCCACAAGGTGGCACAGAGGACTTTTTCCCTTTGCCAGACTGAGTTACAGCCTCTGTCTGGTGAACGTGGCCAGATGCCACAATCTAAAGACTTCCACAAGAGACTTTGGCCCGAGCCAGCCACAGAGAATTAGGATTACTTGTTTAGTGCAAGGACAATCAAATCAATTGACTTTAATCTAACAGGGTGACATTGCATATATTACGTTCCCAGGACAAACATTCCGCCAGAGATGAGATAGCAGGTGCACAGTGCACTTTAAAGTGTCTTTAAAGTTCCGTGACCTTTATTGAAAATGAAAATGTCATGTTCCCCAGTTGGTGCTGTCAGGGAAGGTACAGCCCTTCATCACAGTCAGTTTCTCAAAAGACTTTCCAGGCCTTAAAAGGTAAGGATGATGGAAGGATTTGGCCACCGGGGACAGGGAAAGCCAGGATGTTCCATAACAGCGATGGTGTAATTTTGTGTTGTTCTGAGTCAAAGTCTGGACTAGGGGTGTGCGATATGACGGTATTAGATTGTGAACGATTAAAACGTCTCCACAAGCTGCCTACACAGAGAAATCGTTGGTATCGTGCTGCAGTGCATGTTCTATCAGTTGCGGTTCTATGGCGCACGCATGCAAACGTTGCTTTCTCAACCAAACCTTGAATCACGCAATTTGCTTGTCCGTGATTGGTCAACCAGGAGGCGTTGGAACAGAGGGGCCCCTGATCCGGCGGGTCGGTCACAGAAATGCGCGCAATCGTTCGTGTTTCATTCAATTAGTAAACGGGAATTTCACAATTCCAATTTACTTTTTGAGAAACAGTGGACGCGGAAGCGCAGTGGAGAAAATATGCGCCGGTAATGATGTGTCGGTGGCGAACGAGTGGACTTCAATTTCCCGTCCAATACAAACTTGCCCTAGCTCAAGCCCACTGATTCAACCTTAATCAAATGAGAGCCCTGATGTCTCCCGCATCAGGCAGGTTCATTTAAATGGCTCCCTCAAGTAATGAACCTGGAATTATGTGCCAGAAATCTGCCAGATAATCCCCCCCCCCACCATACATATGAGAGGGAAATGGAAGGAGACGAGGAGAGAGAGCGAGATGGAGAGGGAAATGTCAATATCTGAGTGCTGTTTTATGTGATTAGCAGACAAGACTGACTTGAGGGATAGTTGTACACTTACAGGGTTCCCACTCTGTTCTAGTGGAGTAGAGTTTGCTAGGATCATTAACTGCCACAGCATACTTTAGCCCCTACTGGTAATATTAACTGTTATTAAGTGTCGACTGTTAATAAGCGCACAGTTAACTGCTAATAAATGCATAATAAAGTATGTATTAATCTTAATAAAGCAACAAATAAAAGCTAAATAGATGTTTAACAATGACAGGAAAGTGTGTAACGCTTTATAGCACTACTTCACTTCTTGGATGTTTGGCTCCGTGAATTACAGCTTTTTAACCTGGCCAAATGCATTTAAAAAAAAAACAACGATAAATTAAAAACTTGCCAGTCAAAATGTCCAGTAGAAATGCTCATACAAAATGTAGATGCCCCACCTCCCCGACGGCGCGGATGAGATGGAGCAGTGGTGCACCTGGCACCCGCACCTCAGCCGGTGCTCGCTGTTCATTGCGCCACGGGGTTTGTTTCACCCTCTGAATCGAGCGCGTGAGCCGACCTGCCAGGCCGAGCACATCTGGTACCTACACCGGTAGCAGGGGACCCTGTCCCTCCCCGCGACCTTTCTACCTAAGGTCCGAGCAAAGGGGCACGGTAACCTCGGTGTACATTATATCTGCGTTTGTAACATAGGCTGTAATTGAAACGTGACTGATAAGGTTCCGATTTGTGGGGTAAAATGAATTATTTTCGACAGTGGTGTAAAAGTGAAATTGCACTCAGAAACTGTCGGGGCCCCAAATCTCAAATACCAAAAGTTACGTAGTGGTGCTTTAAGAAAGCAACGTTCATCTATAAACCTGGACAAGGACAATTTAACTTACATTATTCTGAGTTTCCGCCACTTAAGTTGTAATGTCATCCAACCGGCATGTGCATTTGAACGTTAATATGCTCCTGGACATAAATTAGCCCTTTCAGAAGGCAATGCTATCTGTTTGGGGAGCTCAGATATAGATAGACTAGTAGTTCATTCTCAGCTTAAGGCAAATAGGCAAATAGCGAAATTATTTTCCAGCACAACACAAGATTTTCCAGGACAGTTCACATTTTCTCTCATTTTCCATATGTTTTGCATGACTGGAATTGGTCACTGTTCAACTGTTTTCCAGGATTTCCAGGTTTTCCGGGACGCGTGGGAACCCTGACTTCGCAAAGAGCAGAGTGGCCATTAGGCGCAGTTCAATGTCATCATAAAACACATTTCTGTGAGGAAGCAGAGTGGTGTCTGGGATGGTTTGATGGCCAAACCGATAGGATCGTTTAGTCGCCTTGTGCATAAAGGCCACGTCTTGTATGTACCCACAATTTTCCGATAATCAAGTAGCTGTTTAAATCTTTTATATGTTTTTCTAAAATTGCAAGTCAGTTAACAGCAGGGTACTTGGCTTGGAACTTGATCTTGAGTCTGCATTTGAAAGGTTTTAAAGGCTAATCTCACACTTGTGCATTGCTCTGACAGTGCGAAGCCTATTATTTGAAGACCAATCAATCCGCAACTGCAACTTGTTTTTGTTATATATATTTTTAAATTAATTAATAATTTGCACTGTGTAATAATTTCGCTTCTCAAATTCATACATTTTGACCAGGAAATTACGTATCACGATCTAACAATAGAATATCACCAAAAAACGCTGAACAATAATATGGACTTCTCACCCGCCACTGATTTTGAGTTATTAAATGCAGAATCCCTCCTCTGTGTTTGGGGCACTTTATCTGGAGTAAAATAGGAGCTAAAATAAAAGCAATTGTTCCGATCTAGACCTGTGGGTTCCAGTGGAACGTAACCCAGGTTTGACCCTGGTCGCCTCGGTGACCGGGTCTTGGGAACCCCGTCGCCACGGAGACTCCATCACCTCCACTTCCTGCCCCCTAATATGGTAGTGTCATTCACGCGGCACTTCCTGCTCGGAAGTTTGTTCATAAAAAAAAATAAAAATTGCCCTATTTTGTTCTTTAGCCCAGGAAAGGTTTTTTTTGCTTGCTTCCCTCTTCTTTCTTTCTTTAATTCGTTTCTGTTTTTCTCAGCAAAACATACAGATGTATACACAGTCGCAAATCCTAAACTTATTTAGTCATACACACTCGAAACAAAACAAACTGAGCGCTCAAACACACACACACACACACATTTAAAAGTCAAACACACACCAGCATAAAGCTCGACCAGAGCCATAAAGAGAGAACCAAAACAGCAGATAGGAATCAGTCTGTCTGTAGGGGTTGTCAACATCAAAACAGGAAAACAGCCTCCAGTAAATAGTTCCCACACACGAAAATAAAGCACCTAGCGACGAAAAACACACACCTCTGCACACACACACACACACACACACACACACACACACACACACACACACACACACACACACACACACACACACACACACACACACACACACACACACACACACACACACACACACACACACACACACACACACCTCGAACAAATAATAAAAAAAACAGCTTAGTTCCCACACACTCATATGAGGTACATATACACACAGAACAATACTGAGAGAATTTGGAACCAGGAAGTATTTAATATGAAGTGACAGAGCAATGGAGAGAAAAGAGAAGAGAATAGAAATGTGCGGATTGAGACCGAAAAGAAAATAGAGAGAAAAACACCAGAGAGAAAGAAAAATAGGATAAATAAAAGATAAATACAGTATATCAACAAAGAATAAGATTAGAACAAGATTAAGTGGAAGAGAGCCAGGAGGGGAAGATAGGGAGAATGGAAAAAGGAAAGAAAAGTGAATAGGAAGAGAGCAAGGTGAGTCATTTAGAATTAAGAAAATATCAAGCACTATACATGGTAAAATACCCTAAAAAAGGTATTTTGTGCAGTATGTAGTGATAAAAGTGAAATGTAATAAAGTGTTAATAATAGATAGAAGACTACTGGTGACGAAGGTAGTTGATGTTAGTCGCCATGGATACAAGTATCTGCTGATTTGCTGAATCAGCAATTCTCAACCTTTTTCTATATCAAGTGAGCCCATTTGATAAGATTTAGTCTCTGGGACCCCAAATCTGAGAAGATATTTATTGTCAGATATGATTTAATCCAAATACTCACACCTGTCTATATTATATCTTGGGAGATAACAGCAAAACTAGGATGAAAACAGTCATTATTGAACAGTCTCTAAAGGTTTCTATCGCTTGTCAATGAAATAATGTTGAAGTTTAAATACAGGTACTCCTCACCTAACAACCTACCTGTTTAACCACTTACAACCAGCTTTCCGACCTGTCTGTATTGCACACTGTGTACAATATCGCGGCGTATTGTACGCAGCGAGGTGTCTCAGTGTCGAGCATCTCATCACGCATCACCCTTTATATACTATATACAGATTGGCCACCACAAGCCATCCAAGTGGCGTGTTCAGGGCCCTCCTGCACAGAGACATAGACGACGGGGGGTTGTTAACACCAGTTAATTGTAGAGATGAGGCGAGGTGGAATTAGCCAGGAGCAGATGGAACATGTCATGACAAAGGGCTCCCATCTTGACTGAGTGTGTGGACAGGGTTTTTAAACCTGATGCTCTTTAGCTCAACCAACGAGCATCCGGTGTGGCTGCTCATCCCATCCACCACCACTATACTAAACCATATATACACTATATACAATATACACTATATACACTGGTGCAATGGCCACGCCCCCTTACCGTGTAATAACACTATATATACACTTTATACACAATATACACCATATATACTGTATATATCTCATCTCATCACCGTTCTCAGACTCATTCCCGCAGTCTGTCAGTATTCACTACACTAGCATTCGCAATCGCCATGCCCCCTTACCGTGAAATAACACTATATACACTATATACACACCATATAAACTGTATACATCTCATCTCATCACCGTTCTCAGGCTCGTTCCCGAGGTCTGTCAGTATTCACGACAATAACGTGGGTCCTTGCTTATCGACCAATTCGCTCAACGACCTGATCCGAGTCACGGAACTCAGTCAATAAGTGAGGAGTACCTGTATTCATCATTTTGCTGGGGGACCCCCTGCAACCTCTCAAAGGACCCCTGAGGGGTCCCCGCACACCACATTGAGAACCACCTCATTGGTGTGACATGACGTTGCAGGAGTCAACGTCGGGGTATGAGTCACTCAACGTGGGAAGGAGAGACTCACAATCCATCCCATCCGTCATCAAAGCACTCGTTTTACCACACACACACACACACACACATACACACACACACACACACTGTTTGCACACATAGACCATGTAACACTACAAACACCTTTCTACATACATGCAAAATGTGTATGAGGTTTGTCCTGACACACATACATAATCATATACACAGCATACACACCTGGGCAAATACAGATATGAATGCAGGTGTTTGTGTCCACATAGCCCCCCCCCCAGCTCTTTTTCTAGATCTCTTCACACACACACACACACACACACACACACACACACACACACACACACACACACACACACACACACACACACACACACACACACACACACACACACACACACACACACACACACACACACACACAATGGAGCTCCATGTGAGACAGTGGGAGCACAGACTGCCCATTCATCTCAACTGTCCCTAGATTACAGTATACACGTGTGTGTGTCTGTGTGTGCGTGTGTGTGTGTGTGTGTGTGTGTGTGTGTGTGTGTGTGTGTGTGTGTGTGTGTGCACGCGTGTGTGCACGCGCGTGCGTGCGTGCGTGTGTGTGTGCGCCACATGCAGCGCGTTTTTTTCTACTCCATCCAAGCGGATGAAAGCAATCCATAGTAGCGGTTGTATTTACTATCTGGCTGAGAAATCGTAATATCTTGGATTAGATGTAGCCGCTTTGAACTACGGTTTCTAAATCTTTACCACTGTTATCAAAACTAAAAATATATATAAATAACCAGCGTACCAACACGCCTCCATTTGTGCCTCAGGTTTCCTTTTATCAGGAGTCGGGGAGAGTCTGTGGCGTCCTTTCAGAATCATGGTACAAAAAGAGGGGTTCCGTGTGGAAGTGAATAGAGAGAATAATTGCAGTGAGAAGGAAAATAAAGTGTAAAATGGAAGGTATCCATCCACACGGTGCCCTTGGTGCTGCAGGTGAAGGCATTCAACACCTTTCTACCACAGAAGGATGTACCTTGGCAATTTCTTTTTTTCTCTCCGATACACAAAAGAGGCTGTTGTCCACCCCTTAAGAGAATAATTCAAGCGGCGATCAGGTGGTTGCCTGGCAGTGTAGGGCCGAGGTAGATCATGACCTGCTGTGTGTGATGATAACCGCCGTTCAAAGGCTTCTGGGTTTGTTTTTTTGTTGTTTAATCGAAGGGGACTGAAGGAAGGCCTTCTGAACGCGAGCATGTGACATTTCTACACTAGAAACGACCACAGAGCGAACTGATCCCTGTCTCGTGTTGGACTTTTCAAAGTATAATATTCAATAATGCGCCCTTTCTTCCTTTTCAATTCCCACATTCTTCGCAAAACCGACAGGGCATTTGACATCGGTCTCGTCTGGGACTTCATGCCCTGAAATTCCTGTTAAGAGTGTTCACGCAGATCACAATGAGTGTGTGTTTCGTGCCTTTGATTCCCACCCCGCCCCCCTTCTGCCGCCCCGCCACCTCACCTCTTCTTTTAAAAGGGAAATATTTACTCTTAAGGAGCAATTAAATCAATTCCCTGCTAAAAAAGAAAACAGTTGAATCTGTTATTTGCCTGGTGTGTTTGAGCTCCTGGTCTTCTCGGCACTGAAAGAACAGGCTGTTTCAGTGGGCGTCGACTGTACGGTATGTTAATGAACCGCTCCTTGGCTGAGGTGGAAAAACACAGACTACCATCCTCCTTGGGATACTCAAAGCCAAAATTAAATTTAAAGAAATATTACGGTGGATGTAAACAAACTCTGACTGTCGCAAGGGAAAAATAAGGGGAAGTTAGCGCTGATGGACCGAAAGAAAAAGAAAACAGGAGGGAGGGAGGGAGGAGGGGAGGAAATGAGGAGGAAAGAGAGAGTGATATTTGGAGAGGAGGAAACAGGTGGTGCAGGGAGAGAACTACAAGAAAAGAAACAAATGTGGGACCAAAGCTGAGTCAGGTGCATTACGTACCAAGGGAAAGAAAGAAAGAAAGGAAGAAAGAAAGAAAAAGAAACCAGGAGTTGTGGTCTGCAACAGATGGACAGCAAGAGCCGAGCTAAAGTATTCATACTAAAATTTTATAATTGATGAGGTTGTTTATCAGACTAAAGCTATAAGTTCGGTGTATGGGTGGAAAGGCTAGTTTTTTGGCATTAAAGCCTCAAACACCAAATGTTGCTCATAGATCCAACCCAGTTTCAAACATGTTATGTACATCTACATGAAATTGTTCTTGCCAAAACAGAAAGAATATTTATACAACATAATACAAATATTTACATAATAACAAACCATAAAAAATGCCTGACTTTTTCGGAAGCCGACACTGTGGGACAAGGAGCTGCTCTTTTATTTGTTCCAGCTTAATAAAGTAGAGAGGATGGACAGAAATGAGATGAGGACAAGGAGGGAGAAAGGGAGTGAGTCATAGCACTTCACAGCATCAACACACACACCCACACAAACACCCACACACCCACACACACACCCACCAGGATAGCCAAGGTCGATAGCAGAGTGCATGGATAGCACGATTAAATATTGACGTGTGTGTGTGTGTGTGCGTAGTGTGTGTGTCTTGATGCAGTACTAATATGTGGAAAATAAGTTTCTACTGTTCTGTGCCTCTGCTTTCACATAAATGCACAGTACTATCATTTTAAGTGTGTGTGTGTGTGTGTGTGTGTGTGTGTGTGTGTGTGTCCGTCAACTTTGCATACTAAAGGCTAGAATTAAAACTGCATGAAGGCTGCATGCTGTGCTGAAACACGCGTGCACACACACACACACGCGCACGCACGCACACACCCACACACACCAGTATAGTCAGCATTGTTACGCAACACTGCAGTCAATGAGCTACCTTTAACTGAGCGCTGGGCGAGGGGGAGAGGGGAGGAGAGACAAGGGGCGGGGGTATTCCTGTCACTGACAGCAAACCATGTGGGATTGACAGCAGGGGGTGGAGCCCCAGCTGGGACCAACCAGTCACAATGCTTCTCCTGCTTCCAATCAATAGCTGCACGTCAAACAGAATAATCAATCAGGGGAAACACAAAGGAAGATGAATCCATCCATCCATCCATCCATCTGTCAGTCTGTCTATCCATCCATATTGTATGGTTTTATTAAACAGCACCCCCTATAGGTTGCAGTTAAAAACAAAGCAGATGTTTTCTTTCCAATTCTCACCAATGGAGACCCTGAGGCCATACATTAATGACTAGATTGCTGCTAATAGCCTCTGTGTGTGAGTGTGTGAGAGAGAGAGAGAGAGAGAGAGAGAGAGAGAGAGAGAGAGAGAGAGAGAGAGAGAGAGAGAGAGAGAGAGAGAGAGAGAGAGAGAGAGAGAGAGAGAGAGAGAGAGAGAGAGAGAGAGAGAGAGAGAGAGAGAGAGAGAGAGAGAGAGAGGAAAGGGTATGATTACTTTTAGACTACTCAGTTTATTAGCAAGGCTGGTGCTCTACAATCAAGTCCACACCCTTTAGTCATCCTTAAGTAAAAAAAAAAAAAAAAAAACTCGATTTTTTTATTTTTTTTTTATTTTATTTAAGTGTAAATACTTATTTTAACCAACATTTGAATGCGATCCTCTTGTGCTAAAGAATACATAAGGCAAAGTTTAAATGTTAAGATTTGTCACCACCGAATTATAACTCACAAGTGATATGAATCTACCATTGCTTTCATGATCAAGGCAAGAACACTATTAATAAGAAATGACATCCGAAAATATCATTGGCATTGACTCATTTGTAGTTCACATGCTTTCTTGCCACGGGTTGGGTTAGCTGACTCATTGGCTTATTACTGTGATTAGTGCTGAGCGGGTGGGGAGGAGGGGGTGGTGTCTTGAACCCTCTCGTGGTGGAAGAGGTGTGGATGTAATGAGCCGCCAGCGATGGAAGGGATGAAGCCCCACATACCAGGGATTCACCCATTCCACCAACTCACACACACCCTAGCTGGGAATTTATAATTGGCATCCAAGCTAAATAACACAATAGTTGGGACATGGTTTCCCTTTGCTCTTCTTTGTCTGCAATATCACCTGAGTGCTTTGTGATGCGTTGGATTGTGATGACCTCACCTCCCGGACAGGGGGGGGGGGGGGGCAGCAGCAATGTACGCATCAGCATGTGTACATTGTGTTCTGCATTCCTCCCATATCTGACACCAACCCACATACCTGCACAGCTGTAGCTGCAGCAGGAAAACCCAACAACATGCACACACAGGCACACAAACAAGCAAACAAGTATGCAAGTGCGAGTGCGCGTGCACATGCATCGACATGGATGCAAAGGATGGGTTTGTATCATAAACACGCTCCTGCAGCATGCGAGTCAACCCACACACACACACACACACACACACACACACACACACACACACACACACACACACACACACACACACACACACACACACACACACACACACACACACACACACACACACACACACACACACACACACACACACAAATGCCTTCTGAATTTCCGTCCGAGGATTTGTTTGAGGAAGGGTTTAGGGCTGTACCTGGGTCACGAAACAAAACAAACAAAAAACGAAACAAAAGACTGCTCAACTGGAAGAATCTCGGTCGACTGACCAGTTTCAAACTGATGATTCAACTTGTCAACTTTAGGGTGAAAGCCCTAGAAGTGTTATCTTAAAAAAAAAAACATTTACGACAAACAAGAAGGGTTTCTTATTCTCTCCTATAAAAGTCACTAGAATATTTATTCTAGAAACCAAATACAAAAACGTACTAAAAGTACTGTGTTTCTGTGCTACCATAATAGCAAATCAAAGTGACTGCAGCCTTTATGTAATTACGCCGAGAGATAAAAACACAATCGATCGAAACTCAATGAATCAACCAACATCAATTTCTTTGGTTGCTGCAGTGTTTTCCTCCACCCATCCCACCATCTCTCCCTCCATCCCCTCATTCACCTTTGACTGTGGAGCCGTCTGGCTGACTGGGTCAGATTATGGTGATTAGTTAGTGTCTGACACGAAGCCATCGGTTTATATAACCCTCGCGTTACCACCTGCAAGGTCAAGATTAGACCAGCTAGAACGATGGGTTTGCCAAATGGATTAGTCAGCATGATATCTGACTAGCATATATATATATATATATATATATATATATATATATATATATATATATAAAAAACGCATCATCTGCAAAACTGGGCTAGGTAGTAGCTGACGCAAAGGACCATGTGAAGAGGTCGATGTTATGCAGGGCCATAACATTCTGATTCAATAAGAATGCAAGTAATCCCAATTGGAACATAGATGTGGTTGAATGCTAACTAAATATATTAGTCTAAAGGTTTGTTGGCACACAAGAGATCTTTCTCCGAGCCAAGAATTCAAAGTGGTTATCCTTCTTGAGAAGGAACTTTTCTTGCTTTTTTAATAAGAGGAATGAACTAAACAAGGAAACTGACAGGCTTTTACACCCGCTTGCGGTTTCCCCACCACTAAGGAAGTCTGGTTGCTTCAAAGGTTAATAGACAAGTGGATTTAAAATACAATCTGATGGGTGTGTCTCACATGCTACGCCACGAAAATGTCCAGAATTGTATGGCCCTGTGTTTTGCCGTGCTGGTGTTGACTACAGTGTGACAAAGCAGAGAAATGTATATATAGCAAAGCCATATTAGAGTAGTACAAGGCTGTACTGTAAGCCATAGACCCGGAACGAGCAGAAAGGACCTTTCGGCAGTAGTAAGGCAGTAATCTCTTTTGGTCAAGGGGAAGAAGACAAGAGGCACTCAGAAGAAGGGAAACAACAACATGAACCAACAAACGTCAGCACCAGCAGCCAAGACACCGTTGTCTATTCTCTCTCTCTCGTCTACAACGTTCCATAAAAAGTGAAATGTCGCTGAATGGGTTACCATTGTGTCTGCTATTCTCATTGGTTTCCAGAAGCTGCGTTTGTGCTTCTAAATGTTATCGTGTAAGGCCTCTACCTTCATTACAACCTGCGCCACAGTAAAATACATCACTGAGTTGGTGTCTCTACCTCTACCTCTTTGGTTGAACAGTTAAAGCTTCTGATCTTTTCTGCCATCTAGGATAGGCAGCTTTCATTCTGCCCCAAGATTTAACCATGAGACTGTTGATATTTGTATAGAGTAATCCTGTTAGGCAAGTTTAAATATGGACAAAATTATGAATGACGCATTTCACGACAGGTCTCTCCTCTATTAGTAGAAAGGTTCTCAGCTACAGATAAGTATAAACTCAGGCACTTTCTATGTCTAGTGAGTCCAGTTATAACATTAAACTACGGCTTCTCATAGTTATTCCAAACCACGTTGGGCTAGAGATGTACATTCTGCCTGATGCATCATTAATGGATATTATCTTATCTACAGTATATTACATCACATATCTTCCCAATATGCTTCTGCCGCAGTGAATAGTTTTGCATTGACTGCAGTGGGTTTTGCAGTGGAATATTCCTTCTTTCCTTCTCATATTCTTTACCATTACCATATATATTGGCCATTGTTAACAATCTCACTTTACACTCTGGTTGACCAGTATGAATTGTGATAATTAGTTCTTATCATTTATACTCAATATTGGCATATCGCATAACAGTAATAAATTACTTTTTAGCAGTAACCCAGTAATAAAACGAGTTACAAATACAATGTGGGTAATATAATTACAGTTACCATGTCAAGTAACCCGCGTTACCATCCAAAATTAAGTGTTAACGCGCCAAAAAAAATAACGTTATATAAATATTAGGGGTGGGCCGATTGATCGGATGAAACGACTATCCGTTATGGATATTGCGTTTTGCCCATTTAGGACTGTCGTCCGATCATTTTGAGTTTATATCCGTGAATGGAGCAATCATGGCCTAATTGGGTGCATCTGTTGTCCGTCATTGACAAATATGTTGCGTGATGTGATCACGCTCACGTGATAGGACAGCTGCACGTATTGTCCCTCCCCAAAGCTGTCCCAAATCAATGTTAGAACCGCTTTACGGCAATATTTTATGTTCTCTATCGCAGGGACTGATCAATTACTCATGGGACTGATCAGATCACGTAATCACTCTGCATTCACGCCCGAAAAGGCAGAGGAAGTGGCGAGGCTGCACTTCCGTCCCGCCCTCTCGGGTTTATATTGCGCCTCGACTTCCGCTTCCTCCTCTTTTGTTACGTTGAGTAAGAAGAGTCCCGAAAGAGACAGTTGTATTTCCACACCTGCTTCACCTCACGGATCCCACTCGTGTGAGTCAGTGTGAATCACTGGCTCGAGAACCGTTCGGTGAGGCAGTATATTGATATTAAATTTATTTCATTTCTCTCTCTTTTTCCTCTGGCGAGGAAATAGAGCAATGGCATCGAGGAGGTCGTATCTGGACTGCGGACACCGCAGGGAGAAAGGCGAGCACCATCGGTCCTGCGCCGCGAACCTGGGTAGGCAGCACACCGTGGCATCGCTCCTGGAGGACACCGTGGAGTGCCCGGCCTGCGCTCAAGTCTCTCTGGCAACCGTTAGGAGACAGGCGGCCCGCTGGCGCAAGGAGGACGCCAACGGAGGGGCAATGTCCGAGGACGAGCCCGCTCCCCCGGCGGGCATTAGCACAGGAGCTGGTCCCATTCGCGCCGCTACGCCTCTTAATGCTAGCCCGGCTTCCCGAGTTACATCCCGGAGGAACCGCAGCGGGGGATATGTTTCGGGCCGATTAGGAGTCGCCAGAAACTTGGCTTCCAGGATGAGCAGCGTGGTGGTGCTCTTTCTGAACAGTGTTGATAAAGTTAACAGTTTGGTGGAGAGCGGGCCAAAAGAATTACAATTTCTACCACTACTTTGGTCACACTGTTACCAAAGAAAGGTAACCTACAGCAGATTAAGAACTGGAGACCAGTCTCTTTGCTCTGCACAGACTACAAACTGCTATCGAAGGTTTTGGCCACCAGGCTGGTGGCCATGTAGATCAGACCTTCTGTGTGCCTGGCAGGCTGATCACTGACAACATTACTGTTATTTGGGACATTTTGGAAAGTCTACAGTTCATTGGGTATTGACACTGGTCTTATTTCCATAGATCAGGAAAAGGCTTTCGATCGGGTTGAGCATCACTCCTTGTGGTAAACACTCCAGGTGTTTGGATTCAACACAGGGTTTATAGCCATTATCCAGGCTCTGTATGGAGACATTGAGAGTGTATTAAAGATTAGCGGTGGTTTGAGTGGTTGAGTTGACCCCTTTTAAAGTACAGAGAGGGGTCTGGCAAGCATGTTCCATATCAGGAATGCTCTGTTCCTTGGCCAAAAAACCTCTCTTACACAAGTTAAGAAGGAAACTAGCCGGTATAAGTGTTTCAGAGTGTGATGGGTCCTTTAAAGTATCGGCCTATGCTGATGATGTTATCGCCTTCATAAGAAACCAAAGAGATGTGGATGTTTTAAAAAAGGTTGTTGGTGAATTTGGTTCCCTCTCCTCAGCAAAAGTCAATTAGGAGAAGAGCAAAGCTCTTGTAGTTGGGGAGAGGCTAGGTGGGAGGATCAGGCTACCAGGAGGCTTAAGGTGGAAGAGACTTGGGATCAAATATCTCGGGGTCTTAGTAGGCAACTGAGATTTAATTGGGGAAAACTGGGAAATTTTGTGGCGAAAAATAGAAGGACGTTTGAAAAGGTGGAAATGGATTTGGCCACAGCTATCCTATAGAGGCAGAACACTGGTGATCAAAAATCTGGTCTCTTCAATGCTGTCGCACTGTCTGATGTGTGTTGATCCTCCACCTTAGCTGCTGGCTAAGGTTCAGGCCACATTAGTTGATTTCTTCTGGGACAAACTCCACTGGATTCCACAGAGTATTTTGTATCTCCCTAAAGAGGAAGGAGGCCAAGGACTTGCGCACCTGGTCAGCAGGTGCGCTACCTTCAGACTGCAGCACATACAGAGACTACCCCTTGGACCAAAGGACCTGGTATGGAGACCCCTGTCCTGCACAATTAAAAAAATGTGAGGTGACCTGGGTCTAAGCACAACTCAACGGATTTAAATGGTTGTACTCTTGGCACCCTGCCAGTGTTTTACTGTGGCCATTTTACTGGAACCTTTTTAAGTTTGGCCACAGCCTGCAGGAAAGGACCTACACTGCTGAATTGCCTGCGCAAGTCGAAGGTCACCACTCTTTGGCGTGTGGTGGAGCTGACTGGGCAGGACCTGGACAATGCTGCAGGCTTGGCTGCACATCTTGGACTAAAATCTGCATGGCTTGTCCAACACATGCTGGACAACTGGAAGCATCAGCTGACTGGGAATGAATGTGTTCTTTTAAGGTCTTTTTGTCATGGTTTTAGCCAGCCTGATTTAAAAGACCCCTTCCCCTCTGTAATTTTTGCTCCTGTTTTTTTTTGGATTTGAAGGGTTTTGTGTTTAGGGAATTAAAGGGCAGGGTGTTTTTCAAACTGAGTGTAGAGTTTTTAAATAAATCCAAACTGAATGGTCGCGCTGACAGCCCTTGGAGGGTCCACCTCGACCTGAAGGCGGAAGTCAGACCAGAGTGGAGGGCACTCTACAAACCACCGATAATCAAAAAGGTTGTTGATCTTGAGTGGACTTTCTCTCTCTCTCTCTCTCTCTGTTGTATGTTAAACGTGTGTGCTGACCATCAATGTCTAAAAACATAAGAATTAGGAATATCAGTTTGGCATTTCAGAACCTCCATCACTCGCTCACGGCTCAACCTATTTCAGCGGGATGAAGCATAATCTGGGAAAATCATGTCCAGCCCCCAACCCGTTCCCAGCCACCCGAAAATCTGCTGAGAGCAGCTTAGACTGATCCTGACCTGGAAAATAGGTTGGGTCAAATCATGGCTAAAACCGCTGTAAATGATACAGTGTGTCCCCAGACTGATATATAACCACTGTAGTGACTAAAGAGCCAAAGGACACACAGATGTAAAATAAAATAAATAAAATTGAAGAATAAAGATGAATTAGAAAGAAATGAAAGCAACGCTAATGTAGAACTATATAAATCAGCACGATCACTCAATACGAAATTCAGATATGACCATTGTAACCTAAATTAACAATTAATGATTTATGATAATGCAAAAATATGACCCTGAATTTCTCACAATATGAGTTATGTGTATTATATATTAGAGGGAGTTTAATTTGAAGAACTACAGTTTTTGGCTGGCTTCTGGGGCCTCCCTAGTTATACAGACAGTGGTATTGGTAATAAAATTCATTAGAATTATTGGGTGATGAAAATGGTGATAATGAAGAGGATAACTATCATGCTACTAGAAATGATAAATATGAGGATTATGATGGGAGTAGTCATGATGATAAAGGTGGATAGTGATCGTGGTGGTTAAGGACAACACAAATTAAGCTAAAATGATTTTTACTTAAATTATCTTCACTCACACATATATACATTTCCAGAAAGCCTAAATATAAAAAAGACAAAAAAAGAAAAAAAGACTAAATAGCCTGTGTAGGCACGGTCTCTCACTTTACTCTGGTTATGTAACCTGGGAGATGATGGACCAAAAAGAAAGAAAGTGATGCAAAGGAAGAAAAACAGGCTGACAAGACAAGAGAAGTAAAGACTAAAAAGATCCTGCGAGAGCTGATTATAAAGCTAAGTGGGGGAAAGGAGACACATACTGTAAGAATAACTGACTTTGTTAGATGGTAAACAAGGTTATGGCTGCATCAGCTTTCCTCCCTTTCTTCAATTCCCCTTCTCTGTTCTCTCTTCCCTCCCTCTTTTTAACTGTGTGTGTGTGTGTGTGTGTGTGTGTGTGTGTGTGTGTGTGTGTGTGTGTGTGTGTGTGTGTGTGTGTGTGTATGTGTGTGTGTTTCCAGTGTTACGTGAGTCAGGGCGCTATAGCTTGTTAATCCCCGGACAGAGCCGGCAGAAAGGCCAAGTGAAGAAGGTGAAATGGTGGAAGGATACCTGCCTGGACGGCTGGTGGCCAATGACTCTTCCTAAGCACCAATGTCAATGTGACAAATTCATTAACATACACACACATCCTGAATAATACCATGGTGTGTGTGTGTGTGTGTGTGTGTGTGTGTGTGTGTGTGTGTGTGTGTCACATTCAATGTCTGTCCATCACCGCCTGTATTCCATGTCTGTTTAAATACAGCTCTCTGTTTGGGTGCCTCTGTCTGTTGTGTATGTTTGCATAAGTGTGTGTGTGTGTGTGTGTGTGTGTGTGTGTGTGTGTGTGTGTGTGTGTGTGTGTGTGTGTGTGTGTGTGTGTGCGTCCATGCCTGCGTCCATGCCTGCGTGCGTGCGTGCGTGCGTGCGTGCGTGCGTGCGCCTGCCTCTCACACACCTATCTGCAGCAGGACCGGGGTCACCAGGGCCGTCTCCATGGCGTAGCAGAACTCCCGGCCGAACATCACTGCCCCGTGCATAATCCATCTCTTCAGTGGAATGCCTTCGATGGATCCGTCGCTCACAGACTCCTCTGCTCTACCTCCGACTCCACCTGACCGTTCTGTCTCTTTGCCTCCGCCTCCGCCTGCTCCGTCGTCCCTTTGGTTTGCTCCCTGGGGCTCTTTGGGGTCCACCCCACCCACCAGAGATCCGACCTGCATGGTGTCGGCCTCTGTGTTCTGGGGAGGCATGGTAGAGGGCATGCACGCAACAAAAACAAGCGCACGCCTCTGGCAGTCAAAAAAAAAAAAATTATAATAATAATTTAAATAAAAACAAGCTCTGGATAAGCTCTTGATCAAATAGGTGTAGTGGAAAAGCACCTTCTCCCAGAGATCGGAGAAAAAGGTTGTAATATTAACAAAACAAGCACAATTAGCACCGCCCACCAATAATAAAAAGCAATTCAAATTATATTCACATTAGGTACGAAGAAAAGAACCAATGCCCTCTTCTCTTATCACCTTATTAGTAATAGTTATCAATAATCAGTAACAGGTTAACTGAAATTTAGCTACAAAAAAATGTGTTTGTAGCATCAATTATGATCCAGTCCCGTTCACACCACTGGAATTAAACAACAAAAGCAGTAACAGGTAATCTCCAACTTTCTGAGGTAATTTTCTTTCACCTTTAACTGGGTTCTCATAAACACTTGATCAATCTGAATGTTTACAGTGAAGCGTGATGATCCATTTTTATACAGATCTGGAGCACAATTCTACCTGACAAGTGAACTTTACAAAGAAAAAAAGATAAAACCTGAAGATTCAAACAATTTTCACTCCTAAACCAATTAATAATAACCAAACAACTTGTTCACCAAAGTGAAGGTCGCTACAATTCAACAAGCATCAAAAAAATATATATATATTTATATATTTTCCATAGACCCCCAGAAAAAAAAATTATCCCCAGATGCAAAGCGCAGGAAGTAGAATCATTCTCACAGTAAAAGTGTAAGATACATTCCAAAGGTGTGTGTTGGTGTGTTTCTGTGAAAGCTTATTTTGGTACCGAGATTGAGTGGTGTGTGTGTGTGTGTGTGTGTGTGTGTGTGTGTGTGTGTGTGTGTGTGTGTGTGTGTGTGTGTGTGTGTGTGTGTGTGTGTGTGTGTGTGTGTATGTGAGTGCGTGTGTTTGTGTGCATGTGCGTGTGTGCGTGCGTCTGTGTGTGCATGAGAGTGTCCGCGTATGTGTTTATGGCTTTACTGTCATTGAGGTTATTTTTCTCCCGCCTTTCCTTCTCTTACTGTCTATTGGCAGTGGTAAAAATCCATATAGAAGACCACTCTGTGAGTTCCAGAGTCATATTAATGTCATGTAGAGAGGGCTGGATGATGGGGTGATGGGCGGAGGAGGGGTGGACGGGCACGAGGAGGAGGCTGCAGAGGGAGGTGGGCGGAGGGCAGGTGACGCAGGTGGGCGGAGCTCCTCGGAAAATCCCCATCTATTTGCCGATCAATCTGGGATGGGAGAGCCGGAAGCCAGGAAGCCGGACGCGTGGATCCACGGATGCCATCGAAGATTGAAGGTGTCGAAGGGCGTCGCCAGCGGATGGATTTTGGAGGGAGTAGGAAGTAGGAAGTGCAGTTGGCGGTAGATTTGGTTTCCATTGGCGACATGTTAGAGAAAAGACGGGACAATACACAAAGTTTAGCAACAGTGCTGAAAAACATGAAGGGCTGAAACATACCTCACGCAAGTACATGAGTGCAGATGCATAACGCCCCGGCCGACGCAATGTCCGGGTTGTGACAAACTAAACGTGGAGGTAAAACACCAAGCTGTAACGGAACAAACACCTGAGACCAACAGTACATAACCTAAAGCCTCCGTGGGGTACGTGGCGTTTCCGTACTTGGACATGTACCACAGGCAGAAAAATGCTGCCTTATTAGCTGGCCGACATCACAAAGCGACCCGGCCACAATTGCCGCTATTCAGCCGCTTACGTGCTGCAGATGTTGGGGGGGTGGGGGGGCGAAGCTGCAGAACGCCCAACGGCGACTGGAGAATCCAACCGGACCTTCGATGAGAACAAGAACAAACGCCGCTGACGCAAAAATAGTGGAGATAGTAGAAATAGTTTTGCTCCCCCAAAACTGGCTGACTGTTTTACTGTGAGAATGGACAGAGGCTGACTGCAAAAAGAGTTGTAAGGAAAGAGGCCCCCCATTCAGTAACCAACAACCCCGAGGAGCGTAATACAGAGTGGAAAAGAGTGGAAAGGACAAAGAGAATGTGTGTGTGTGTAGGGGGGGGGGGGGGTACATAGAGAATAGAGAGAGAGAGAGAGATGGGCAAGTCATTTACCAGGTTCAAAATAATCACTTCACGGTACATCATATAATAAATGTGTAGGGAACATTTAGTTCACTGTAAATGTGTGTGTGTGTGTGTGTGTGTGTGTGTGTGTGTGTGTGTGTGTGTGTGTGTGTGTGTGTGTGTCGCAGCAACCCACTGACGGATTACACACACACACTAATGCCTGGCATGTGAACGGCACAGCCACCACGACAGTGCTAAGACCCTAATCAAGCCTCTTATGGAGAGAGAGGGGGGGGGGAGAGAGAGAGAGAGAGAGAGAGAGAAAGTACAAGAAGAGGTACAAAAAGATACTCCTATTTCTGTCTTTCTTCTGTCCGTGTCATGTCTCCATTAACATTCATGATGCACTCAAGATGCTCGTGCATATTTCATTCACATGTGTGCATACGTACACACACACCTAGCCTCATAGGATGTGACACATTACATAAGAGGACCCCCTAAACAAAATGCGCGCACACACACACACACACATCAATCATATAAAAGTAAAAAAGTGTGTGTGTGTGCAATGCCACACACATCCATAAATGCACAAATTCAACACACACACACACACACACAGAAGAGAGAGAAGAGAGCGAAGAACAGTGCACATGGGAGAGAGCGAGAGAAAAAAGAGGGGCTGATTATAGTGATGATGACAGAGTTGGGGGAGAGGAAAGATGGACAGAGGCTTATGGGAGGGGAGGAGAGAAGGGAGAAGAAGAGAACAAGATGAAAAAGAGAGGAGGGAGATGAGAAGGAAGGGATGGATCAGCCCACATCCTGGCTCGCGCCACAGCAACAAACAACGGGGCGACCTCTTGATTTACGTCCTTCTGTGTTCTAGTTGTCCTGCTTTGGTAAATTGCATGTTTTGCTTTGCAGACTAGAAAATGTACAAGTTCAGTTGGTCTGAGAGACAGAGAGAAGCACGAAGGAGAGAGCAAACAGAAAAGGAGGGTAGTGAGGAGGGAAAGAAGACGCCTCCAAAGTTCAAGGTCAGGAGCAATTTGGCGCCGGTCTTCTCCCGTGTCCGCGCGCGTGGGGGGCCGGCCGGCCGGCGCACGCGCACGCACACCGACCACGCACACACACACACACACACACACAGATATACACTGTACTTCTAAAAACACACGCACGTAGGCAGGGTCTATTTTAGGGAGTGTTTATTCTTGTGTAAGGGTCCAGATTACCTATTGAACTGACACTAGCCTCTCCTTCCCCCCGCCCCTATTCCCACGGGCAATCTCTTTCAGTGTGCTTCCATTTTTATTTGTGATACATGCTGGAGCTTATAAGGAGAAACAATGTGGCAACCAATTTGAACACAACAAAATGATTATAAATGAAACATACTCTATATATCCACACACACACACACACACACACACACACACACACACACACACACACACACACACACACACACACACACACACACACACACACACACACACACACACACACACACACACACACACACACACACACACACACACACACACACACAGTAAGACGGTGGCACTTTAGAAATAATTGTGTTGTGCTATCTATTTGTCCTTGGAGAGAAAACTCCCTTTCTCGTTATGTTCTGTCCTGACAAGGCATTTGGACACGCACGT
Organism: Zeus faber; assembly: GCF_960531495.2. NCBI lineage: Eukaryota > Metazoa > Chordata > Actinopteri > Zeiformes > Zeidae > Zeus > Zeus faber. The sequence goes on from NC_137193.1 coordinate 19,571,463, forward strand.
ACACGCACGCGCACACGCACAGCTTATGTGTGTCAGAGAGAGAAATAAATTAATAACTAAAGAAATAAAGAACAAAAAATATATAATAATATTTAAAGAATAAAAATATATATAAGAAATAAACAACAGAAAGAAGAAACAACCAGTTATTTTACAATATAACGCTAAAATAATCAAGAAAACACAGAGCAGAAGGTTCAGTTTCCATCTCAAACTCTCCATCACTCTCCATGTAGCTACACTGGTGTTCAAAATCCTGCATGTCACTCCTCAGTTTGCAAAACCTCAAATCCAGGGGAATCCGGGAATAATCGGGGGGAAAAAAATATATATATATATATCTGCACGCCACAGATCACATGGGTTTTTCGTTTTTTGTTGGTTTGGATTCAGTGCTGCCGGTGAGAGGTTGCTGAACTCCCAGTGAACTGGTGAACAGGTCGCGCTTTCACACACCGCGCGACGCAACCTCAGAACACTGGTTCATTCTGTTCGCTGCTCCGTTCCGAGCGCCATGTTTCAACTTCAGAGCGGCACCGTCCACAACACCTGCGGGCAGCTGGTCCACCCATACACGCCCAATTTCACCAACACATTGTTGGAACACCTTGGCCCAACACACCCGCAGTCTGAAATTAAAGAGGAATGCAGAAGAGGTCGGCGGTGATGACGCACAACCCCTGGAACACTGGACGATTGTCAAGGTGTGTCTTCATCCTTGACTGACTGCCAGACAGACGGACGGACAGATGGACAGCCTTCAACAGAGCACAAATACATTCCAGCATTCTATATATTTCCTATGCAGCATCGTGAAGCAGATGGCGAGGACCAGGATTAGAGAGAGAGAGAGGGAGAGAGAGAGAGAGAGAGAGAGAGAGAGAGAGAGAGAGAGAGAGAGAGAGAGAGAGAGAGAGAGAGAGAGAGCAGCAAGAAAACAGAGGATGTGTGAATTATGGTGCAATGCCTCTGCAGTGCAGCGATGTTGGGGGGGGGCTTATGTGTGTCAATGTGCACGGCACAACAATGACAATGAACATTTTACTTAGAACACACATGGGACTTGTAGCATTAATCGAATACACTCCACGGAGAGAACAGCGCGCACACACACACACACACACACACACACACACACACCTTTTCAAGGAGAGTCCACTGTATCAGAACCTTTCCTCCAAAAGGTGGAAGTGATCATCTAAAACATTGTTGTTGAGGGTTCCCTGAAGTTTTCTGACTGGCCTCACATACATGAAATTTAACAGTTTGTTTGCATAAATTACGATGCAGGGACAAGCACAATTTTTTTTTTTAACCAAAATATTTTTGGTTTTTATCTCATCGTCAGTTCAATAGACAAACCTACGTCAGTTCTAATCCAGCCTTGAGAGATCCCATCAGTTGCACACCCACACTATCCAAGACCTACAGCACTCACATATATTGCGTATTTATATCAATAATGTTTTGAAAAATCACCCGTAATTTATACAATTTTCATTAACAATTAACAAAAGGTTCACATCAAAGCACATCTGCTGCTGCCTGAGCTGTGTTTACAGACCTTGTTCTTAGATTTCCATTCGTATTTGTGATCTACTGGTAAGCCAGGACAAGAGCGAGGCCCAACAACTATCCATAACACCTGAACAACAATCTCAAAAAACTGCCTGACCACAATGCAAATACGTTACATCAGGTAAGACAGGTATATCATCATCAATATACTGTAGGGAGCTAAACACCGAAACAGGTCAGCAGGTGCTTAGCTGAGTAGCAAACACCTTGTTTGTGGAGAGTAGATAAATACTGCCGTGAAGAACAGATCAACCTGTTTGAATTGGCTTGACAAACTGTGGTGAGAATCCGTAAAGACAGGTAACAAAGTCGACAAAGGCTCTGGACCCCGCCGTCCTACACATCACAGTAGGACCTGAGGTGGACCCGGCCTCCATTATAACACCACCGTTTAATGGAACAACATTCACACTCAGCAAACTGAGGTTTTTATTTTCTTTTATTTTTTTTATTTTATTCAACTACAAAAATTGGCCGGTGGCGTGAACGGCTTGTGAATGAAAGGTGAGAACAGACGTGCAAATGTTTAAAGCTGGATGCCGTAAGGAACTTGGCCTAATTCTACGTGGGTTTCGTGTTACTCTGGCCTCCCAGCGTCGTCACCACACAAATAGACACCCTGCGCCCGCACCACAACCACAACCACACAGCCACATGCAAAAACGTCCACATTACATCTCCCTTATATGTGCCCCCGACATATTGTAACCCCCAGAGTAACCTCCTCCCAGACCTCCGATTACCAACCCCCCCTCCGCCGCCCACCTCCAACCTGCATCCTGTATCTTTGACCCCTGGGGCTTACCCCCCTGGAGCAGAAAGCCATGAGTGTGTGAGTGAGTGTGTATTCCTTTCCCCCTAGGGTGGCATCTGTGTGTGGAAAAATAAGAGACTATGTGTGTGTGTGTGTGTGTGCGCGCGCGCGCGTGTGATGATGATGATACGTTTGTTTTCTTGCCAACCATCACCATGAGTCATCGTAAATCTTCTTATAAATGCCCCTTCCAGGTCTTTAACTTTCTCCACTGTCAGTATGTCACGGTATCACAGAGTAATAGTGTATTAATGCCCTCTATTCACCAAATTTTTAATTTCTCTCTCTTTTGTGTGATGACAATTATGAAATTGCTCTTAATTCATTGATTTTAAGACGTTCATAAATTCATATGCTTTTTTCGATATGAGTATTTTTTGCACCACAACCAGGTCCATGTTTGAGCCTCGAGTCCACGAGGACCGTCCAGTGACCACCAGGACGACGTGAGGAGACGGTCAGCACTGGTTCCGGACAACAGACAGGGAGCTTCTCTGTGAGCCAGCCTCATGGGGAGGACATTGTGGGGGGCACACATTGGATTTCTAGTTCTGTAAAGGTCCTCCTCAATGACAAGAAGAAGGCCTTCAGGTCTGGCGGAACAAGGAGGAGCGGGAGGAGGATCTGGGTGAGAGCAGGGACACTTACAGCAGGGACAAGATGGAGGAGAACCTTCAACTGAACAATGCCAGAGAGGTGTGGAGCAGCATGAGAATGAAAAGCAGGCTTAACACCCAAGGAGTAGGTGATCTGGACAGAGCCAGCAAGTTGAACAGGTTCTCCCACTGTCTCTTCTCAAAAGGTAAAAACAGTCAAAGTCAAAATGAAAGGAAATAAGGGCCAAAAGAAAAAAAAAGCTAAATATAAAATGTCCATTTATCCAGTACATTTTTATCAATAAGAATATGCCGACAGGTTTGCAGAGATGTGCACAGGCATGTGTCAAACATTGACATTATTGCTGTTGCACCAAAATGTTGGCCGACTAAATATTCAGAAGAAAGCAGCAGAAGATAGCATATTGAGTTACTGCGTAATTAGTAAAAATGTGTAATATTAACCCAAACATGTGACGCTGTTGCTGTTGCTCTCTTCTGCTGGTTGTCAATGACGTGTTCAAAATACAGGAGCTTATCTATGTTCCCTCCCCCATGTTTCCAGGCACGGGCCCCATTGGTCAACTGTCGCCCCGTTCATATGGTTTCCATTTGCCATCACAACATGTAACATTAACAACTAAGGTTGTTAAGTTGCACCAGAGTTGTACAGTAGTATGTACGTTACTCGTTTAATGTGGAGGGAACATGGGGCTGTAGAGAGCATAGGGCGCCCCCCCCAAAAAACAAAAACAAAAAAAAAAAAAACACAGCCCATGCTGGTTTTATCTGCAGAACCAGAGCCCTCAAGTCAAAATGCTGTGGAAAATGGCTGTTCCTCTGCACCATAAACCTGCTCTGCCCAAAGTGCAGTACATTGTACACTTTCAGTGCAACAAGTACTTGCTGCTTCTCAATAGAAATGTGTTCTTCATTGCCCTGTAGTTTTGCGATTGAATTTCACTGAAAACCATGAATGTATGAAGAACGAAGTATGCGTCGGTCCAAAAACAAATTGTCAAATGAATGACAAAAGGCTGCTTGGCCAGGGTTTCCTGAAATCCTGCTTTACTCTCAGTGCATGAGTAATTACAGTGTTGAACAAAACCCCTCTGCGTGCCAGCAGGACTTTGAGTCATAATGGTTGTTTTTGTGTAGATCTGACGTTGCCACTGGCTTTTTTTTTTTTTTTTTTTTTTTTTAACCGTGAAGTAAATATACCTGAATATTCTGTATGAAGGTTACGTTTGAGAATTATGAGATGTCGAGGATTATGCTGCCAATTTTTGAATCAGTCAAAAAGAGGAACCACTGTAGTCTTCAAAATTGATAAATGTCCTTTCAAAATGATCAATGCCCAGTGTTAGAAAGACAGTTATCAGGGGAAAGACACGTCATTGGAAAAGGGCCACTAGTAGGCTTCAAGCACATTCAATGCGAAATGAAGTGGGCTCAATAGGCGAATTTCACAAAATTCAAAACATTGTTGCAATTTTAAGGAATTGTCTTTCCATATTTGTTGATAAAGATTGTGTCTTGAGTAAACTGTGCCTGATTTTATCAAACTGCATGTGACAACAAGCATTATTTACTGTTTCAATTTGGCTGATCACACCAAGCCCAATTGGACAAATGACATGTACACCGGACCATTTACTTGCAGTTTGTCTAATATGTCTCGCTGTAAGACGCCTTTGCGTATACAGAACTACAGATTCCAAGTACATATCCTCTGATAATGACTATTGATGCAGATCAGTTACTTTTGCTGAACGCTGTAGACAGCTCTGACTTGGTTCTAGGTGTCAAATAAGCAAAAAAATCAAGACACTTCACATCAGATATTCGTCAGATATTTGTATCTGCGATACCCGATGCCTGATATCGCGCAGATATCCGATACCAGCGTCACAGCATCCCTAATGAATATATATAAGCAAGAAACACAAAGCGAAGCAAGCCGGCAGAGAGACAAAATGGAAAGACAGAAAGACAGAGCCTTTTCCCATGGTTACGGAATACTTTGTCCCCAAATTAGTACAGTCACAACCACAGGAGATGGAGCCGCTTACAAGCGTGTGTATGATTTTTGTGGAGATAAGGGAGTCTATTGATGACAAGCAAGAAGCATATTATTTTAAGTTGCAAATCGCACGCGCACACACACACACGCTCAATCACTCCTTGTTCAGTACTGCGAAAAACAAGATACGTTCCCCATTCTCGGGTCGTGGATCAAAGAGACTTTACACCAGTGGAAAGTGGGTTATCTTCTCACAGATCCAGTGTTCAGGATAAAACACTAGGTTTCTACAGCCTACTGTGTGGTCACTGCAGGAGGGTTTCTGCGTACGAGGATTTCCCGGGACCCGTGATCGGATGGCTCGATGCGGCTTGTATCGTATCTAATGTTAGTATATGTATAGTTAATGGCATGGGTCACGTGTGTGCAGCATGTTATATGTCACAACATGTGAAAGTACCATTTGAGCCAACACAGATTCAGAGTTATTGTAGTTGACGAGGCGGAAAGCATGGGCGGAACCCGAAAAACCACTCTGTACTACACAACTAAACCCCACCAAGAAGTGTACATTTTCATATCGGTCACAACAACACACGTTACCATAACAAGCGAATAGAAACGTCACAGCACGATGAGTAAAAACAATAAATGAACCAAATATTCCCAAAAATGGAAAAACTATAAAAAGCGGAAAAATGCAACAGTGTGCGGCAACAAAATAATCTCAAGTGATCTCTTCTCATTTCAAATATTGGTTTGAGCCATATTTGGGAGGTGAGTACCGGACACGTGGCAAGTTTATGCTCAAATATTGATAATATGAGAGGTATAACTGTATTTCCTATGTGAATAGTGCGGAATATAAGTATTTCAATGTGGATTTACTGGAGTTACTGAATGTTAAAGAAAAAAGTGAGTGTGTATAAAGATTGTTAATGTCATGAATTATTTAGGAATTAGTCTTGTTGAGCTTAGATTAGAACACCGTCATTTAATATTTACTCAAACATACATGAGCACCTTTCAACCACTCCCATACATTATACTGTATTATAATTGGCAGGTGCACAGCGTATGTGCGTGTGTGCATAGGTGTGTGTGTGTGTGTGCGTGTGTATGTGTGTGTATATAGGTGTGTGTATGGTGTGTGGTGTACACGTGACTGTGTCAAGAGTGACCGTGTTTGTGTGTGTGTCCCCTGTAAGAGTCAGCAGTGCTCATGTCGAGCAGAAGTTGACCAGTTTGACCACAACACGACTGGCGGCTTTTTAATCACGCCCTGACCAGGACAAAACACACCGTCAGCACAAAGGGAAACACAGAGAGACACCGATCTGAAGGAAGTAGCACAATGTGCGTGTGTGTGCGTGTGTGTGTGTGTGTGTGTGTATGTGCGTGCTTGCGTGTGTGTGTGTGTGTGTGTGAGAATCACACTCACCAAAAAAGCCTTAGAAGCTTCATAAATTCATAAACGTTCAAACGTTGCTGTGCTGCTTGGCTCCCAACCTCAGGGCAGTCAGTAAGGCTGCACCTGCGCAGACACACACACACACACACACACACACGTTTTTTTTAAGATTTGTTAACAACAAAAGTACACCTATTCATACACGTGAAAAAAAATGAGTGGTTGCCAATGCACCAGGTTCCTTGTGCTTCAGCTAACCCACATAAAGGTAAACGCCAACACACACACAATATCTGTGAGTCTTTGGGAACATTTACATGTTCACACACGCAGAGGGTGGTGATTTCTTTCAAAACCACTAAAAAGGCAGTTGACTGGCAGTTATTATAACAATAGCACGTATTTCAATATCAGCTTTGTCTCCTCAGCAGATTAAAAGGGCACTGAAAATCCAAAACTCTGTTTTAAATTGAAAAAATTCAATCAAAGCACCATTCCGGCGGCTCTGCCCTGTTTGTTGTTTGCGGAAACAGCAAAGGTAAAGGTTAATGGTTATTCACTGATGTGCCTGGAGAAGCTGCGTGTGTCTGTCGTTAATCTAAAGAATCAGCTGAAGAAGCTGTCAAGTTAAACGACAGAATGGACTCAAAATGACGCTTAACTTCATGTTATTCACGCAAACGCATCGACCCAATTGAAATAATACGCATGTTAGAGTGGTTTTTGTTATGTGTAGCAATGAGTTCGTTAAAAAAAAAAAAGGAATGACCCTTTACCTGGACATCTACAGTAATTGAAAACAAAACAATGCTTTTACCTGGATTTAAACAGTATATATTTTTTTGAAAAAAAACAAACAAACAAACAAAAAAAAACATCCCCGTTTACCGCGTTTAAGCAATAATACTAAATAATCCAATCTTCAACCTGGCTTAATAGGGTCCTTTAAAAACACCCTTATACAGTCCCCTAAAAGAAATCCACCTTGCCGCCTGAATTTATAAAGTAAAAAAAAAAATGTTTTACCTGGATATAAATAATAACAACAACAATAATAATAATCCACCTTAATATGCCTGGACGTACGCGGCTAGCTGGTTATTAGTGCACTGCAAACCATTATGCAACGATGTCCTGTCTTGTCCTGGACTCGACACCTCCGGCATTTAAATCACACACAAAAAAAACCCAACAACAATAATAATAAGAACGACATCAAAACAAAACACGTATCTGTGAGGTGCCGAATGCACGTTCGTTCATTTGTTGTTCTTGTTGACAGACTAGTGTAACACCCTCTCCCTCCCTCCCTCCACCGCCGCCGCCGCCGCCGCCGCCACCGCCACCGCCGCCCCATCCGCAACCTGAGATGCGGGGCTTCCTCCACAGCGGCGCCGCACCGCAGCTCCGTGTCATGAATAAAAGCCTCTCCCCTTTTGCGCTCACCTCGCCGCGCTCCGTGCAAAACAAACAAAAAAAAAAAAAAATGCAAGACCGTCGCCGCCGCCGCTGCCGCTGCCCGTGCCGGTGCCGGTGCCGGTGCCGGTGCCGGTGCCGGTGCCCCGCCGCTGGTCTACGAGCCGTCCGCACGGAAGCGCTGGAGCTGGTGCATCTGCTGCGGATCCGAGGCGGTCCGGGCATTAGAGGTGCGCCTTTAAACGCGGGGGGTGGGGGGTGGGGGGGGGGATATCTGTCGGAGGGAGGAAAAAAAAAAAAAAAACACCCCGGAGCGAAACACGGCGGCGGCTTCCGGTGACGTCACGCTTTATTTGCATAAGGGGGCGTGGCATCGCGGGTCGGAGGACCTTGCTGGCCCGTTAAAGGGGAGGGGGGGGGGGGGGGGGGGTGCATTGGATGCATATGCATGAGGCGGGGCCCCCGCCGGCCGACAGCTGATCCGCGGGGCCCCGGAACCGCACGGCTCGCAAATCGCCAGGGATCGGAGGCGTTTCGGCCGGAGGGCGGAGGGAGTCACGAACGAGGGAAGGGACCGAGGATGGAGCAAAGAGCGATCCGGGAAGAGTTTTGGGAACATCCGCGCCCGTGTCATTCGTACGCGCGTCCCCGCACATTGCTCACCCACTACAATTTGGCAAAAAAAAAAAAAAAAAAAAACACAGTGAAAATAAAACACCAGCAGCTTCTGTTGTTTTTATTTTATTTTATTTTATTTTATTTTGGGAGGTGTGATTTCGTTGCTTCAAAGGCGCTTGTAAATGACAGGTTATTAGCAGCAGCAGTGTTATGAACGCAATAAGAAAGTCATGTGAATCAATTCTATATGCAGTGAAATGTAACGCATCGCCGGGTGCGCTGCGTTACGTTTCACTGCATATATGTATGAAAGTATGTACACGTATGTGACGAATAAACCTCTTGAATCTTGAATCTTGCAGCTGCTTGTCACAAATATAAAAAATGCAAGAGATAAAAAAAGTGGGATAAAACATTTCTATTGGTTCTTTTTCTCGGGGATTGCCCTTATTGAGGTACTTTTTTTTCTCTCGACATTTAAGACGTATTTTGTAATTTATCTATATCCATCCAGAGCATATTTTGTATGTTATGTACTTATTGTTTTTATGAGACTGTTAAGCATTGTTTGTTTATTTCTTTATCCCATTTGCCTGCCTGCGCTACAATGCACCAACTATTACCAAGGCAAATTTCTTACAGCAAATATGCAATTCTCAATCAATTTATGACAGCTGACCCAATGAAAGTATCGATTACTCTCGTTAGTTTAAATTCACAGATGATCGCATGAAAAGTGAACTCCAGTCCATTCCTGGATTCCGTTTATTCTCTTCACTCACTATTATTGAAATGGCCTGTGGGCATGTACTATCCACAGTGTGGCAGTATGACTAAGTATTGCAAGGTCCCGCCAGGGAAAAGCAGGCCTGAAAACAACTTATCACCAAACAGAAACTAAGGACCTTCTTGGAAAAGCAATTGAAATGTCCAGAGATGGGCGCACCTGCAGCTGATGAGGGAAATAGGTCTGATCTTTTATCTTGCAGCAACCGAGGACGACGCAGTGCGACTGCCGCCTCGGTGCCAACTGTCGAAAATGAATATAGAGGTTCTGGCACGTCCAAAACTGTACAGCGCCAAAAAAGGGATGGATGAAGGAATGACGACCTCTGACCCCACCAACAACCATTTTTGTTGGGAGCAAAGCGTCGCAGCCTCAAAGCTCCGGTGTTTGTTTTGTTCGTTTAAAATATGTCCGTTAAAATAACGTTAATTTCCTGAGAGTAAAGCACTAAAGGTACTGGACCACAGGCGTAGATTTCGGGGGGCGGGAGACACAGGGGATATGTCCCCCTTAATATTGAGAAACCGTGCATTTGCCCCCCCAATATTGTTACCTAGTGCCTGCCTTTTCTGTTTTCCTTTTCATGAAGACATTTCCATTTATAATCAATGGATGCACACACACACACACGCACACACACACACACAGAATGGAGCTCCATGTGAGACAGTGGGAGCACAGACTGCCCATTCATCTCAACTGTCCCTAGATTAACACTTGACCTTTTTAAAACCACAGACGTGTCAATCATTCTTAAAGGCCTCAACATGTTTCTTCGGAATTCTCTGCACCTAAATGTTGAAAAGCGTGATATTCCTGTTCCTGTCCTTTCTTTCTAACGGGTATACTACAGCAGATTGGACTACACCCACTGCCAGAACCCCTTTTTACAGCTGAAGTTTCGGTGACGGACAAAATCTGAAATTGAAATTAACGCTGACTCCAGGGGCTACATTTTATACTCAAGAGGAGGTCAGTTTCAGATCAGGCGTAAGGAAGGAAGGTGTCGATCTTTTTTTGTTTTGTTTATTTTAAGGGTCCAGGTTTGAGGTTTATGTTACATCTAATATACTGATATACCTCAAATATCGATCAATCACCAGTGGTGGAAGAGGTACTCACACCTTTTTCTTAACTTAAAAAAAAATAAATACAAATCACCGGCCACAAAATGACGACAAACTGTGTAAAAATGTAATAGAGTAAAAAGTTAATCACATTTTGAATCTGTGTAGTAGTGTAACAGAGGTTGACTTTCCTCCATCTCAAGCAGAGGAGCGCCCCCAGGGGGTTACCGGTGTGAAATACAGACATGAGCGAGCAGCACATTTGCGATACATTGCTAAAAATATTATTTACAGTATATCCTGAGAAACAACACATACATATTGTTGATTGTCATTTGGGACGCGTCAAGGTAAAAATACCAAAACATTGGGTTTTTTTCTCCGTCTTTGACAAACCCACAAGCAAACTAAATAAATATGGAGAAATATAGTGCTTCCTTCAAAAAGTGTATTTAGTTCTGTAGAAGTTAAACAAAACCAAAAAAAGTGGTTTACAGGCTCATAGATAATGTGCAGGCTCCATGAAAATAAAAACATTAAATAAGTTGACAATTCAAGACACATTTATGATTTATTGCACTACCGAACAATTTATATAAAAATGTATGCACAGATATGCAAATGTAGATGAATTCATTTAAAAAGGATATAGTAAAGCCGGTGAGTGTCATTTATAGATCGTGACATATATCCAAAGCGTAAATGGATAAAGTTAATACAAAGCAAAGACTATATGAGGCAAATTATAAACTTAACAACAAATGGTTAAAACAAACTCTTATGTATTGTACATAACTTGATTTGTCTTTACCAGACACTGTTCATAAAGTAATGCCAGTCCGTGTGCTGTTCCTGGTGGATACTGAGGTTTGGGGGGCCAAGGAGAAACATTCTCCAGCCTCACATGTTTGTTGAGAACTAAAGGACAAATGTATAGATTTTCTCCAACAGGACAGGAATGCATCCACAAATTAATGAATCAATTTGTAGCTCCTAGTTCATTTTGTAGTGACAAAAATTCAATTAAAAACACATTCTAAAAAGCACACCTTTTCTCACATCATCAATAGAGTTCTATCAATATTCTTAAAAATAGTCACAATCCCACTTGTAACTTCCTTCATTATGGCGATGAACTGTGAAAATAAGACGATCTTGTCAAAATAAAGACTCATTGTAATACTTGTCTGTTTGATCTGAGGCGGGTTTAAAATGGAATTTAATCGAATCTTAATTTTGCCAGAAAAACAGGTTTTTAGGTCACAATGTAAGCAGAACATACTGTACAAAGACACTGCTCCAGATATACGCTTCCACCAAAAGAACAAGTTACACTTTATCTGCTCTGTTACTTCAGTCTTTGCCAGACGTCGAGGTCAAATCGAGAGGAAAGATTCACATTGTTCCTTCAGAGAAAAAAAAGAATCTGCTTGTATGAACGGTGATTCCCGACAAGCTTTACACCTTCATATCTGGACACTGATACAGACACAATGAAAAACTTCACTTGGAGGCCACTTGACAATATCTCAGGTGGCAAGTGTTATATACAGCCAACGAGGAATGACGAGGAGAACCAAGGAAATGGAATTCCTGGATTCCTCTTTGTTGTTGGTAACCTTTTCGTGTAAACTTCAATAAACATCCCAGGAGTCCGGTTGCCACAAGGTTTCTTGGTCAAATAAATAGTTATACTTCATTTTTTGCCATCCGCACAGGACGACGCTTCTGATCTAACGTGACACGCCATGCAGCTCCTTCACCACCAGGGGGCGCTCACCCGCCCACGAGAATTAGTGTCAAACGAAAACCTGAAAATAAATACGGACCAATCCTTCATTCCTTTCTCTCTCTCTCTCTCTCTCTCTCTCTCTGTCTCTCCCCCTCTACTCCACCTTCCAGATGGCAATCTTGCCGTCGCACTCCCCCGCTCCGCTCAGGACGTAGCGGTCCTCGGCGGAGCAGAGCGTCGTCACGCGGTCGCTGTGGCCGTGCAGCTCCTTCAACACCAGGTGGCGCTCCACGTCCAGGATGTAGATCTTCCCCTTGGAAGAGCTGCGGCCCATGCCGCCCACCCAAACCTAGAGGGGTGATGGGGGATTCAATATTTGCATGTGGCTGGTGGATGTAGGTCTTGGCGATTGGACTTGACAACTAACGCCCAGCACTAGTTGAATGACGGAAATGAATGACGATGAAACTTAGAAGAATTCATCGAGAAGAAGGATTTTATTTGGTTTCCCATGAGAATGAACCTTATTCAAACAAAAAATGACATTGTATTTCAGTGCATCTATACTTGTGTGGTTTTAATTTTAACATTTTAAATTCATTTATGTTTGTTTCTACAAACCTGGTTTTTAACCTTGATCATGCAGAAGCATCCCATGCAGTCCTGCAGCGCCACCCGGTGGTAGGGCCTGGTGGCTTCCTTCAGGTGCCACACATACACCTCCCCGGAGTCTACACACACACTCCATATCTCCTCTCTCTGATGACACACACACACACACACACACACACACACACACACACACAGACACAGACACAGACACACACACACACACACACACACACACACACACACACACACACACACACACACACACACACACACACACTTTTTTGAGTATGCGGTAACCGAGAGAATGTGTATTTTGTGTGTGTGTGTGTGTGTGTGTGTGTGTGTGTGTGTGTGTGTGTGTGTGTGTGTGTGTGGGGTACCTGAGGTAGCAGCAGGATGGCGCTGAAGGCAGCAGCGGCAGCAGATCCTCGGTGCTGGTCGGGGAGGTTCAGGCGTTGCTTCAGAGAACCATTCCTCCACACCTCCATGATGCTGTCCCTGGAGCCTGGATGGAGAGGGAAGGAAAGAGAACAGTAAAGAGGGAAGGAAAGAGGGAAAGAGAGAGTACTAAACTAAAACATCTAATTCAGAATATAAAATATCCTTCATTTTAATTTATATTGTTCAAAGCATGAAGTACTAAAATTATGGTATAATGTGGCATAATACGTGCCTAAAACGAATAAACTGGACCCCGTGTACTGCTGCCGGCAGATATATTTATTATTATTATTATTATCATTACTGTTATTATGGATCCAGCCTGCAGGGGTCTCTGCATTGCTGAAATGCCAAGGTTCTAAAACCTCCGGTCGGTGGTGGAGCGAGATGAGTTTGAGTAGGATGCTTTGTGACATCATCATCCAATTCATTGAAGATGCATTTCATCTACTCTGAACGAAAAGTATGTGTTTATTCATGTCACAGATGGCGAAAAGTAGCGGTAAATCTAGGGCAATAAACAAGCAAATGCCAGAACATCCAGCCTTAGAGGTCACTCAGATTGTTCTATAAAAGAAAATACTAAGCAGAATTCAAAAAACTTTGAATCAAGCTATTAAAACACCAATTGAAAAAGCGCTGGAAATAACCACAAAAAAAATAAAAATAAGATAAGTATTGACACTTTATCGATGAAAAAAGTTTATGTAGTTGCCTTTAAATATAACTGTTGATTCCCCAGACATATCGGTGTTAAGAGGCTCGTTTCATCAGGGTTTCACAATTCGGAGACTCAAGAAACTGTGGTAACGGGGAATTCGCACATGGACCCAACTGAATTGTTGTTTACACATAGACCTCCCGGTTCAGAATCAAAACTTGTTGCACGAAGTTGCAGCACTCGGACCACAAAGACATGTAGGCTACATTTTGTATTCACATGAGAAACATGTATTTCCAAACCTCCTTAAATTCCATAATTATATATAATCATTATAATTAAAGTTGTATTTGTTGTGGAAAAAAAAAAAGTTATAAATATCACTGATGTCATTTTCAGGTTGGAGAAATAAACGTCAAACTCATCAAGATGGCGTCGGCAACCAAAATGGTGAATGTTTGTGGAGAAAACAGGAAATTACTGGCGCGCTACGTCAGTGACATGACAGTGGGAATGAAGCTCAGCCTTTGGGAAGACCAGATTAAACATGTGACAAAAGGCCAATCGTACACAATGAAGACGCTGACAACTCGCCATCAGGACGACTGTGTGCACCTCACAAGTACAAACACGATCATTCTACCTGGATCAGAGGCATCCGTCGCAAATAATGAAAGTGACGTGAAACTCCCAGAGGAGGAACTGTTAGAATAAGTGGGCATAATAACCCCCACTCGTTGTATGTATGCATTAAGTGAGGGGGAAGTCAGGAACCTTTCAACACGGATGTTGAAGGTGGCAATAGATTCCTGCCGAAGGATAAATACAACTGCAACATCAGTGGCAGTCTAGAATTGACAAATGATGATGTAATGAAACCTAACTGGGATGTTACAGTAACTATTACAATGTCTGTCATGCAACGTTACTTGGTAAAAAACCCAATAACCCATTTAATGACAGATATTCAGACATCCAGCGACAATTTGTCATGGGTGGTGCCTTCCGTGTCACCTACATCCACAACACTATGGTGACTGATATTACGAAAGTCAAAAAAATGATAAAAACAGAAAATGAAGGTGAATCATCTATTTATTGACCTTTGTGAAGCTGGCCTTGTTTATGTAACACATTTCTAACAAATGTCAAGCCGTCTTATATGAAAATTTGATTCCTGAGACATTTTTTTGTGTTAAAAAATTACATATAAGATAAATAGTTATACTTATAATTATAAATACCATTATATATAAACATAAATACTATTCATATTGATAAGTACTGTTTTATTTGACAACCTCAACCTTTTTATTGTGGTTATTGGAATTTCTCAGAATTTTAGAAGATTGTCATTTTTAGTAATACAAAAAAATTGGATGTCATGCAGCCTTAAGAAATACTGGGATATTTTGTTTGGTTGTTTTAATAAAACAATTATCTGACCTGTCATCATTCCTCCAAACATACCAATGAATTTGCAAATTAAACATATTTGACATTTATATTCTACTGGTCAGTCTACTGGCCAGCAAGCATACAGCTGCTTTTAGTAACTTGTGCTGCGTTTCACAGAGCCGGAAAAATTGTAATACCTTTTATAATACACATACTTAATACGAATAAACTCGACCCTGTGTATTGCTGCCTGCAGCTATATTTATTATCATTATTAGGGTTCCAGCCCGTAGCCTGTAGTGGTTTAACATTACAAACTATGCATTGTGCATATGTATTCTTACCTGGTAGATGTCTATAGATCTGTTCGATTGATATTTTATCTCCATGGTCCCCATTACTTTGCCGGATTGATGAAAAATACGAAAAAAAGTAATCCACAAAAACTTGTGGCCACGTCGAGTCGAATCCACTGAAATGTGCGACTGATGCGTTCAAGATCCAGCATGGCGTCAGAAAAATACAAGCTGTGATACGGTAATTACTCACAGAAATACCACAATGTTTTTCGTACTTCATGGAAACGTAACTTATTAAAAATGTAATCCAAATGTCAAGCTGTCGTTATAAAAATTCACTTCCCAACCATTGTTTATTTTTAGTTAATCAACTACGTACAACACAATGTTTATAAACACTGCTTACTCTGACGATCTCACACAAGATTTCCATTTAAAAAAATGTTTTACTTAAAATTGCCATTTCAATAATATAGTCATTATTTGTCATGTGATTTTTATAAATACTGTGATATTTGTTTGATTATTTTGTCCAGCTTTTTTGGACAGCTGTTGAATAAAACAATTATTTGACTTATCTTATAATTTCTTGTCCAAATTACTCTACTTTACAACTAACAAAAAAAATTAAAAATGTTAGCCTCAGCCATTTAGAACTGTTATTTTGAACTGCCCTATCAAATCAATGGTTGATGTCTGGTGGAAATAGGAATGCTTCATATGTAATGTCATGACAGTTTGTTACGCGGAATTACATGAACGTAACTACACAACGTTTAAAAGTTCAGTAAATTTCGATAAAGTTCACAAAAAAAAAACCAAACATGTAACACGTCCCTAAAACGAATAAACTCGACCCCGTGTATTGCTGCCTGCAGCTATATTTATTATTATTATTATTATTATTATTATTATTATTATTATTATTATTATTATTATTATATTCAAGTAGAATAAAGGTTTATTAAAAATAAATGTAAAATAAATATAAATAATGTTAATTAAAAATCGATTTAAAATGAATATATAAAATTATAGTTAAAAATAAATGTTAAATATGTTTATAAAATCCTAATAATAAATCTATACACATTTTTGTGGTGATATTGGTAGGCATGTACAACTTAGTACAAAACATAGTAACCCAGTACACATTGAGACTGTATGTGTGTGTGCGTGTATGTTGTGTGTGTGTGTGTGTGTGTGTGTGTGTGTGTGTGTGTGTGTGTCAGGTCCACTTACAGCACCACAGGGTTCCGTTATAGTGGTAGACGGACAGGAGGCGATCGCAGGTCAGACGGAACTGTTTCCTCACCTGAGATGGAAGAGGAGGATTACAAACAGGCCCAATAATAATAACACCAACAACAACAATCATAATAATAATAATGAATAATGCTTTTTAAGACCTTTATGAGACAAATTTTAATATTTGACTGGTTGTGATTACACAACAAACACTCTGTGCAGCATAATTAGCCTCCCTAAGATAAACACAAGCATTTTACTCGTAAACTGAGCGACAGCTTCTTCAAACCGACCTGCAGCGTGGCGACGTCCCACACCATGACAGTTCCCTCCGCGCTGCACGAGTACGCCACCTTCTGGCTGGAAAGAGATTCACATCCACCGGCAATGAGACGATAAAATGATATAAAAGAGTTGCAATCGCACAAAGGACAAGGCCGGAGCGCTCCACAGCATGACCCCGTTTTGAGCTCCCTAATTCTCTGTGATCGAGCATCGTAGCGCATGTTGAGCAGCTGGAGGCTTCTTCTCAAGTGCTGTCAACAGCAAACACTAAAAATACAATTTGATGTCTGAGATATTTATGTGTACGTTGTATCTAGAATGTAATTAAAGGGTAAGAATATTAGCTTGTTCTTACCCTGTTTTTAATTTATTTATTGATATTATTTGTTTTGATATTTATTTCATTCTTTTAATCATTTGAGTATTCTACTTTGTAAATGCATTTTACTGGCTTTGCATTTATTGTGACTATTTGATGCCTCTTTAATGTCAAGCAATTTGAGTTGCATGTCGTGTATGAAAGGTGCTATAAAATCAAAGATTATTATGACTATATTATTATTAAGGTTATTATTATTTTTCCTTTGATGAGGACAGTGTGAATTGACAAAGAGTTGGATCGATAAGAAGAATTGAAAATGGCATTGAAATACAATTGGTAAATTACCAAGGACACCCACAGAAATGTCACAGTTCTACAAGGATATTCTATTACCTGTATTTGTCCATGCCCACGGCCAGGCCGGTGACCTCGGTCCGGTGCTCGGTCAGTCGTCTGTTACAGACCATAGACACCATGCTAATGATGTAGATGACAGAGTCCTCGGAGGCCATCCACACCTGATCCTTATCCACCTCTAGCATGCAGGTCTGAGACAACACAAAGAGGGAAGTGTCTGAACTAGTGCTCTGGTATACCTAACTTAAACACTAGCAATAATATCATGTTATGAGCTACACTTGCATTTACGCTGAGACCTCTAAAAAATAGTGTACTTTCTTTCATTATTATGTGAACTTTTCATAGCCAAGAACAGGCTTATTGGCCAGGCAGGAAAAAAGAGGAAAAAGGCTCAGAGTGTGAAACAGAGCAGCTAAAAAGAACTTTATGAACAGTGTACCTCACCCGTCCACTAGATGGCAGTATTGTTTTAGGACATAATTGATGTTTCGCTGCAGTCCAGAAACAGGGTCAACTATAATTAGATTTAACTTTTATTTATGACATTAAAGTGGAATACAATGGTGTTATTTAACCCCAGGCAAAAGCCGCTAAAGCATCTAATCCACAATGGAACCGACGAGTGTTAAACACTTTCGGGAAAAATCAGTATTGAAGAAAAAAATACAGCATCGCAGACGAGCCAGATTTCTCTTTAAAGGAACTATTTTAATCGACCGGTCACATTTAACGGCTATAGAACGATTGCAATTTGGCCTTGAAGTAGGGAGGGAGAAAGCAAAACACTTTCTTCTTTCCCTCACCCACTCCCACACACACCCGTATATTATACATACAAGCACTTCTCAAACATCCCGACTCCAAACAAACACACCCACACCCACACACACACACACACACACACACACACAGAGACAAACCCACACACACACACACACACACACACACACACACACACACACACACACACACACACACACACACACACACACACACACACACACACACACACACAGACAAACACACACACACACGACTGTGAGCTGCTGCTTGGAGTGGAGGTGAGTGAGTTAGCACGGTGCTTCCAAGTGCCTGAACCCATTTCACACATATTTACACACAGCTAGACTTTGTTTTTACACATTTACAAAACACACTTTTCTTTGATAAGACTTACGTTTCCATGGTGATCAGGCCAAAAATGTTCTTTGAATACCTCCATGGTGGTGTCCTTGGTGAGGCTTTGTTGAGGTTTGGTATGTATGACCGTGATTTTGCAGTTCTGCCAACACGTAAAGAGTCTGAGGGTATGTGTGTGTGTGTGTGTATGATCTCACCAGCCGTGCGCTCCCCACTTGGAGACAGGTGTGTGTTATGGACCAGCTTGAAGCATCAAACACCATCACCTTCCCATCGCATACGGACACCCACAGCTGGCCTGGAACACACACACATCCATAAATGCACAAAATCAACACACACACACACACACACACACACACACACACACACACACACACACACACACACACACACACACACACACACACACACACACACACACACACACACACACACACACACTTTGACTTACAACCACAATTATCAGTACTTCCCAGTAGAAAGAAGACTGTAAATATCTCAGCTCATAGAGGCCCCGTCTGGAGTGCTACTGTAAACTAGCTGGGATATAAATCTTTAATTTGTAGCCTGACCGAAGAGAGTTCAACAATCTGGAAAAATACAAGTCTGAAACAAATAGTAATAACACTGTCTGATATCGATCATTGATCTGAAATGTGTAATCCTGGACTGATTCTTGGACAACTAAAGGGGAAAAAATATATTTTATATATTGAAGTCCAGTGATTCTCAACCTTATTTATATCAAGGACTCTTAGTTTGATTCTTATTAGGCCACGCACCACGTTTGATAAGATTTTGTCTCTAGGACACCAATCTGATTGGCGTCCTAGATTATGTAATTTCCTTTTACCGCCAGCTTTCCCCACTGGCAAAAATAGCATCCGTTTTTCTGTGCTTATTTTGGTGAGTAACTTAAAAGTGGTGTAGTAAGTAACTTATTGTTTAATATTTTAAAGTCTAGTTTTGCTAGAGATCTTAACTGTTTAAGTGTGTTGTTATTATTTAGGTGTGTTGTTATTATTTATAATTTTTAATATTCAAATAGAAGTTATTAATTGAAAAATAAGTGTTTTTCTTTACAACTCAAGACTTTATAGTCAAACAATGACATCGCCGTGAGTGCTGAAAAAGATACGTTTCGGTTCCGAATCACAATCCCTAATGCAGATTATGTCGATAAAAAGTGTGTGTGCAATGCCACACACATCCAGAATGCACAAATCAAAACACACACGCACACACGCACGCACGCACGCACGCACGCACGCACGCACGCACGCACGCACGCACGCACGCACGCACGCACGCACACTTTTTATTATCTGCATTTTTCAAATATGGGACAGCTCAACAGTATTTTTCAAAGGGGAAATGACTCCACCCCAAACTGATCCCAACGACTTTCCTTCCTCCAAAGTATTCACAGCTATTTAAAAACTGAAAGTAACATCCTGCATTTCATAAGGAGGAGAGAGGGATGGGAGCGTCGGCATGGAAGGCGAGACGGAGAGGAGAGAGAGGGCGGGAGAGACGGTTTTGGAGAGTGGAGCGGGGGAGGAGGCAGAAAGAAAGTAGGAGAGAGAGGGGAGGCGGAGGAGAGCTGGGAAAAGAAGGGTAACTACGAACAGGGGAAAAAGAGGAGGGAGAAAGGAAGGCTGGAAACATTTGGCGGCGTGCCAGTGATTCAGTTTTGTGACCTACATTCAGAACTGGAGAAAGAGAGAGAGGTGACACAAGAGGAAAGACAAGATCTATTCTTTCCCACCAACCGAGGGAAGGACCCAAATAAATACCCTCTATATCACCGGTTCTCAACATGGGGCCCCGGGACGTCTCAGGGGTCCTTCAAGAGGTTCCCGGGGATCCCCAGCGAAATGATTAGTAGTTAAACTTCAACGTTATTTCAATTTACAAGACGTTAGCACCAGTAGAGACTTTGATCCTAGTTTCACTGTCATCTCCCTAACTATATTATAGACACTGAATCATTTCTAACAATAAAGACCAAATCTGATCAAATGGGGCCTGTGGCCTGATACTGATCAAACTGAGGGTTCCTAACATGACAAAAGTTGAGAATATATACTTTATATGATTGTGTGTACTCCATACAGTTTCTATGTGTATGATAATACGACAATAATTTATCCAGTGCATAGTATCGCATTTTGTATATTTTTGTATATCTGTCTATTTCCATTGAGCATTTTTTGGCTATTTGTATATATTTGACACTTTTTGTTACATTTTTTTAGGGGCCCACGCATCCAGAAACCCATGACCATGTTGCGTCTACCCCAACTGTGGGAATGAGTGATACGCTCATGTACTACGATCGCAACGGAAAACTAGAAGCCGTGAAATTGTAACTATTCACAGGAAGGCTCCAGCGCTTTTCGGATTTCATGGAGCCGGAACCTTTCTGAAATTTAATCCACAGAAAGGTGTCACCACTAAAATTACGGAACTTCACTTTGCTGCGTAAGCGTCCATAAAAAAAGCCATTATTGCCTAAGACGACACCAAACGTCGACTTCCGTCACTCTGACGACAGATCTTTTCACAAATAATAAGGGAACCTATAACAATGACAAGGTTTGGTTTAAAAGCAAAAAAGGTAGGTTGTTGTAAAAAAATATATATATATATACATATGCAGCTTTCTACAGGTAAACGTAATGAAATGAAAAGAGAAAAAGCATTAAAAAGAGATGAGCCCTTCCAAGTCAAATTCCAAATTAATGTTAATGTTCAATAAATGTTTGTCCATATTGGAATATAGACAAGAAATCTATTTATTTATTTTTAATTGTACATTGCTATAAAAAATACAATAAAGTACAAATTAAAACGAACATTCATTAATTATGTTTGTGAAATCACATGTATTTATTATGATTTTTGTATAAAATAATTTAAAATTATTGAGTTTATTATTGTTCCAGATGACGAAGGAAATATGTCCTACATCCACTTGTACTTCTTATTCTTACAACGTGCGCCCGATCATAAGTGGGAAATAAACACTGACCACTGACCACTTACAGCTTGTTCCTTTTTTAGAAATTGCCTCCCATGCAATTATTCTGAGGACGCGAAATTGCTGTCATGACCTCTGACCTGTCGCTACCTCATCCATTTTTTATCCAGAAAAATGTGATTTTAAAAGGGAGAATTTTGCTCGCATCTGTGATTCCTAGTTCTCCTTGTGTTCCCCATCCCTAAGTGAGGATCACATGACACAAGAGGAAGTCATGCTGAGAAACCTGTGTGTGTATATGCGTTTGTGTGTACGTGTGTGTCTGTGTGTGTGTGAGAGACAGCGAGAGGTGGCGACATGAGGCAAAGGTCAAGTGTGTGTCTCCGTCCGTCTATGGACGTCTTTATTAACGTGCGCTTGTGTGTCAGACCTGAAACCCTCTGTAGTGAAACTGCCCTGGAGATGTGTTCAGCCAATCAGATCCCAGAGTCCCAGGCGGACCAATCAGAGAGAGGGCAACCCGACATTGGTCACCACGGCGATACCACAACGCTGGGAAGTGTGTGTGTACCTGATGTGTACAGCAGGACATCCACTGCCTGTGGTGTTGGGAGTTCGAGCGAAGGATTGATCTTGTGTTTCAGGGCCTCTGCCGTCGTTTTCGGAACCATCATTGGTACTAAACGTGCACAGACACAGACACAGACACACACACAGACACAGACACACACACACACACACACAGACACACACACACACACACACACACACAATCTGAATTTCCCTCCGGCAACCATGACATGTTCTTATCATATTTTGGTTTGGAAGTACACGTGAAATAACTGCAAAGAGATACTACCACTAACGCAACACGAGAAACTTTTGATGACTCATTTGGCACTTTGTCATATTTCTTGATCTATTTACAGCAAATTTGTTTCCAAAAAAATAAAACTGGCAGCTCCATCACTGTCACTAACCTGTGTTTGGATTGAAGACAAGTAAATTACAATGACCAAAACATAAAAAAATGGGAATTTAATTCAATGAAAAGTGAATTTTAATAATGGCCAGGGTTGAGAAATGGCCGACCTTTACTCCAAAAAACTATCAAAACAAATATCCCCTACCTTCCATCTTGATGCGGTCGAAGTGAGCCAGTTTGGAAGCAGCGTAGATGGCCTTGCTGCTCTGAAGGCTGCCAACCACCGCGTCCATGAGCAAGGCATTAGTCAGAGCCTGCTGCATGTACTGGGGATCCTACAGAGAAGGACAGGGAGAGAGATGTAGTATTTCTACACACATTTCTACTGCATTGTATGCATAAAATAATTTTACACACACACACACACACACACACACACACACACACACACACACACACACACACACACACACACACACACACACACACACACACACACACACACACACACACACACACACACACACACACACACACACCGTGTGTGTGTATATATATATATATATATATATATATGAGATACTATAATTTGTTAATAGCATGTATTCACACAAAAAATACTAAATAGTCAAAGCAATGTTTTTCGCAGATAATGCAACTAGTTGCTGGAGTTGCCCCGTTGAGTCACTTCACTTATCAAACTGGTTCCTCCGGCTGACTGCCATGTACATTCCTGAAATTTTTCGAGACAAACTTGCTGATTAACTTAGAAGAGAGGAACTGAGAGAGAGAGAGAGAGAGAGAGAGAGAGAGAGAGAGAGAGAGATATTTGATGGATATATTGTTTCATTTTTCATTACAGTGTGTGGTTTTACAGAGATAACCCTATCTTGTATCTATGTATGTATGTATGTATGTATGTATGTATGTATGTATGTATGTATGTATGTATGTATGTATGTATGTATGTATGTATGTATGTATGTATGTATATGTGTGTGTGTGTGTGTGTGTGTGTGTGTGTGTGTGTGTGAGAAATGTAATGTAAACCACACCCGCACAAAGGGCGGTGTACAGCTCACGCAGGCCGGGTGACCAAGAAATTACGATTTTGAATCAATTTCTCACTGCTGACATCAACAAAATTCTTCCACTCACACGCACCCATCCGATAAGGCAAACACACACATTCTTGTACTGGTATCAAAGTGAGGTCTAAGTAAATACACATGGTAAGTGAGGACTCATGTTTCTGGTGCACTTCTAAATCCAAGAATAGTCAATTCGGAGACTAGCCCTCCTCACAAGTATAAGTAACACGCACACACACACGCAGGCCTCTCTTGCCTTGTGCTGGTCGGCCATGTTGCGTCCGGCCCACATCTCTTTGACCATCAGGTTCCAGAGGTCGGTCTCCGTCTTCAGGTTGGCCTCGAACGCCTCCTTCCTCCCCCGCACGCGGAGCTTCAGGCTGGGGATCCGCAGCAGCAGGAAGGGGGCCGCCGACACCTTCACCTCCTGGAGGGGGAGGGGGAGGGGGAGGGGGGAAAAAAGAGGGAGAGGACCTGAAAATCTGAGGGAAATGTAAGATGGATATGGACACACACACACACACACACACACACACACACACACACACACACACACACACACACACACACACACACACACACACACACACACACACACACACACACACACACACACACACACACACACACACCCCAGAGAAATACAGTAAAACATAATATATCATTAAAATAATAACTAGAAGTTTTTTTTGAATGACTGCTGTTAGAAATGACATATCAGACTGACAGACAATAACAAAAGTATTTCGATAAAATTTGAATATGTAAACAACAAAATTGTTTTTTGGGTTACTTTTTGGGTTAAAAACATGTGCAGTTTGCGTTTATTTATCATTTAATAGAGGCATTTAACTTGATATTCATAGGTGATCGTCCTTGAAGCATTAGCAACATACATATCCACCTCTTTCTGAGTGAGTCAAGACGCTTTGCAGAAGTGAAACAGTAATATTGCACTCTGTATATTTATATATAGACACTCGTAGATGCACCCTCCACGGCCCCTCCATCTGAAAAAAGAAAACCCAGCCAAGACGCCGTAATATCACACTGAGCAGTACGCCAGATCAGAGATCAGGTTTTTCAGCCATGAAGAGGTTATGTATTATTTAGACTCCTCCCCTCTAGGCTTCCATCCTGTGGGACTTCCTGCACCTCCTCTAAGCCTGCTGTCATCGTTTTGTTGGAAAAAAAAATATAATCTTCTGTAAACCTTGTGGGTCTCGTCATCTGTGTGTTGAAATTGGATACTTCTGTGGCGCCGACCTTATTCCATTGACACTATTAAGTAGCAACATTTTTTTTGGCCATTGATGTTAAATCTTCATACCAAAGCAGTGCCACTTGGCTATAAATACAGTTCAAGGCTTGTACAGTAAATATGATAATGGTAATATGTAAAAATAGTCAAATAACACTTTTCTATGACAAAAAGATATGGAAAAAATAAAATAAAATCTATGTATCATGATGCAGTTGGTCTTGGAGGAATTCAGTTTAATTATCAGCTCTACTGTCATCGACTGAAAAGTTTATTGAGTTTATTTTTCCACACATCCATCTGCAGGACCTGCAGGAACCACCTCCTGGAACCAGTGATAATGATAGTGCTGTAATTACACTAATAGTCGCACAATTGAAAACTAGTCTAGAAAACTAGAAAAATAGTCGCACAATACTGCTACTCTGACAATTTCAGGAGAGGGAGTTGTCAGCAGGGGCAACCCCTTCAATAGCTTTCTAATTCATTTATTTTCTCTTCCCTAAAAAGCTACTTTTCACTGGTAGAAGAGTATTGTTTAGCAAATGGAACGAAAGTGAAAGAATCGGTTAGTGGTACTGAATATTTTGAAATGATCCCTGATCCTACTCCTAAGTGGCTCTACATTTTTTTTCTTCCCTCACCTCAATGTCTCTGTACTGAGCCACCTCCACGTACCCGGGCCGTCCGTCCGTCAGCAGGAAGAGTCGCCGCTGCGTCATGGCAATCTTCCCCACGCCGCGGTTCGTCTTCACCGAGGATGACAGCTTGAAGACGCACTCGCTGGGCTCCAGGTGCTCCGACACTGATGCAGGAAGACACACCTGGAACACACGGTGAGATCAGACTGGTGAGGACTGGGCTTTTTCCTTTTTCATGAATTTCCTGTAAGTGAGATTTAAGCGAGTGTATGTGTTGTATATTGTGACGACTACGCCATATCTTCAATTCTTAAAAACAAACACGTGGCACAAGCTCAGAGTCCACCTAGGCTGCAGCTGCTTTCTTTAGACAGCCCTGAAGAAGACTATTTCACAATAAAATAATTATTTCATTATGAAATGTCCATTTCAATAAAAGCGTGTTTCTTAACAAAATAAACACTTTTCCCCTTGGTATTTCCCACCAAAAAGCACACCTACATCACTTGTATTTTACTTCTGAGCTCTTCAGACCTTCTGGCTTATTAAAACATGAGTCGACTATTTGGACTGAGAGACGTGGAGCGTGAAATGTGTTAAATCAAACCTCTTGTGCCTCGGATTCTGTCTCCTTCCAGATGGTGTAGAACACCCTGAACAGATCAGGGGCCACCTGCTTCTGGTGGCCTGGCACACGCGCACGCACACACACACACACACACACACACACACACACACACACACACACACACACACACACACACACACACACACACACACACACACACACACACACACACACACACACACACACACCTTCAATTCAAGACATGTATTTTGAGACAAATGATGATTTCTCTCTCTGAAACCAGAAACTAGATACGTGAGAACTAAACCACACAAAACACAAAAATGTAACATCAAACTAGATAACATGGGATAAGTGAAACTTTCTATTCTACAGTTTTAGAATAATTTATATAAGTTATTTCTGCCATTGATTTCTCTGTGCAATGTGGGTTTTGTGAAGCCCTTTCAGACTTTATTGTAATTAAGGGCTATATAAACAAACTTGATTTGACTCATTTCCCCTAGAAAGACAATAAATTTCAATATACTTTAATCCAACCATCTCTTTGTGCTCTAAAGAGACAAATCTTCTTATAAATTAAACACCCTTATCACCACTAGCTAGACGATAACAAAGTCAGTAGAAGTTGTTGTCATGGCCTGGTGTTAACTTTACTTCAGCTTGGCTCTAAGGAACTGCCTCTCAAAAAGGGTCTCATTTGAGAAGGAGCGAGTTAATGATTAACCTGAGGAATGAGTCTTAGACTGGTAAAAAGAGCAAAGGAGAAGTGTGTGTGTGTGTGTGTGTGTGTGTGTGTGTGTGTGTGTGTGTGTGTGTGTGTGTGTGTGTATACCTGTGAGTGCGTGCATGTGTGTGTGTGTGCATCATTGACGCATGGGAGGGAAAAACAATTCCAAAGTTTGCTTTGGCAGTTTGCTACTGCACTGTTTGTACACTGTAGTGTTTTACTGCATATTATGCCATAATGTATTATACTTACTTTGTAATAAAACTAAAATTTGAAGAATTTGTTATACAATGAAAGACATTTTCTGTGTGGAGGAAAAAAATCTCACACACACACACACACACACACACACACACAGAGACAGACAGACAGACAGACAGACAGACAGACAGACAGACACACACACACACACACACAACCCACCGACAGTCAGGGCATCAAACAGTCTGTGGATGGTTCCCTGGTCTTTGACGATACTGGACTCCTGGACACACTTCACAAACTCCTCCAGCTGCATGTGTTTTTTCGGCAGCTGGAAGCGCTTTACGGCACCGTCCTCCTTCTCACTGCCGTGGCGCGCTCGCTCGCGCTCCTGGTCGCGCTTGATACAACTGATCAGTCGCTTGATTTCCGGACGCTTGTCGGCCTGCGGTGGAAATGAAAGAACTCCTAAGCGCCAGGGCAATACGATTAATTATTTGTGTGATTTCAGCCCGTCTGGCTGGGGTCCTACCTGCGCACGCTCGCTGTCCGGCAGAGAGTCCACCAGGGATTTGACCATCTGGGAAGGGAAGATCCCAGCATCGGTTTTATAAAGACTGTGAAAGTCCTCCAGGGCGTTGAGACGCCTGTTGGACACCGTGTTGACCAAGCCACGCAGGTAGTGGTACCTGGAGGGGTGATGGAGTGAGGGAGGGTGTTTTAGACTTTAGAGGAGGCTGACTTAAAGGAATAGCTCAAATTTAAGTTTATCCCTCTTTTATAGTCACCTCTCATCTATTGCGTAGGTAGGTTTTAGCATTTTGTCTAAACTTGATGCATGGCTCCGTCCTTCTATCAGGAGTTCAGGGCAAGTCATGGGGGTGACAAATCCACAATCTGAGTTCAGTGCAAAAACCCACTCGACATTTCATGAAAAAATAACTGTGGTTTTATTGTTACATTTCTGGTGCTACTTTAAATTTGGGAGTGAGGTTTTGCACTGAACGCAGATTGTGGATTTGTCCCCCATCACTCGTGTTCAACTCCAGAGTATGGAGTATGCATCCAGTATGGATGTAGCCGTCCTACGTATTACATGAGGGGTGAGTATAAACCAGGGATAAACTTTCAAATAATCCCAACGTTTCTTTTAGTGTCGCGAATACTCCTTCCTCCTCGTACCTGGCGAGCAGCGGCGAGTTGTCGGGCGCTGTGGCGCTGATGGCTTTTCCAAGGAAGGCGATCATGTCAGTGTAGTAGTTCTGGACGTAGTGATAAGCCAGCGGAGGGGGGAACTCCGGAAGGCGGAACACCTTCACTGCCTTCTGGGGCGACCTCAGACCTGGACGGACATAAAGGCAGAGAGGAACTCTATATTCATTCTGTGTCATTATGTCAATTTGTCCTTACTATTGGACAAACATCTGTGCACTCAGGAATAATGCTGATTCGAGCATGTTGATTCAAATAGACTACAGACCTGCCAACATTGGGAAAATATACCACAACAATGTCACAGGGAGTCTCTGTGGCTTTTCAGTTACTGCAGCTAAATTAGTCCATCAGTTATTCACACCGTAGTTGTCTCGTAACGAGGCTCATCACATCGTACATGAGCTATGGCTGACTATATACAGTATACAAATTCATCTCATTAGGATAAATCCCTCTAAATGCATCATCTCGTAAAGTTACCGAAGATGTCTACCAGCTAGAGATGCACTGATTGCAATTTTCTTGGCCGATTTCGATTTTTTTTTTTTTTTAAGCCTGACCTGCAGACTTCCAATCGAGTGGATTGTCTGGGCAACATATATTCATGAGGAATTCCTCATGAACCTCGAACCTCAGCACACCTGCGATGTGCGCTGAGCGGAGTGCAGATCACGGGTGCCCCGACGGGGCATCGCCTCCCGGTGATCTGCGCTCCGCTGTGCTGCTCCGTTTGCCCAGAGCGCCAAAAACGCCGAGAACCGGAGCCGGGGGTCCACGTGCACTTTCTTTTTTTTGAGCACCTTGCCTCTCTTCAAGTCTCTGTATGGGACTGTAGAGGGGAAGTGAGACCCGATCACCAGCGGTTACTGGACAGCTCCCGTCGCCCCCTCTCTTCCCTCTTCCCCCCCTATTCCCCCCCTCTCCCTCTCGCCGCTCCAGGTTCAGAAAATGGTAAACTGCACTTACAGCGTTTCAATACTCAGATTTTTCCTGGTGGATAAAAAAAAAAAAAAAAAAAAAAAAAAAAAAAAAAAAACGTCTGTTATCAATGTCAATCGATGCGGTCGATCGGGGTTAGACGATTTAATCGTAAAACGGCCCAAGCCTAACGTGCACTAACCAGTGTCGGGGGAGATCTTCCGCAGCGAGGCCGGTCTGTTGACGTAGAGCGCCGTCACCGTGTCGGGGCCATGTTGCTCCAGGTTGGGCAGACTGGCCCCCAGCCTCCTGCTCAGCCGGCTCACTGCTCGGCTGCTGTAGCTGCCGCGGGACAGCTCGGACATGGGGGGGCGCCGCGGAGAGTCCGCCATGGTACGGTTTCTGGAGGGGGAGGCGAGGAAACGGTTTAAATAGAAGGAACCACCTCTGCAGGGAAAGAGACGAAGCAATCCGTCCTGATGTCATGTTGACTTTAAAATCCCTTTTCTATATATGACGTTAAATATGAAATAATGTTAATGTCAGCATTTTTCACTCTTTCATAATTGTTCTTCCTCTTCGTTGATATAGCTGTAAGAGTTTTCTGAGGTTAATGTGTAAAGTTTCTTCCACAACCTTCTGATAAAGAGAGCTTTCACAAAG
The DNA here is from genome assembly GCF_960531495.2 of Zeus faber. Lineage (NCBI taxonomy): Eukaryota > Metazoa > Chordata > Actinopteri > Zeiformes > Zeidae > Zeus > Zeus faber. The sequence continues at coordinate 19,601,491 of NC_137193.1, forward strand.
TAATTGTAGCTGATCTGTAGGAGGGCAGGCAGTTTACAGCAGATAGTTAAAGATAAACGTCACCTGGAAAGAAAATTACATCCAAGATCCTGAACCTCAAGCATGTCTTGAACTCTGTATATCTTTGCTGTCATGTGAAAACTCCCCATTGCAAATTTTCAGAAAGAGGAAAAAAATGCAATAAAAGGCAGTTCAATTTTTTATGCGTTTCCTCTGCCTTGAGGTAACAAAGCGAGGACAGGGAAACTAAGATGAGACCCAACTGTTGAGTTAAAAAATAGAAAATATGTATATTATTAAAAAGGATCCAATGTCATACCTCTGTGCGTGGTTGCGTGTGTTGAGCTCCATGCGGCTGAAGGCGTCCAGTTTCCTGTTGAGTCGGTCTCTCAAGAACGAGTGAAAGATGTGGGTGTCTAACGCCTGGAAACACACACAAACACACAGAAAAATACATGTAAAAAGGAACGTGTGCGGTGTTTAAGTGAGTAGAGCGAGTGAGCATGTGTGTGTGTGTGTGTGTGTGTGTGTGTGTGTGTGTGTGTGTGTGTGTGTGTGTGTGTTCGTACCTTCTTGTAGAAGAGCTGGTCTGCTGGTTCCCTGGTCCTCAGAAACTCCTCGCTGTTGAATACTCTGTGTTCATAGTTCAGGAAGTCCTGGACGTCTCTGTAGGAACATCAGAGTAAATATCCATCTCATTGATAAATACTTATATTGAATACATCCCATGGTCGAGATCATTCGTTCTCAATGTGGGCTCCGGTCCCTCAAGAGGTTCCACTGTTATCTCCGTGATTAGAGTACGGACAAGTCTGAGAGTTTGGACCAAATCATATCCAGTAGGCTTGGACGGTTTGGATTGTGTTGATGCTTTACAGCGCAAGTTTTGTACGTTTTGTTTTTTTTCCTGTATGACGGTTGCAAAGAATTGTCTAAGACCAGGTGGAGATGGAGATGGAGACTTTTTACACCAGTGTTTATAATTAATGGGAATGGTTCGCAAAACACGAAAATATATTGGCAGTCGCCGGTTGTTGGGAAGACAGTGGCCGGTAGGAATACTTTGACATATCACCCAACCCTAATATCCAACAATAAAAACCCTCCCAGATTTGGGGCCCAGAGACTAAATCATATCAAATGGAATCCGTGGTCTGTAGCGTATCAAATTAACCCTTAGCCTTTAACAAAGGCTTGAAGTGTTTTCTACCTGAAGATGTTGACCACCAGCTCCAGAGCGATGTTCTGGATCTGGGCGTTGAGGCGTCGCTGCCAGTCTCTGCGTTGGTATCGCAACTCGTTGACGTCTGTACTCGCGCCCAAGTGGCACGTCTCCAAGTCGTAGTGCAGCTGAAGACACTCCACTCTAGAGAGAGAGAGAGAGAGAGAGAGAGATTTGATATATTGTTTTCATTAGAGTGTGTACACACAGTGTGTACACACACGATACAACCATATGTATCGTGTGTGTGGAATGTAAACCACACCCACACAAAGGTTGGTGACCAAGAAATGACGATTTTGAATGGATTCCTGAGGTCCTTCCACTCACACCCACATGATAAGTCTCTCTCTCTCTCTCTTGTTCTCTCTGTCTCTCTCTTGCTCTCTCTCTCTCTCTCTGCCCCCCCCTCTCCCTGTGTCTCTCTCTCTGCCCCTCTCTCTCTCTCTCTCTCTCTCTCTCTCTCTCTCTCTCTCTCTCTCTCTCTCTCTCTCTCTCTCTCTCTCTCTCTCTCTCTCTCTCTCTCTCTCTCTCTCTCTCTCTCTCTCTCTCTCTCTCTCTCTCTCTCTCTCTCTCTCTCTCTCTCTCTCTCTCTCTGCCCCCCCCCCTCTCCCTGTGTCTCTCTCTCTGTCCCTCTCTCTGTCCCTCTCTCTGCCCCCCTCTCTCTCTCTCTCTCTCTCTCTCTCCAAAGAGCCAAAGCACACTCCTCCAATGAACTTTAACGAAGTACCGACAATCCTGGACCCTGTGTATTGCTGCCTGCAGCTATACTTATTAAAGTTTGAATTTCACGTTTGCTATTGAAGATATTCAAGATTAAAAATAATGGCCACTGTAATGTCTAAAATAATGCAACTATCAAAGGAAAACGAGGTGTTATAGTAGTTTGTTTAAATGTGATTTCACTATTCATATTCGGTCAAAACAGTGTTCTGTATATATATTTTTGTCTGTGTTTGCTGTATGTGTGCGTTACCTTGATATGAAGCTCTCTGCAGCAGCCAGAGGGATGCAGGGAAGCTCGATGGTTTCTGACCAGGATGACTGAATGTAGCCTTCGTCAATATTCACCAAGATGAGGTCCTCTGTCTCCTACACACACAAATACACACACCATCCAACACACATACATTGTACACAAAGCAAGCCTGTGTGTCAATCTGAATAGACAATTGCTGTTCCATCATGAGCCAAGTCACTGTAAGACAGTGAATAAAATGAATCTAGATACAGTGGAGAATGAAGATCATTGTTCAGCCCAAACGTTACACTGCATATTGTTTAGTTTTCAGGTCCAAAGTGTGAAGATTGTGCCTTCTTAAAGGAACAGATCCAATAAAGTGCTGTGAAAAAGAGTTCCCGCTTGAACACATAGCAATGTGTCTGAATCAAAGCAGTTCTGCATGAACCGTGGGCTTAAGCTCCTCCACAGTGATGTGAAAGACTGATATCAAATTGTAGGAATCGTTTGGCCGCAGTTATTGCAATTATAGGTGGTGCAACCAGTAATTTAGTTTGAGGGGGCAATTACTTTTTTCATTGAATAGATGAAATAATATTTTGGTTTTTTGTTTACTTAGGTTCCTTTTGTCTAATATAACAAGGTGTCTAAAGATCTGAAACTCAGAAAATTCCACCACTGAGAACCACTGAAAACGACATGCGGCACAACACATTCATATTTTTTCCATCTTAACTGTATTATTGATAAATGCTTTGGCTGTGAAGTGCTTTAACAGAAAAAAAACCAATTAAATTAAATTGTGCTTTTTTAAACATAGACACCAATTAATAAATGAACAAATGTAAACATAAGGTATGTGGTCAGTACGTTACTGTCATTAACAGCCATGAGGAGAGCCTCAGCTCGCCATCTCACACACACACACACACACACACACACACACACACACACACACACACACACACACACACACACACACACACACACACACACACACACACACACACACACACACACACACACACACACACACCTAGTGTTTGACATGATGTACATTGATGATTTAACAAAAAAAGTCACTTAGAGCGGCAACTCCCCAAACTAAACTTACTATTGTGGGACTAAAATGTTATAAATGTAATTTTCTAAACCTTTCGGCGGGGGTACTCACAGCAGCAACCTCTTCAAAATGGCTGATATGGCAGCCCATCAGGAAGGCGGTGGGAGCCATGAGGAAGTCCAGCATTCCCCTTGAGAGGACAGGAACATAGGGCTGCTGCCAGCACAGCGGCTGGAGACAGAGAGAGAAGAATGAGGGAACTGAACTCAGCAGAAGGGAGGGTTAGACAGATGACAACATAAGATATCCTGATCTTTATAGACTCCACTGACCTGCAGGTAGAGCAGCAGACTCTCTGCCACCAGAGTGAGTCTGGCCCAGTCCGCGGAGAAGAAGACCAGTCTCTGCTCTTGGAAGAGACAGGAGAGAACCTGGAGAGACCGGGACATGGGTGGATTTGCATTTTGGAGCCAGGTTTACCCGTTCACCTTGAAATCTGTGTATTGTTTGTAATACAGTGGTTCTCAACTGGTGGGTCCTGATCCAAAACTGGGTCACTGGTCCATTTCGAGTGGACCGCAATTCAGTGGTTGACCTTTTCTTTTCCTGAGCTTATTATTAGGCCTTTAGATTTTATTGCGGTCTCTATACAGCACTTTGGAAGCTCAGGAAATCAGTTGCTGTTATTTCAATTATTTTTATTTAATGGGCTTTTTACCACTTATTTTTTGTTTGATTTGTTTTAAACATGCACAAAAGCATTGGGGAGTGATGCACTATTCATTTGTGACATAAATTGGAATGGTGCATCATATGGAGTATCATAAAAGCTGCGCTTAACTGAACAATACTCTGTGTTCATGTGTTGTGTACGTTGTGTGTTACCTGCAGCAGTGATGTGTGTGTGAAACAGAGAAGGGGTAGATGCAGGTCAATGTCGATGACGGGTCTGTGCTGATCTTCTCTGGACGGAAGAACAATTTGGAGAGGACGGAGACTGAAAGACTAAAAGAATTTAAAAAAAAACAAAAAAAAAACACACATTTGAGAAACAAAATAATTCTCGTCAGACGCATATGAGCAGACAGGGAGATGAAGAGGCTGAAGTGAAGCAACGATGTCTGACCACGTGCAGCTGCCCAGGAGGGGGTAGAGGGACCAGGGACAGCTTGGCTGAAAACTCTTTCACCGTCTCCTCAAACTCAGTCTGTCTCCCGAGTCGTAACTGGACCAGGAGACTGCCGGGGAGGGAGAAGGGATTTTACTAGTTAGTTATTAATCCATCCATCCATTCATGAAACTATTAATCCACCATACGGTTATCCAGTTATTTATACATTTCTCCTTTCTCCTTTTTTTTTTTTTTTTTTTTCTCACCAGGATAGGCAGTCCCTCAGCGCGCTGTAATACGGGAACTTTGAGATGACGCAGACGGCGAACGGCGTGTAGAGGCGGCTCTTGGACGAATTGGTCCGATGGCCGTTCTGGGCCCCACTTTCCTGACGGGACAGACACAACACAGAGCCAGTAACAAGTCAGGATTTAAAGTTTTCCAAGAAGAATTACATTTCCCATTCGTATGAGTATAGTGTGTGTGTACCTGTACAGCTCTGTAGTATTGTACCACGACACCATGTGTGCGATTACCAAACAGGTCTGTAAAAACCAGGAAGTGGTAGGAGTCTTCTCTCTGCTCATTGGCTGGCTGAAGACCACCTAGACAGAAGACACAGTGATGGACACACATCAGGGGCGCGGCTCAGAAATAAGCAGGGCTGGTGTCGTTACCAGGGATTAAAAATGTTACCAGGGAAACAGAGCTGAGGTAGGGCGATAAGGTCCAGGTCCTTCGGAACACTGATGTCCTCTGTGGTTGACGTCGTTTCCACACTACTGGTCTGCTCTCCATTGACCGACGCCTCCTCGGGACGATCTCGCCTCTTCTTCATTTACCAAACAATCAAACAAGAAAGCAGATTGAACCAGATGACAGAAATGTCAAAATATTAGTAGCTAGACGTCACAAAAGAGAGTACTTCAGCAATCTGTTTCTATCATTTCAGACCCTGAATGAGAATATTAGACACACTGTACAGGGCTCTTACAAGTTTTATCTCGTCGTTTAGAATAATTTCATCTTATTATTTTACCTTCTTGATGAAGCTCTTCCTCCTTTGGACACGACTGAAAGCTGGACCAATCACCTGGCTGGAGCTGGACTCTTTGGAAACAAAGGGCGGGGCATGAACCTGCAGAACCTCGGCTTCCAGCATGGGGAACTCTTGTAATTTACCGAGCTGCTGTAAGGTAACAAAATGCAGAAATTAAGGTTAGGTGTAAATTTACAAACATAAAAGTGACTTTCAACATTGAGATATGAGAGAATCATTTGCTTATTTTTCCGTACTACTAGTTTATTTTGTTTTATTTAGCTATTCTCATATAGTGAATGCCTTGTTGACAACAGTCATTAGTAATAATGTGGTTTGGCATTACTATTTCCAATGAAACCATTCATTGGGGACATGAATGAGTCAGAGACCGAGAGATGTTCTACCTTTAAGCATTTGCTATACAGTATATCTCTGAAACTAAAATTATTTAATGAGAAAATTTAAAAAACAAAAACAAAAAAAAAGAAAATATTTGACGATATACAATAAATCAACGAAAGCCAACCGGCCGCTCTTCACCGCTACTGTATCCTATGTGAGGCGGTGATGCATGATGAATACCGTCCACAGCAAGGAATGTCCTCAACAATCATCATGGACTTCATACATATTTGCCCACAAGCGTCTGCTTACACACGTGTACTGTATTTCTAAAGAGAGCGTAGTTCAGCATACCTGGTATATCTCCCGAAGCTTATCGCTGGAGGCTCCCAACACCACACACGCCTCCAGCAGTCCCGATGGGAGCTCAGCCATCACTCTCAAAGGCACACACACTGCAAATAAAACAAGCCAAAAAAAACCCACTTATTTCGATTTTAATGGTAGAAGGATCCAAATCTATCAATGTCTATTAGTTCAAATTTTAACAAAGTGCAACTGGAAAAGCCACATACAGAAGGGACTGAGTTCAACTTCTGCCACTGAAATGTAAAACCACAGGCTGGTTTTACACCTAAGCTTGGGTTCGTCAGAATTAACGAAAAGACCTTAAAAATCACGTAAAATACTAAGACACCGGACGCATGAAACCATTAAAGCTCTGATCACAGACACAGTTGCAGTAAGGTTTGACAGTAAAACTCTGTAAAAACAGCTCTGACGCGCGCGCGCGCACACAAACACACACACACGCACACGCACACGCACACGCACACGCACACACGCACACACGCACACACGCACACACACACACAAACGCACACAAACGCACACGCATGCGGTTTGGTCAGTGGTGCTGTAAAGCAGTTTGGCCTGTGGCGTCGCAGAATCAGAACCAGAGGTTGGTGATAAACCCAGTCACAGTGACTCCATGCCATGAAAACAACAAAGAAGAACAAAAAACCAAAACGTTCTCCACACATTTGGTTTCCATTACAGCGATTTCTGTTTGTGACTAACAAGCTCCTCTTCCCATCATTCCTAAATGTACCGGTGGTTTCCACTACAACCTCTCAAAGGGCTTCATAATTAATAGCCCACTTATTTGTGTTTTTGACGTTTGATTTTTTTCCCCTGAGTAGATCCTCAGTTTTAGCCTTGATGTCATACAGGGTAGCTGTGTTAGAGAACATCTCACAAAACTCAGGAATAAACAACGAGATAAACAAACCAGGGCTCGTCAACAACAGTTCCCCAGTTGCCCCGAGCAACCAGATTTGAACCAATGTCATATTTTGCGCTCTTGTTGCCACGGTATACCTCGCCTCGCCAGTCTGTTCATAAATCTTTTGATCGATCAATCTATCAATTTACAGATTCATCTCCATCAATTATAAGACGATTTGAATTTGGCAACCCTTTTTTGGGGTCTTGGCAACCAAAAGCTGACGCACGGTTGCCAACTCACCAACCACTTCTAAAAGTTGGTTCCAGGCCCTGTATACATTTATGATCGAGGTTAATAGATGGTCCTGGTCAGATCTCCACAATCTTTCTGTCTCTCACGCCACATCTTTTCTCCCCCTCTCCTTTACACCCTCTTTCTTCCACTCCCTTCCACTCCCATCATCTCTCTTGTTGACCTCCTCCTCCCTTCTTCGTCTTCTTTTATCTTGTTCCCCCCCCCCCTCTTTCTCTGCCTCACTCCTCAGGTCATTCCGGAACGTGACTAAAGTAGCCGATGGTGTCACGCATAGACAGACGCAGACACACACACACACACACACACACACACACACACACACACACACACACACACACACACACACACACACAGTAACTTCATTTTATGTTGTGTGTGAAACCCCCTCGTTTTAAGTGTCAGTCCTTACACAGTACAGGAATGACATTTTTGGTTTATAGTTCACTCACAGACTCAAGCACACACGCACACACGCACACACACACACACACACACACACACACACACACACTTGTGTAATACAACAATAAAGGGGAAATACAGCTTAAATCATTTGATTCATAATCAAGGGTGTGCAAGGTCCTTGAGTGGGCATGAAAAACCAGCTGCAACCTGACTGAATCAGTAAATAAGGCCACTCTTACCCTGTGTTGTTATCCAATTTTTTTTTCCCAATGATGAATCAAAATTAGCTTAGAATTCCAGCTTCGTCGCTGTGTTTTGGACTCCAGTACTGTATGTGTAGTATGTGAAAGGCAAAACGGGAGCTTCAAGGAACGAGTTTGTCTTCATGACACCGGGGGAGTGATATACAGTAGTAACAACAGCTCATTCAGCTACTCAAAACAACTCCTCATCGCTTGAATGCAAAGCTTGATACTCGTGACTCCAATTACAGCTAGACAGGGCAACGTGAACATTTTAAATCAGTAGTAATCATAACAACAATGTACTATGTGTATGTAGGAGAGTTGGTGGGACTGGCCAAGGAACTATAGAATACGTCCTCGGTGTAGGCTCCATTTGGCTTTTCCTACATTACATGCAACACGGTCGATGCTTTGTTCTAAATGTGCTACTGGTGTAAAATAACCATCTTCACAACAAGCAGTTTTGGTGGACGGTAGAGTGTACGTGGTAGAAAGAGGGTACGTTATGGACTAAACCACCTCCACGAAGTATAAAGTATAAAGCGGGTTGGTTCAACTGGGACCACGAGGAGGCATCAGCCCGTTTTGAGAACAGAAATAATAAACGGATCAACGGCGTCAAGCAAAACGTCCGCGTTGACGTGGCGTCGTAATTTCCCCCAGTCTGGCGTAGAAGGCGCGCCAGTCAGCGGCGGCGATGACGTCACAGTTCAGTTCGCGTCGCCCAACTTTTGGACTTGTGTCGGGGAGACACGCTACACATCGGTGTACATACTGGTGTTGCATACCCATCAGTATGATTAAGGGTAATAATACTCCGAGACGCGAAGCTTGGACCCCGCGGGGACTTCTCAATTAAGCCCCGTCCTCTGACGCTGGCGAAAGCAACTCCAAACAGGACCCACAGGTGAATGAGGATCGACGGCCAAACCAGCGACTGACCTGGACTGTTCGGACCATTTTCCTGCGGGACGGCGCACACCCTCCGACGGATCCCTCCGGCTCGGCCCGACGCTCCGGCGGCACAGCGCTGCGCCCCCGCGTCCGCCGGGCTCTGATTTACTGACGTCACACGGGCGACGGGGGTGGAGGGGGTGGAGGGGGGGGGGGGGGGGGGGGGGGAAGCCAGCGCGCGCACGCGCACACGCACACGACCTCCTCGCGCGTGGACGCCAGCGCGCCGCTTTCGAAAGTTGTGAGCGTGCGCACGGAGGCGCCCCTTCGGTCCTTTCAAAGTAAAAGTCCCAAACCGTCAATATAAAACTCCTGAACTTTTACGAGCGTGAAATATCGCCATCCGGTGGATAGTAATATAATATAATATAATACAATATAATATAATATAATATAATACAATATAATACAATACAATACAATATAATATAATATAATATAATATAATATAATATAATACAATATAATATAATATAATATAATACAATATAATATAATATAATATAATACAATACAATACAATATAATATAATATAATATAATATAATATAATATAATATAATACAGTACAATACAATACAATACAATACAATATAAAAAAATATTATATAATATAATACAATACAATATAATATAATATAATATAATATAATATAATATAATATAATACAATACAATACAATACAATATAATATAATAAAATATAAAAAAACATTATATAATATAATATAAGTATTACAATATATAGTATTACAATAAGTATTACAATAATATGGTATTACATTTCACTGCATATATGTATGAAAGTATGTATATGTATGTGACAAAAAAAAATCTTGAATCTTGAATCTATAATATAATATAATATAATATAATATAATATAGTATAATATAATATAATATAATAAAATAAAATATAATATAATATAATATCATATAATATCATATAATATCATATCATATCATATCATATCATATATAATATAATATAATATAATATAATATAATATAATATAATATAATATAATATAATATAATATAATATAATATAAAATAATATAATATAATATAATATAATATAACCAATTAGGACATTTAGTGTTAATTACGCATCAAATACAAAATGGTTGAAATAAAAATTGAAAAATCAAATACTTCGTAGTTTTAGTTGATAGTTTCTCACATATTTAATTCAGTAATCATCCTTCTTTGAATAGTGTACTGTATTTCATTTGGGCCTGTGGGGAAATCACAAGAAGTTAATGTAGTCCATTCATTTAGAGTTCGTTTTAGTCATCGCGGCTTAGTTTTTTTTAAACTTTTGGGTTTTTTTTTTGTGTGTGTGTTTTTTATTAATTTCAAGTAAAACCTTGTACTGTACACGACAATGAAAAAGTCACCCTTCACCATTGCCAGCATGCGGTAACCAATATGACCAGTAGGGAGCAGGGAAGGTCAAAGAGAGCGGCACCTAAGCGGAGGGGGGTGAAACAGTGCAGGTACAGAATAAGGGAGGTGTGGATGTTCAAACAGCCCAGTTCAATTGCAGCATAATTAGGCGACCTGCCTTAGATCAGAAATACACATAACTTGGCGAATCTCGCCCTTAAAATAACCGAATAACCACTCCAGCGGACTTGGAGTGAAAAGATCAATTAAAAATTCAATTTAAATGATGAGAGTTATTGTTATCTACTGTGTCTTCTTTACTTTTGAATGATATACGTTGTAAATAATTTCAATATTCATTTAATTTCTTTCGCCGACTACGGTTTCACCGGGCTGTGGTCGCTCCCTCATCCATCTGACAGGCCTACTCAGCGTTTCCCAAAATCTGTTCTAAATACAAATAGGGACTTGGTCTGGGAGTCATGGTAGGCAACCCTGAAAGAAATGTGAACGAGAAAGAAACTCTATGAAAGAGAGGCAGTCAAATGCTCACGCACTTTATTCGCAAAGGTAAACAAAAGGAAGAATGAAAGGCGAAAATGTGCCTTTGTGTTTAACATGACTTTAGACTTCTGACCGGGCTGTCACAGAGAGAAAGAGTCAGATTACTGAAACAGGTGCTGCACGACCCCCGTGCATGGGAAAGAGGGAGAAGAGAGGAAGAGAGATGGGGGGGGGGGGGCAGGGTGTTGAACGCAATTGCCCAATTTTGTAACCTTTCAACTTTGTTTTGGATCCAGGTTAAGGTTTCTAAGTAGTAATGCAGCAAATTAAATTAACATTCTATGAATGCCCAATTTGAGCAGCAAAATAACAAAATAATCTCCCGGATTACCACTTTAACATTATATGGAAAGGTTGCATTAGGATCAGCATTAAGGTTCCACGACCAGAAGGATGTTTGTAAAGGCAAGTTACATAAACACAAGAAACAAAAACACAATAAATCAATTTAACTTAAGAATGCCATCAGACCACACCATTATTTGGTTGTCTGGCCATGTCAAGGTGCTTGCACGCACTCAAATAACCCTGGGGCCACTGGCCAGGTTGTATTCTTCTAGGGGGGCCATGTTGAACTCCAAGAGAAAACCAGCCAGTTTTTTTGCTTTTGTTTTTTTTGTTTGTTTGTTTGTTTGTTTGTTTGTTTGTTTGTTTTCTTCACATCAATGAATTGCCTCGTACACCTGTTAAGAAATAACTCTTTTGAGCTACTTAATTATGTTTTGTATCTTGAAAACATTGGGTACATTTGTGTGAATAAATGAAGCGTTGCGGGCCAGGCGAATCAGTATATCTCCATGTAGCGGGGCCACATTAAAATGTCTCGCGGGCCAGATGTGGCCTCTAGTTTGAGAGCCCTGGTTTAGGAGGTGTGGATGGAGCTCGGTGACTCTTGAGCGGCTTCCATGCAATGCAGGCCTTTGTTCAGCTCTGCTCCTATACAGCCTTGATAAGATTTAGGGCTTAAGGACCTGAGTCGAAAAATAATTCCCAGATAAGGCCCCAGATGTCAGGGGGGTAGCATAATAATAATAATAATAATAATAATAATAATAATAATAATAATAATAATAATAATAATAGGGATCAGAAATGTACAACAAGCGGAAAATATAACGAAAAATATAAGGAAAAACTTGTCTTCGTGTGTGTGTACAATGTGCAACAGGGAAAACCAGTGGGATACAATATACTTTATTAAAGTTTTGTAATCTATTAATGTCATATAATTAATCAATTTAAGATAATTTATTCAAAATCAATTCATCCACGATCCATGACACCAGTGAGAAAATGTTGACCTATACACACACACACGTACACACACACGCACGCACGCACGCACACACACACACACACACACACACACACACACACACACACACACACACACACACACACACACACACACACACAGCGGCCATGTTGGAATCCTGGATGTGGGAAGCAGGGATCGGACTGGAGGAGAACCGGAGAGTTCTCCTGGTCTCAAACCGGAGAAAATAACGGAGTACCGAGTGCTTTTCCTCGCCGGTGAAGTTCGGAAAAACCCACGGGAAGTCTCCGGTAAACCGTCCATGTAAGTAATATTAAGATTTATTTTCTTTTTTGGGGAGGTTAAAAACACTAAACCAGGCGACGGCGACACGGGATGCAGCGGCGCTTAACCTGAACGTTAGCTAACTTCCTCCCTTAACACTGGACTGTGTTATCATCTGTTGTTGTTGTTGTTGTTTTTTAAGGTCACATTATTTGGACAACATATCCCCAAAATGAAGATTCACAACTGCAACTTCAACTTAGTTTTCCTCTTAAAAAAACAACAACAACAACAAAACAACAACAACCACAACAACCTGGAATTAAAATATGAAACACAGCTGTCGCATCGCCGCTCGCGTCCCCGAAGGATCACATGTATGAACACACGCAGCGGAACAAGTTCGGGATACGGAGCCGTGGGCGATTGGAACACTCCGGTCGCCACGAACTGTGTGAAATCGTTTGATTTAAATGTGTGTTTTATTCTGTGTCACGCCGCCTTGGCGAGGAGAAGAAGTTTCGTTTTTCTCGGCGTGTGTGTGTGTGTGTGTGCGTGTGTGTGTGTGTGTGTGTGTGTGTGTGTGTGCGCCCGCCCGCCCGCGCGGGGCAATCCGAACGCGATCAAATCGGACGTGGTCTGCAGGCAGCCTCCCGATGTTTGTTTGTTGATCCGCTGGAACGCACTGCTCTCCGGAGCTCATCTGTAAATAAACCCGAACATGTCCACGTGAGTCCATGTGTGCATTTGGTTGAATGAGACCTTCCACACGGAGCTGCCCTGGTGGGCTGTGGCGCTCTCATCGTGGAGACAAAAAGCCAGCAGGCCAATGCTCAGTATTTCATCAAATCAGAACTCTCGCCCTTCTTAAAATGCGACTCCCCTCATTTAGTTTCTGAAACAGAGGGCGGTGTTGTTCTTCCAGACACAAATTAGCTTTTGGGTTTATTTGGACAAATATGAATGGTTTGGAATGTGGTGTTCCTCTTTTAGGGGTGTCCAACAACCCTCTGTTGGGGCCGTTTTGCCCTGGTTGTTGATTTGCTTTGCAGGTCACATCACTGATGATGTGTTAGAACTGCTTTGCAGCATGTGGTTATTTTTAATTTAACCTTTATTTGTTCAGGGTGTGTTGGGTTTAGCACACATTGCACTAGCATTGATCCATTTAGGTAAATGAATGAAATAAGGCCAATTACAGAGCCATGTGAAAAATATAGAGTGTGTGTGTGTGTGTGTGTGTGTGTTTGTGTGTGTGTGTGTGTGTGTGCGTGTGTGTGTGTGTGTCATTGCAGTTCAGAGGCCCGTATTTATAGTAACACTTGACTGCGCTCAGACATCTAACAGGAGTCGGACGCTACAAAACACATTTCTTTCCTTCCGTCTTCCATTGCGCCCGGTTGCGATCCCCTCTATTCCACTTGATTGAGCAAAATGTATTTTGACCTTTTGTGTTGTCTTACACTCTGTTTGGTTGCTAAACTTCATTTAGCTTCTTTTCGGCTATTCTTTAGAGACAAATGGTTTGAGGCATAGATGGACAGAAGCTCACAGACAGAAATTAAGTGAGAATGGAGGGAGGCGGCTAGTAATCTTGTGTCTGTGGTGTGACTCATAAGGCTTCTCTAACTACTGATGATAACAATCAATGCAGACAGGCTGTATATGTCTGACTGAGTGCGTGTCTGTTATGGGGAGTTCAAACTTCAAAAACAAGTGGTTTGTCGCTGAGCCAAAAGCTGTCTGCTGCTGCATGTTGTTGGACATTTAAAAAGTATTTTTGCAAACACAGTCCTTGTTTTGCCTTCTCCTGGCAAACATAGTAGACTTATTATTATTATTATTATTATTGTTATTATTAGTTGTAGTAGTAGTAGTAGTAATAATAATATAAATGCTTGACCACAGTCCCACCTATTATTCACATCCATGCCAAGTGGCCACCCTGTTCATTAAAGTGTGTTTCGGAAGTCGTTGCTCGGGATCACATCCATTTCCATTCTGTGAAATGGTGACACACATTTGACTGCTCGGCTTGGATAAACTGGAATGATGTGAATTTGATTTAGAAGGACAAAATTAAAGTTGAACGTTGAGCCATGAAGTTGAAGTATGAAAGACAGTCTGTTTCAAACTAAGTAAACTAGTTTTATGAAAGAAATCCCCTGGTGTAAGGTCTAGGCTGTGAAGGAAAGGGTGTGTGTGTGTGTGTGTGTGTGTGTGTGTGTGTGTGTGTGTGTGTGTGTGTGTGTGTGTGTGTGTGTGTGTGTGTGTGTGTGTGTGTGTGTGTGTGGAGAGACAGGAAGACTGAATGAAGGCCCATTCCTTTTGCTACTGGATGGGTTGCATTCAGGAAGCAACCCCCCCCCCCCACACACACACACAGCACTTACTGTACATCCTAAAACATGCTGTATCCCTTAGGAGCTGAAAGGAAAACGCCTTCTTCCTCTCAGCAACACTACTGATATTGCAAGAATGTGTGTGTGCAGAAATAACTACTGTGTTTATCCCAAATGCTTGCACCTGGCTTGGGTAGCGCTAATGTGAATCTTGGCTGTCCCTGGCCTGCATATATTTGTATGTACAAATGAGTGTGTATTTGCCATTAGCTTAGGGTGGAAAACAATAAGACAATAGCTCCGGCTGGTGGAATAATGAACATCCGTCACGTGAAAATTGTGAAAAGTTTATCTTCTGTGATCCCTTCTACTGTAGCCGGCATCACTTAATTTGCTTTTATCAATGGAAATGATTAAGAGTAATTTCACTGTTAAAATCTAACTACGGCTACACATGGTAGATATCTTGGCTATTTTTTCATCCGATACATACATTGTGAATTCAAGGCATTTAAAAAGTTGTCTTTTTGTGTGTGAAGGTGTAAGAAAGAGTGACAAACCAAACAAGATCTCTCCCTGCCCCTCCCTGTGCCATAAGTAGCCTGTCAATTTTTTGTTTTGTTTTGTTAGTGTTTCATTGCATTTATCCTGCATTTGAAGCTCCATTTGTTATCTGCAGTTATTCAAATCTGTGACTGTATGTGGAGCATTCCGTTATAAAATGCATCCTTCATCTTTCAGAGTCGGTGTATTTTCTTTTTGTGAATTGATGGTGTGGACCCTTGGTTTCAATATTTGAGTTTCATGATGGAGTAGTGGCATAGTGCCCTTTATGTGTTTGTTAGAACAGAAATTTGCTACAATAGCAGGAAGTGACATCATGGTTAATGACTTCTGTCCTCGGGGCTTGTGCACACACACGCACACACAGTTATTCATACGCACAGCTAGCCAGCAAAGCCAAGGACACATGGACAACATAGAAGGTAGGTCAAACACATCATATAGGGATGCACAAGCACACTACAGTAGTCTGCGTTCATGTGTGCGCATCCTGACCCTTGGTGCTCCCCTCTACCTACAGTTTGGTCCCTGCTTCAGTGTCTGCCAATGATGGATGGTTGTGGAACACAAGGGCAAAGTATATCGCACCAGTCTACTAGCGTGTGTACGAGCCTTCATGCAGAAAATGGATATTGCAGCTGTATTTGGTCCATTGATCACAACTGCAGATGAACAGATAACACTGTCACTGTCAACACTGATTGAGTACTAAACCTTCAAACAACCGATTAAACCAGTGGTTCTCAATTGGTCTTACCTCAGGATCCAGATTTGTCCTTATACAGAATATCACAAGCCAAACATAATTTAAGATTTGAGAGAGCCATTGAAACAGTGTTTTAGCTGGAGCGAAATGCAATGCAAAGAGGCCTCATGATAAAATCAGGAAAATAAAAAGGTAAATCATGAATTGCTCTTACAAAGTGGACGTAAACACACGTGGCCCACTTGAAAGAGATGCAAGGCCAGGATCACTGGTAAAGACCACCACCACCATTTAATATACTTTTTCATACTATATAACATTTTCTCGATTAGATATATCTAATATGGCTCTGTGTGTCAACAAATCAGGAAATGGTCACTTTCTTTAATATCTGACGCCAGACTGATATCACTGCGTCCTTATTTAGAATCGGGTTGGAGTTATTGTAGATTACATGTCCCCTTCATTTTAGCTTCTGGCTACACCAAATCTTCTATGACGACTTTCAGAACATCTCTCTCTCTCTGTCACTGTGTCTCAGAGTCTCTCTCGCTCTGTCTCTCTCCTCATTCCCTCATTCTCTGAGTGTAGCAAGCAAAAGACCGCCACAGCAATTACATAGCAGTGAGTCAGAAGGCGAGAAAGAATGAGTCAATTGTTGAGCTTTATTACACTGAAAAGCAGACAGAGGAGAGGTGATGGAGAGATGGTAGGAGAGGGACGAGAGAAAGAGATGCCAACAGACTTTAGAGACGGCGAAGACGGATGCAGAAAGAGAGACTGACCAGGAATAAGATCTAATTATGTAAGAACCAATACCACTTTTTCACTGCGAATACAGATACAAGGTTATGGAAGAACAGATGGAGATGGAGCCAAAGTAATGCAGTTGGAATTGAGTCAGCGAGCAGGTACTGAAAGTAGTCTGTCATTAAATGTTATGCTAATGTTAACATTAGTGTACATGTTATTTCATTGTAGACCTAACCTCCCATCTTATATTCTTAACCTTTAGGGGGGAAAAAAAAAATCGATTATGTGTATGGGGTAAGAATTTGTGCCTTCTCCATCATAACAAGATTTCTGTGTGGCAGTGGCACAGAAGGTTTCTGGTTTGATCCTTGGATCCTCCTAGTCCTTGAGCAAGACGCTGAACCCCTAAGGGGTGTAGGGGTGTGTGTGTGTGTGTGTGTGTGTGTGTGTGTGTGTGTGTGTGTGTGTGTGTGTGTGTGTGTGTGTGTGTGTGTGTGTGTGTGTGTGTGTGTGTGTGTGTGTGTGTGTGTGTGTGTGTGTGTGTGTGTGTGTGTGTGAGAATCACTGTTGTGTCCCTGGACTAGAGAAGGTGATCTATTAAATGAAAAATGCACCAAATATACCATTTGAAGAGAGAGAAAAAAAAAAGGCTTTTTTTCTGTGGTATGCAGGTTGATTTGTAGGCCAAGGGCTGAGGCTTCTCTATGAGTGCAGAACATCTGGTCAAGTGTGGAACTTGAGTCTGGTAACTTAAGGTAAAGTGTGTGTTTGACAACGGCCGCCATTTGTGTCTACTTTTCCAATCATGACCTCATTGGATTACTACACCAACATGCACATACTGTACTGGATCGCTGGGGATTTTAAGAGGGAGACGTGGAAAGAGAGATTAGTAGTGAAACACCTGCATACAAGCCATGGGATGACATCACACATGCACAAGCACGCACAGGCTGATATATCGGCTGTACTGAAAAGTGACTATTGTGTGTCGGGAGTCTGTCTGGATGTGTGTGGGTTTTGTGTGTGTATGTGTTTGTAATTAGTCATCAGCTGGGTGATTGCAGTGACAAAGCTTTATTTAAGAGTGGATGGGTCATTAAACCAGCTTATGATTGTCTGTGCATCTGGCTGTTGTTGGGGTGTGTGTGTGTGTATTTGTTTTATTTTGGTGACATTCGAAATGTTTTATGAATTCCTCAGGATGTTTTATGCCTGCTGGCATGTGCATCTTATTACATTAATTGCAGAAATGTCATTTGTGATTATGAAATGTATTGTAGGGCTGTGTTTTGGAAATAATCTTACATTCTTTGGAAAGAATGTATTGTGAGACAAGAGTCACCATTATTTTATATGCCAATATTATAAATATCTCCTTATGGGCGCAATGTTTCACAATTGTCTTAAAAGGTGATTACGCACAATACAGTTACATACCTGATACAGTGCGGCATTATTTATATTTTTAATACGGCACTATACTGTAATGCAACCTAGAGTGTTGGACAGAAGATAAAAGTACTTTACTGACTGCATTGATAGAAATGAAATGGCGATGCTTGTATTGTGAGAATACAGTATTGCAAAAACAAATTGAGATTCTGAAACTCATGTGCATTATCTTGCTCCCCTACTATCAATGCTCTGATAACTTAAATAAAGTTTTTCTTTTGACAGAAATAGCATTTTAAATAGTGTGGATGGATAGCGGAGGATCCCTCGATGCCCCTGCCTCAGGGCATGTACCATTCTTGTACCACTAGATGGCGGTAACAAGCAGTAAAATTTGTGACCAAAAAGTGAATGAGAGTTGGACAGAGAGACAGGTGGATGGTGCGCAGAGTGAGAGTAAACCGAAATAAACTGAAAATACAGGCAAAGGAGCCAGACAAGCGGGTGTGTGTGTGTGTGTGTGTGTGTGTGTGTGTGTGTGTGTGTGTGTGTGTGTGTGTGTGTGTGTGTGTGTGTGTGTGTGTGTGTGTGTGTGTGTGTGTGTGTGTGTGTGTGTCAACTTGGCCTAGTAATCCAGTGCCCTGATCAGCTTTACATCTCAGCACCTCTTGCCCCCATGCCTGACTGACTGCCTGTTTCTCTTCCTCTCTGTCTGTCTGCCTCCTCGTGTTTCTTTCTACTGTCTGTGCGTTACTCTGTCCGTCCCCGCCATGCGCGAACGGGAGAAAGAGTGAGCGACCTCACAGCCCTAAAATATAGCGTAATTCAAAATGAAGAGAACCCGATTATTTTTTCGCCAAGAAAAGTGCTGTGGTGCTCGTGACCCCTGACCCCGCCCCTTGAAAGACCCAGCCCAGACTCGACATCATCGGCCGAGGTAACTGTTCCACCCGTCCCCCCGGTCCTAAGATGCCTAATCCTGGCCTGAACATTTTTCGATGCACCTAAATTATGTGCTAGTGCACCTATATGGAAAAAAGTTAGGTGCACCAGTGCCACCAATGTGAAACTTGTTCTGGAAACCTGTGTGCAATCTCCCGAGGAGGAGACCTCTGAAATATTTGGGCTTATGTTCTAACTCCATTAGTACAGAGTCAGAATGCTCCATTGGAAGACAGGAACAGATTATAATGGTGCTGTTTTAACATTTATGTACTGCTTTTGTCATTAAGAGAGTGTGTGTGTGTGTGTGTGTGTGTGTGTGTGTGTGTGTGTGTGTGTGTGTGTGTGTGTGTGTGTGTGTGTGTGTGTGTTTGTGCGTGTGCGTGTACGTACTTTTTCTTTTTATGTTTTTGTACAAAAAGGTTGCCTTCGATCCCTTTATCTACTGCTGAGCGGCAGCCGAGGCGGAGTTCCTTCTCTCAGGAATTATATAACCACCCACGACTGCTAAAACCTCTTGAATAGGTGATTTCTGATTTATAATGGTAAAACCCAGTCACTTGAATGTTTCTGGAGATAGAGGGTTTCTGCAGAATGCCACCAAGTCAAGGAAACGGTTTTCTCTGATGGATTTTTCCTTTAAGGTGACGTGGAAGTAATATTCAGAAGCTTTTGTGGCTCCATTCAAGTGAAGGATCAGAAAATCCTCAGGCAACACACACACACACACACACACACACACACACACGTGGATGACCCATTCTTTCTTCCCATCCTTCCTCTCAGCTGGCCTTTCCCTCCTCTTTATCATCAACCTCTCTCTCTTTTCTCATCTTCTGTTCTGCTCCGACACGCTACATCTCTTTTCCCTCGCTCCATCTTTGTCCGTCTCTCTTTCATCGCTCCCTCTCTCTTCCTTGCATCTGGCTCCTTCTCTCCTGGGACACAATGACACCCCTCCCCACCCCTCCTCCCTCATTAAGTGTGTGTGTGTGTGTGTGTGTGTGTGTGTGTGTGTGTGTGTGTGTGTGTGTGTGTGTGTGTGTGTGTGTGTGTGTGTGTGTGTGTGTGTGTGTGTGTGTGTGTGTGTGTGTGTGTGTGTGTGCTCCCCTCTGTCTCCGTGTGACACACTGTCTCTCTGTCAGTGGTAGTAGTCTTAGTAGTACCGGTCGTAATGGAGGAGGAGATCAGGGCTTAAGCTAACGTCACCCCTCATTATTGCCTCGGCCAGCGAGGACGGCGCAGCGCAAACCCGGGACCACAGGAGACCAGGCTTTTTGGCTTATTCTCTGTCTTTACTTTCTGTCTTTGGGGATTTCATTTAATCCTTCTCTTCTTCCTTCCTCCCTTCTCTCCTTTTGTCTATTGCGCTCCATCTCTGCTCCCAATGGAAGGGCTCTACCATGGTAAGTACTATTATTTTTCCACTACTACTTCTATTTTCCTACTCTTGTTAAATTGATTCCTTTTTTGTTTGTTTTGTTTTGTTTTTGTCCGGCCATTATTATAAACAGACGAATCACAAAATACCTGGAGCCACCTCTGATACCTGCACATCTTAAGTTCAACTCTGTTCGACTGAGTCCTGTCCCTCCTCTCCTCTTCTGTTCTCACCTCCTATTGATCTGTTGTACAATGTTTGCTTTGGTAAAGATTATTGATACACCAATACTGGTATTTGACGTTTTTCATCTGATAAAACCCCCAATACAAAGATCTAACACAGGGTCAGATAAAACATGTGCACATGTTAGATCTGTAATGGAGAAGGAGAATTTAATGTATTATCATGAAACTAATGGTCAAAGTATGTCCGGGTCCAAAGTAGTCGATCAAATTGGTTTGTTTAAGTTTCAAGTTGGTTTTGTTTAAGTTTATGCCGTTCAAGAGTCAAAAGTTCAGGACTCTGAATCAGTGGGTATGTGTATCCCTCATTCCGATTGGTTCTGTTGACCTGATGCCTGAGAAATGGAGATTATCCCATCAAGCCTTAAGGGGCGTGTGTGTGTGTGTGTGTGTGTGTGTGTGTGTGTGTGTGTGTGTGTGTGTGTGTGTGTGTGTGTGTGTGTGTGTCTGTGTGTGTGTGTGTGTGTGTGTGTGTGTGTGTGTGCGTGCGTGCGTGCGTGTGAGACATGTTCTTTAAAGTGTAAATTTGTGTGTAGGCAAGCTACTGTGTGTGTGTGTGGGAGGTAGTGGTGAGCCTGTTGGGAGAGATAATGACATGTGTGGGTTGTGTTTGAATAGGTGTTGGTGTGTGTGTGAGCGTGGGCCCCCTGAGGCACCGTGCGGATTCTAGGTTAAATCATGTATATTTTAGAGTGTTTTTAATATTTTGATCCTTGTTCATTATTGATGTGAGTTAGCTAACCAAGAGGCTTGGCTTACAGCATTGCCTCCAAACATGCACATAATACAGCCAGCCCTTCTGTTCCGCCTTCTGTGCCTTGTCTGTCTGGTTATTAGCTCTCTCGCTGACAGTAAATGTGTTCAGCAGCATGGACAAACACACACTCCTTTTTAGCAGTTGGGCTGTCCTTGCGGTGGAAGAATATGGGCCTTACGTTCCAAAAGTCAAGTCAAGAGTTCAAAGGCAGATTGACTGCTACATGGCGAACCATGTAGCAGTCAATCTGCCTTTGAACAAGAAACCTACCTGCTCACTCATTGTAACCCTTAAAGCTCCAAAAATGTCAAATGTTTAGTGAAATAATAAGCAGGGGTTTCAATATTGTACATTGACATTTTACCCAGCAGAGATAAAGAGGGATCTAGCTAGTGTTATCCTATGTTAACTGTGGTTTAGTTATCAGATAATGCAGTGGGTCACAGTACTTAAAAACTAGAAAGTAAAACTAACCCTAACCCTAACTGGAAGTGATGTGCATGATCTAGGACGCTAATGATTTTGATCAGTGATTTTGTCCACAATAAGCTCTCGTCACCGAATTCCATTCTGATACATTGGCATGCATTTCGTTCGTCTGAGTTAACCACTTCCTAATGACCACAGTAGGAACTGCTAACAAGATAAGTAGCACTATACAGTTGCTGGATTTTAATGGATTTTCAGTATGGTTACCAATAATAGTAACCATACTACTTCAAAAAACAAAGATAATGTTGTGTCCTAATCACAAATCAGAATTGGAGTCAGAATCTACTTGTTGGCCAAGTATGTTCACATACATACAAATAAAGCTGTAGTCTAAGCTGGAGAATGTTCCATTGATATTTAGCAACGAGCAGTCTGAGCACTTGAAGTGTGTGTGTGTGTGTGTGCGCACGCGCGCGCGCATTTGCAGATAAATGTGTAAGCATTCATCCAGTTCCATTGACCTTATTTATTTTCATTTTTTTTAAAGGCAAGCTCAGGCACTAAGTGTTTGTGTGTGTTTTCTATTTTGTGTCAATGTGGCAGCTTTTGAGTAATTGCCCCTAATTTTCAGCGCTGTTTATTTGGCTGTAAATAAATGCAGTAGAAATGCAGATGTGCTTCTACGGAGGCACATATGTGTGCACACAGGTCACTACCTTTTGAATCGAATAAAGGACGACAAGTTGCATAGAAGGTAGATTGTCGGTTACCATTAGCCTTGTGTGGGGCATGTTAAACATTTGAAAACCAAGGAAGTAAGTTGAAATGTATGAACTGATCATATCATATTCCACATTTTCTTCTTTCAATGAATGATAATAATTACGACCTAAAACTGCAAACAAGGTCTGAAATGATTTTGTTCAAAAAACTTGTTCGGTGCACTTAATGACCTTTTAGCCTATTACAATGCATTAGATAATACTGTGAATAAATCAACCAGTCTTACTTTTAGGCCTACATTTTGTGTGTGTGACTGGCACATGTGATTTGTGCTTCAGGCTGTGTGTTGCTTTTTAAGTCTCTACGCTCCAGTAACACTCCGGTCCTGAGGCTCTCGCTCACACTCTCTTTCTCTCTCTCTCTCTCACACTCTTTCTGTCTCTGTCTGTATTCATTTATATATATATATATAAAATACACATACACACACAAGCGTGAGCCAGCTCAGTGTAGAGGTTAACCATTAGCCTCAGACCAGCGAATGACTCACTACTATCCTAGGGACCCAAAATCTCCTCTCCTCTACAGGCTTCTCTTCTATTTAGGAACAACTAGGGATTTATTTTGGTCGTAGGGTTATAATCGGAGGAATTATTAAGGTTTTACAATTTATTATCAGGTAATTTATCTTGAGGGGAAAATGCTCATCACCATTTTCCCAGGAAACATTTAATACTAATCTTTCACAACATTTGTTTTGGTCCTTTTAAAATATGACATGCACGTCTACTTAATATTGAAAACATTCAGTTTAGTTGCGCTTTGAAAACATAATAATAACCCGACATGGAAGTGTCGCTTAGTCCTTGAGGTTCCCTTTGAAAAAAAGATTATAGAAAAAAAAAAAGAGAAAGAAATAAGGTCAATGGAACTGGATGAATGCTTACACATATTTACCTGCAAATGCTTGCCTGCACACACACACACACACACACACACACACACACACACACACACAGATTAATTGAAGTGCGGTTCAGGTGCTTTGATTGTGAGTTGCAGGTGTTTTTTATTTTTTATTTTTTTGGGCTTTTCTGGAAGTGTTGTATCCCACCAAGATCAACTCAAATGAACAAAAGTACTAGCTAACTGCACTAAGACTTTTTGGCCAACCCTCACTGTTTTCTTACCTTGACCCAGACATGCAGTAATGAGGATGTTCATGATGCTCAAGCGTGTTGGATGTGTTGGGATCTTAAACACAACACAATCGCTCAGGCTGAATACCCTGGATAGACAGCATCTCTTCTGAAAGTTGTGATGTTTGGAAACCACATGTTTTTTTCAATGCAATTAATTGTGAACTGCTTAATTGCAACATCGCACTGCTATAGTTATGTGGCTGTAGTCCCAAACAAAAATGTCTTGTTCAAAAGAACTCATTTATATTATGTGTCTAAATCAAGGATATATGCCATATATGTTTGCATATATGGCATATAACAGCACTGGCATTTGTGAATCTCATCCAATCTCCCACAAGGTCTGTCTCTATTGTTCTGTCAACTCACTGACGCCACAGACATGTCTGTGGGCAACACATAATCACTCACAGTACAGACATAGAGGCTCTGTCAACAATGACAGGAAGTGTGCGTAGTCACGTGTGCATAGAAGTGTGTCCGTGGTGTTCGACTGTGCGGTAATGTTAGTTAAGAACGGACGACAGCCTCCAGAAACTGGAGATGGAGACTGTGTGTCTGAGTGCGAAGCTTTCCGAGCTGACCCGTCAAATCTTCCCTCCTCTCCCTGTCCCCCCTTCACTCATCTCTTCTACTTTTGCCCTCTGCTCTTATCTCCTCTTCTACTCTCTTTTCCTCATGTCTTTACATGTACTGTATGTTGATCTGAGTGTTGCTCTTAAGACAGCCGTGTGTGTGTGTGTGTGTGTGTGTGTGTGTGTGTGTGTGTGTGTGTGTGTGTGTGTGTGTGTGTGTGCGTGTGTGCGTGTGTGCGTGCGTGCGTGCGTGCGTGCGTGCGTGCGTGCGTGCGTGCGTGCGTGCGTGCGTGCGTGCGTGCGTGCGTGCGTGCGTGCGTGCGTGCGTGCGTGCGTGCGTGCGTGCGTGCGTGCGCGCGTGCGCGCGCGCGTGCGTGCGCGCTAGTGCGCAATGCCGATATTTAGAGAGCAGGGCGATATATAATGCAGTCATGTTGCGTCTGATAAAATACAATAATCAAAAATAGTAACAAATGAGACACAAAATTGCTGAACTTAAATGAACATTTATTGAAAACTATTGTTATTGTGTGCATGTTTGCTTAAGTACATCTAAACGCTCTGCAGTGCACTTCTTTTAAATGAATCTATCAACTCAATAAATGTCCAGAGGTAATCAAAAACTGAAACTTTGTAGAAAAAACAACAACTTATGAATGAAAAAAACATGGTTTTAGTGCACTTAACAACGGCATTTATCAGAAGAGAACGAAAACGTGTGAACTTACAAATAAAAAATAAACAATGTTAGTGCACACAGCAGCATCTCTTCATTTTTGATCCCAATGAAAATGTATTTAACACTAATGTATTATTCACTTGAACGCAGGACAATATTTGAAAGAAAAAATGTGCATCGTCTCTGTTTGCTTAAGTAGATCTGGACTCTATTTATTATTCTAAATAAAAAATAAAATGTCCTGCCAATTTGTATGAACCGGATGTTATCTGTAGCGAAAGCATTTATGACCCGCCTCTTTTATCTGATTGGCTAAGTGACTATGATGTGACATTGACGAGCGGCGCGGCTGTTTGGCTCTCAACCAATTAGAAGGCAATTCGCACGGGAGAGGAAAGCGGCAGCGTGTCATACAGAGCATTTCCAGCAGCGCACTCCAAACAATAACGTTAGTGGAGGTGTGCGACGCATCATAGAACTCACGGTTCAAAAAAAAAATTCGGATCAGCAAGAGAGAAAAAAAAAAAAAAGGGAGACAAACTTTAACTTTGCTTTCGATTTATTCAGTAAAACACTCAAAGCAAGGAACTTTTGCCCATGGTCTTGAATGAAAACAACATTTAAGATGTCCCAGAAAAATCTTCAAATATATAGAATATTCATGAATTTGTGACTGGGCATGGAGGTGGGGGATTGTCTGGGCAAGATATGCACATCCGCGAGGAACCTGTCCCCGGTGCTCAGAGCGGAGATCACACGCCTCCCGATGCACAACATCGTGGGCCTCATCTGATCCGTAGCATCGAAATACCTTGGGTTGGGTCCATGTGTCTTATTTTTTATCTTATTAATTTTGTTGATAAATTTGTTTTGTTTCTGAGCACCTGCCCCTTGTAGAGATCCGATCACCAGTGGTTACTCAGCAGCTCTGAGCGGAGAGGGGAAGAGCCTCCGCCCCCTCTCTCCCTGCCTCTCTCCCTCACTCGCTCTCTTCCTCTCTGCTCCAGTTTCAGAACACGGTAAACTGCACTGACACCTTTTCAATGCTCTGATTTTTCCTGGTGGATTAAAAAAAAAATTAAATAGTCATCAATGTCAATTGCGATCAATGCAGTCGATCGGCGATAGAAGATTTAATCGTTAATCTGCCCAGGCCTAGTGCCCACCTTAGCCACTGTCTGGCCGAATGGGTCTCAGCGCGGTTGGTAACGGTTCGTCGCATGTCCACTACACACGGTTTGGCATGAAACGGTTGTGAACGGTTCCCATTCCTGGATTTTCCGCCCTGGTGTAGTAACCAAAATGCTCTGCGCCGAGGTTGAATGACGTACTGTAAGTGTTCGATGGTTGGTTTCACGTGCACAGAC
The DNA here is from genome assembly GCF_960531495.2 of Zeus faber. Taxonomy (NCBI): domain Eukaryota; kingdom Metazoa; phylum Chordata; class Actinopteri; order Zeiformes; family Zeidae; genus Zeus; species Zeus faber. Next base: position 19,627,935 of record NC_137193.1, read on the forward strand.
TTCACATCCGATACGTGTTCTGTTCATCCAACTTCATTCATCATTGTTAAAATAAAAACGGCCTAAACTAATTGTAGGCCGACAAAATAGGCCTACAATCAGAATCAGAATAACCTTTATTGCCAAGTAAGTTAACATGAACAAGGAATTTGTCTTTGTGTTCAGTGCATACATGAAACAAATGTAAAACAATAAGTAAAATATAAGTAAAATATATCACCAAATATCAATCACCTGAAGCATATGCCAAGGATTAAAGGATTTCAGCGTCTCAAGTCATCAAGTCTAAACCCGGTGTTTAGACTTGATGACTTGAGACGCTGAAGCAGAATCCTTACAAAAACATAGAAACCCGATCACATTACACCAGTTCGCAGGTCCTTGCACTGACTCCCAATACATCCCCATGACTGATCACATGACTTCAAAATACTCCTGCTTGACCAAAATAAGTTTTGAACTTGTTGATAGCATGCAACCCCCCCCAAAACCCCTAGAGGTCATGTAGGACTATGAATTGTTTAGAGAGTTAGAACAAAATATGTTAAAGCAGTGTTAAGTTATTGTGCTGCATATGCCTGGACCAAACTCCCAGAGGATCTCAGACGTGCCCCAACTTTGGCCATTTTTGAATCTAATGTTTTGCACTGCCTATGATGTTTTTGAGTCTGTGTCTTTATTGTTTTATTTGTCATATCTATTTTTAGTTTGCTTTCATACTTTTTATGAGTTGTTTTTCTTCTCTTGTTATGTTGTGCACATTATATTAATATTATGAACCGTGCTATGTAAACACATTTCCCTTGCCTTGCTCCCTGTTAGGTATTGCAGCTAGAGATGATGTCATATTTACACGACAGTACACATACGCACAGAACGTGTAGGGTCCTGGTGTCATATTATAAGAAGGACCATCAATATAATACAGTGACGGTATGAGTCACCTCAATGGCATTGTGTGTGTGTGTTTGTGTGGCGGTTGTGTGTGGTTTCATTGTGTGGTAATAAGATCGTGTGTGTGTGTGTGTGTGTGTGTGTGTGTGTGTGTGTGTGTGTGTGTGTGTGTGTGTGTGTGTGTGTGTGTGTGTGTGTGTGTGTGTGTGTGTCTGTGTGTCTGTGTCAGGGTTTTGAAGACAGTTATCCACTTGACCTCCCGTATAGTGTGTGTTTAGGCCCATTGGGTATCTCAAGCACTTAGCCCCCTGACCTCCTGCTGTACTATCCTATCAGAGGGAGTAATGCAGGCCAGTTGATCTATGAGTCTGCTCCAACTAGAGGGTCTAGAGTTCCTTTCAGCTTCCTGTGGGAGGGAGGCAGCGAGGTATAGAGTTCTGATTGTTGTCCAAGCCTTTACAAGTGAGGATGGAAATGCAATACTACTTGTAAGAACAGACTCATCATAAATCGACACCAATATACTGCAACCTGTAGACTTTATGGCCGTGAAATGGGCGTATGTAATTTCCCCAGACCTTGTAAAGCTAGTCAATCCCAAAAGATACTTGCCCCTAGCTTTCAATATAATCTTTATTTAACTTGTGTATTTTATTAAGGTTGTAACCAACGATATCTTACTGTGAGTAAACAGTGCCCCAGTGGGGGGGCTGTTGGACCTGGTCTACTGCTGTTTCAGTCAATGTTGTCAAATGGGGGTATGCATACTCCTAGGGGTACTTTGGAGTACTGCAGGGGGTACGGGAGATATAAAAAAAAAAAAAGTTAATTTAAAAAAACATCAGTCATGCCTAATTACTATAATAATTGTACTATTATTAATTTGATAAATGTAAGTTTGATAAACAACATTTTATATTCAATATTTTTATTTTCAATGCAGTCGTTAACCTTGGGCTGTGGTGCTGAAAGGAAAGCGCAGATGCGGTCGAATGGAACGGTGGTGATTAAGTGTGGAAAATAAATAGGTCTGTTTGGGAAAATAACCTTACATTTTGTGGTGAAACTGTGTCGTTAACATACCTTGTCAAATCTAGGGGCCAGTGGGGCCTCAGTGTGACTTTCTGGGTTGCTTTGCTCGCCCGGGGTCTCCTAGTCCCTGTGCCCTGTTCGTATAACAAATAAGATTTTATTTGATTGTGGTAGGCTTATTTATCTCATAAACAAAATCATTTTTCTTCATTAAAACACCATGCGAAGGGGGTGCATTATTGGGGAAAAAAGTTTGAGAACTACTGGTTTGAGTGACACTTGGTATTTATTTTAGCGTACAGTGAAATAAATACTGAAATAAACACGGTCTGGAGGGAACTTTCTCTCTGCTTTCTCTCTTAACCCGTCTTTCACTCTCTGTTTTCATGTTTTAGATATTTCCAGGATTGCCTACTACACTGGTGAGTACTTTTCCCCTTATGTTTTTCATAAACACATGCCTATCAAGCTTCAATGGGAGTCCTGTAACCACCAGAAATATGCTGAATTATTATATGGGGTCTATATATAATTTCTTAAGACTTAAGAAACTACTTTGATTATAGATTGACCTTTATTCTCCTCCCCTATAGCACATATTAATATTTATACACAGCACTTGCATACGGCCCCACTGCCTTGGAGCTGAGTTCAAATCCCTGAGAATATCCAAAGTGGACAAATGTATTTTAATACATTTTAATGCAGCACTTCGGCCATTACTGCCTCTGCAGAGGCCTTATTCTCTTATTCACCTACTCGCAGTTAGACACACATTTGGAGATGCTCGGGTCTATACCCTACCCACCGTGATCATGTTCTATGCTAAAACAACACTTATCAGCATAGAGTGGGGGAACTGGGGCCTGTAATGTGAGGTGTAACAAAACCCCTGACTGTCCTATTCATATCCAATTAGAAGTTCTGTTGCTCTAATACATACATCTAATACTAATACATCCATTCTGTGTTGAGGAGAATTGACTGATTGAGTTAAGGACAAGACGGAAGTCAACGGAAATAATGCCAAGTGAGGTGTGTCTGTGTGTGTGTGTGTGTGTGTGTCTGGTTCCCTATTGTTTTTTATATTTTAGTTATTAATTTATCATCAGAAGTGATGCTTTATTGAGATCAAAGATTCTTGTTCTGAGAACAGTGTTTATTTACTCTGTGTGTAGAACACTGCGTACTCACACTTTATCCCAGGAGAATTGTAAACAATGCCACAATATTCTCCTGTGTGTGTGTGTGTGTGTGTGTGTGTGTGTGTGTGTGTGTGTGTGTGTGTGTGTGTGTGTGTGTGTGTGTGTGTGTGTGTGTGTGTGTGTGTGTGTTTCCCTATTTGTGCATACATATTTAGCTATTCAGTGTGTCTCATTAACAGAGACAGGGATGAGGGATAGAATGAACATTGCCCTAGTTAGTGTCTCATTGTATCTTCACAACTTCAAAGATGCATAGACGAGCATGCGCACACATGCACACACACACACACACATACAAACACACACACACACACGGTCTATTGATTAAAAGGGGAAGCTTCAGCTCCAGTGACACTATCAATGCTAATTGTTCTCTGTCTGCTGACAAGAAGGGAGATGGGTTCCAGTTTAGGCCAAATTCATTGTATCATCGTATATCGCATTCCCCGTTTCTGAAAGCAAGCCTCATATTTAGTACTGATCTTTCTCCTTAATAAATATTCATTCAATATTCATATCCTCATAGTATTATCCATACCTTCAAAGCAGCATTCATATCCCTTTTGTAATATTCATGTCTTCGTAAAATCATTCATAAATTAATCATAATAATATTCATGACTTTATACAAGCATTCATAGATTCATCATAATAATATTCTTATCTTGATAGTCATGTTCATAGCAATAATATTCAAATCTTCATAGTAATTTTCCAATCTTCATAGTTATAACCATATATTCGTAGTAATATAGTTATATTCATACAAACAGGGAAAGCAAAGCTGAGTATGTGTAATGCCGGGATCAGACTACACAATATTTTCGTCTTTTACAATGGTCACCATGTCAGATTAGGCAATCATACTGCCATAAATTCTTGCCGTGTCTTGGCCGGCAGACTGTCAACACTACAAGTATGACCCCGAACAATCATTGTAAGTTGCCTTTCATGACCCTGCGCAAGTTCATAGGTATTGATGTATTGTTGCCACTGCTCAACTTTTCTCTGTTTCATTGTTCTACCTGACAACAGCAGCATCCCTCTTTCTCTTTGCCATGTTTACATACAGTATGTGCACCAGGGAGCACTTTGGTCATCCCATTTTTCAAGGTCAAGGAACACGTCGTAGGAGTTGTCAAACTAGGCAGTGTGTCGTGGGGTGCCACATGCCAGTTTGCTGTTCTTTGATTATGTCCCACTACAAGGGGTAAAGATGGCTGTTTGTCGTTCTTGATGTTCATATTCTGGCCCGAAGCTGGAAATTTGTCAGCGACGACAGAAATGTGTCAAAATCTGGCTGAATTTGGGTAGTCTGATCCCGTCATGAGATTGACTCCTGGCCAAGTGCCAAAACCGCTCTTCCCATTCACAACCACATCCGGCCCCTCTGACAAAAGGCTTTCAATAGCCTAGAAACACACACAGACACACACCTACCAACACGCAGGCATACGTGCACACGCACTAAACCCCTACTCGCACCGAATTTTCATGACAATGGGCGATGCCTGAGATAGAGCTTGTGTCATAGGACGCACACACATACACACTCACAACACTCTTGATGTTGTGGTTCACTGAGCTTGTCTGGCCAGTGAGATAACAGTAGGTCATTTAAGTGTGTGTGTGTGCGTGTGCGTGTGTGTGTGTGTGTGTGTGTGTGTGTGTGTGTGGGGTCATTGTGCAGTGATCTGTTGAGTTAGATGGTTAGAGCTGTATAAATGTCCATTTGATTAACAGTGGCTGGCATCTGGCGAGGAGTGAAAAACACGCAACTTGCAGCACAAACACTGATAAGCACACACTGACCAGCGGGGACACACATTCAAAAACATGTCTTCATTAGGGGTGTAATGGTTCACAATATTCACGGTTCGGTTCGATATGCCAAAGTGGTGTCGCGGCTCGGTATGTTTTCGATACAGCAAAAAAGGAGAAAAATGATGGCGCTATACCCGACCCATCGTCTGGGGTGTCTTCTTAGCAGCTTATAAAACACAAACTTGTTTTATAAGCTTGACAAGCTCCTTTAATAAAATAATGTAGTATTGTGGTAGTAATGAACAAATACAAACACAAGAAACAATTCTGTTTTTGTATGGAACTCAGTGTGTTTTTACTCAATTTTCAATAAGAAAGAGCTATAAAAAAGTTAACATAACAGCACAATATACTCTAGACACAGCTATCGGGAAGCGTGAGCCTTGAATACATGTTCAAGTTAAAGCAACATTCATAAACAAATGTATAAAATAGATATTAATACAAAAAGAGATCAAATGTTTGGATAACAAAAATATCTTTATTCTTTTAAGCGTTAAGTGAACATTCACAAATTAAAGCTTACGCAGCCCCCGGTTGAGGTCCCCCAACCTGGAAATGCCAGCTGCTGTAAGAGCTGTTTCCATACGACAAAATTACCTAATAGAAATGCGATAATATATATATATATATATATATATATATATATATATATATATATATATTTTTTTTTTAATCTAAATTATTGAGTCTTTCGACATTGAAGAAAAAATATGCCGATAATTATCGTTATTGTTTTATTGTTCAACATTAATTCAAGTTGAGCTTGGAGGGAGTTATTTTCACCGGAGATTATGACTGGAGAGATTTAAATATGATGGAGTTCAACACATTTTACAGGTCAAAAATCGGCAATTACCAGATAATGGAAACTCTGGCCCAGACTAAGATGACACAACGATCTAACACGGACAAAAGAGCCAAATTATGAAGAAAAATATGAACGAATGAATTTGCATGAATTTGTTAATACAGTTTTATAATTATTTTTACCGGACAATAGGAATGACTCATTAATCTCAAATCGTATTGGTTTGAATGTATCTACGCTTGGTTGAACTTGATCATTGTGCCTTTTGGGATAAGAATTGGACACCTACATAAAAGGTTTTGTTATCTGGGCATCATCCATTGAGAAGAGCTGTCAGAAGTATAAAGTATCCTATAAAGCTTCTCAAGACAAGACAGTGAGGGGTTGATAGCAAAGTGGTCGAATGTTGACGGCAGTTAGTTCACATGCTTTGCACAATCAGGGTAAAGGCTAAGTTGGCCTAGTGTGTTGTGCTCTTTTGTCTTCTCTTTCTGCCACTCCTCACATAATGTTTTCAGTGCTGGTGTAATGGAAGGGCTGTTCTGAGTTCCCCCGAAAACCGGGCATTAGCATATCAATGGAACATAGCTCCACCTCCTTACACCATCGCTCGCTCCTGTTCTCTCTGATTCCCTGCTCTACTCTCTGCCCCCCTGATCTGTTCTGCCTTCCTGCCGTTCATCCTGAAACTATCCCTCAGTCTCTCTGTGCCTCTGTGCTGCTCTCTTCCTCTCGCTCCCTCTGTCGATGTTGGTTCCCCTCTCCGCCCTGCTTTCCCTGTTTCTAAAGAGAGGAATTCCTCTTTCTCGGGAGAAACTCTGATCAATGGACTCTTTTTCTGCCTTGCTCTGTAACCTTGCACCAGTTGAATACAGACGTCCCGTTTGGAGCTCGGATTTGACATTGGACTAAAACTGGAAGCCCGAAGCCGTCTCAGAGCACTCGGCCAACCATTGTTCCAACTCGAAACACTCGAAAGGAAGTAGCAGGAATATTTTGCCTGAGAACTGTTCAGTTGGCGAGTCTGTGACAACTACCTAACAACTGAGTTCACACACAAGTGATGCCCAAAGCAAACATGTGTGTGTTCATGTGCCTCTTCCGACAATAGATGGGACTTCTGACGAGATGGAGAAGAAGATGGTCGGTAGGGGACTGAAATTGGGAAGAGAAGGGGAAAAGTTTTGGAGACTATATTAATCGTCTTTCTGCTCGTTTTCAACTGCTGTTGACTGCAGCTCACGACGGGGAAAGATGTCCTAAACTCAAAAACTTCAGTGACCTTCAGCAGTCATTGAAGTCAAACCTTTGAGTGAGTGAAGAGTTTGACTTATTTGATTCAAAGCCAACCAAAGGCTTCCATCTTTCCGTGACGGCTTTTGTATCTGAATACTGCTCTTACTGTACTACTTGAGCCAAGTTGGACATCCAAAAAACCTCTCTGGATTTACAATATTTACACTTCTGGACGTGACAAACTAATGTCTCCAAAAACCTGATCGATTTACTTCTTCAATGAAACTCTGTCTGCGTGTGTGTACAGGACGTAGAGACACCTTGCTTCACGATCGTGGTTTGTGTGTACGAGTGTATGATGTTTGAATGCCAGACTTGGCTGAGTGTATATACGTATTCCTGTGTGTGATGCGTGGTTGGGAGCCATCCGGCGGCCTGTCTGTCCTCGCCTCTGACAGACAGAGGAACAGACAAACATGCGTTTCCATGGAGACCAGTGGCTGTAGCCCCTTCACTGTGTGTTGGGAGCGAGGTACAGGTGATATTGTGTTACCTCATTGATTCTTGCTATTCTTTTCTCTCTCTCTCTCACACACACACACACGCACACACACACACACACACGCACTCAGAGCAATAGAATACCAATTCACTTTGTGTAAACTGATTTGGATTACAGCCAAACCAACGGCTATGAGGCAAAACAAGTGTGTTTGCATGAGAGTGGTGAATAGAGCAGGTTAAAATGCATCTTTCGGCTGGAACTATTGAAAACTTACGAGCCTGGCTATGAATTCTCTTCCAGGGGAAGATTTATCAATCCTCTCATGACCCATGGGTACAGCTTTCCGTATCTATCTCTTAACAGTCTTCGGTTTCTGTTACTGTAAGTGTGTGTGTGTGTGTGTGTGTGTGTGTGTGTGTGTGTGTGTGTGTGTGTGTGTGTGTGTGTGTGTGTGTGTGTGTGTGTGTGTGTGTCAGACTGTGTCAGATTTCTGTCTTCCTCAAGTGTTATTACCTGCTAAAGCATATCAATTTCCCTGTAATGAAACGGAGAGGAAGGCCGTGGGGGGGAGTGGGAAATACCTTTAGCGTCTGTAAAACCAAAAATAAGTTATACACAGTAACACATCAGGAAGTGTGTCAGGGACAAAACTGCCCCCCCCCCCGCCCCCACACAAACCACACACACACACACACACACACAAAGCCCAGAGGAAGCTGCTCTATCCTCCCCTTTCTCTTGGTCCCTCTCATTGCTTTCATTGTTTGCTATGCCCGACCTTCAATAACGCCAGCTGCAAGAAAATACAATATTACACACTCTACCATTTTTCTTTGTTTGTGTTACGTTGGGGTTCTGCTTCTTGTGTAGAGAGAAAACCAACCTCTGTATTTTTGATTCTAAGAGAGGGTAGACATCCACTATGCAAAATAGGGATGAACAGCATAGAAAATGATTGTTAATGTAATTATTGGACATCATATCACCAACACAATAATTGGTGATAGGCAGTGGTGTAGTCTAGTCTATTGTAGTAGCCAAACTGTGATACGGGGGGGCTATTTAGGCGTAGCGGGCTGCTCGAGCCGGAGCATGGCGCAGCTTGTGCGGCAGTTCAAATGGAGATGCCTCCTGCAAAACGTTTTTTATTTTCTAACCGTATGGGAAGCCACCATGTTAACAAAGACAAAGAGTATAAATGAATAAATTAATGTACTGTAGTGTCGAAGTGTGCACCCTTGGAGAATTACCGGAACAGAGGGGGAAATGCGATGTGGTAATGAGGGGATTAATTACTCGGGAAAACAACGGAGGGGAGGTGTGTGTGTGTGTGTGTGTGTGTGTGTGTGTGTGTGTGTGTGTGTGTGTGTGTGTGTGTGTGTGTGTGTGTGTGTGTGTGTGTGTGTGTGTGTGTGTGTGTGTGTGTGTGTGTGTGTGTGTGTCCATAATTTTATGGAGGCAGGTGAATGAAGGAAGTGCCTTCCCCTTCAGAACTTATTTTAATTATACTCTACCTGGTATTTGGAGGGGAAAAGTTAAAGTTCTGTCAGAAAACTATATTGTGAGGTATGCTTGTGTATTTTTGACTTTCTTAGTGGGTATATGACACCTGCGTATCACATAGACTACACCACTGGTGATAGGACATGCAATAAAACAAATCAGAAAAGTGATTAATTAATGTAATCTAAGCCTCTTTAGTGTAGCATTCTATTGCAATTGATGCAAAAAAACTACTCACATTTGGTTAAATAGCACCGTATTAATACACTTTAAAAGGGATTGTCTAATTACACTCAGTGCGGTGATTTGTGTAATACAGTATCATACAGCCTGAGCTGAGGTTTTCACTTTACATTAAGAAAGACTTTACATAGCATGGAAGCTTTGTGAGTGAATTCAAAATGTTACTTGATCGTATTCAGTCATTGATCTGACTGTGCTGCTACAACAGTGTCTTCACTATGTTCTGATTTTCTTATGTACAATCTGCCACATCTAGTTTGCAGCATGTTATAATAATAAATATTATTATTATTATATTGTAGCATTTTGAAAACATTTTTCCTCTTCCTAATGCTAAAACATGATACAATGTGTGCCCTGTACAAATTCCCCTTAAAGATGACAGCAGTTAACTGCCAGGGAATTTGAAATTAAAGTAAAATGACTTTCTGTCAGTAGTTTTGAGTTTTAGTCAGCGGTGTCCCTGACATGTCTTGCTTCGTCCTCTGCTTCACCTGTCCATCCCAGAATATGACAGACACATAGCAGTAGTGTCGGGGAGGCAGACCATGGCAACCGCCTACATGGACCCCAACCTGAACCCGGCTCTCATGGCAGGCGCCAAGTCCCGACTGAGCGCGGGTGGGTCAGACCGCGCCATCCCCGGGTCTGTGGACAGGGTTCTGAAAGTCTTCCATCACTTCGAGTCCAACACTGAGCACAGCAGCTGGTCGTCCAACATCAGATATGGAGACGCCACGGACGTTAGGGTAAGATGACACACAATAAATGTTGAGACACCCAAGTTTCCGCTGTCCCGAAGTAAGGCTTCGGAGGAGCTTTTTTCTTGAAAGGACTTGACTCCAAGACAACTTTTTTCAGTTTTATTCTGTTTACGCTGTTCATACCCCTGTTATGACCCAGCCACTCTGTGATCGTTTAGTCTGTGCTGGTCGTCTTCTGTCCAAGGCCTGCTTTCCTCTGCAAGACACGTCTGCTTTTTTATGTGTGTTTCGTGTTCTATGTGCGCAGTGTGTGTCTGCATTTTTTTTTAACATTCTCTCTCTTCCATCTTTGTATGTGTGTGTGTCTAAAAGTTAACTTGTGGTTAGCTTTTAGGGCCTATTTTCTGGTTCAGTAAAAGGTCCGTATCTGTCAACACCTGCAAGAACAGGAAGTCTGTATCGAAAGTAAGATCCTCTTATCCTCTTTCCTCTCTCTTCTTCCCTCTCTCCTTTCCTCCCGTCTTCAGGATTTAGGTCAGACCCCCCCTAGGGTTTCACATGGTACCACACATGGCTCTATAAGCATTTAGGTGTCTGTAATGTCTGAAAAAAATACACACACGCAGCTCTCAAGTCCTTGGCCGAGCCGATGTGAAAAGCCAGACAGAAACATTAGAGAACGACTGAATTCCAGAAGCTGTTTGAGTCAATAATAAATAAATAGGTAAACCTACCTACGAAATAAGTCCTAAAATAAATAAATGAGGCAATGCATTTTAAAATATATAAATAAACGAAAATATAGATGGATGAATGATTAAGTATAGTTCAATAAAGAAATTGTTTTTTATTTTTAAAAGGACGTTTTTCAGAAGATTATCTTTAGTAATTTCATGGGACCTTTATGTCATAATGCCACATTTCCATTCCTTATATGCAAATGAATGGGGCGTGGTTATCTCACAGATTTAGAGGCAGCGGAGAGAAGGGGACCACCGCCACTGCCGTTGGCGCTCTCCTACGCATCAGTGGTGGTTGCGGTTCAATCCAGGCTGGTAGGGAGCGGACCGGTCACAGTGGAGGGACACCACCCGGTTCCGCTTGACCAGCCGCACCCTTTACACCACGTCCGACAGCTGTTCCAGCACAGTGCTAGGGCCAGCCCACTGGCTCGACAGCTGGGGGGAGAGGGCCCTTCTTTCTCTCTGGACAGTAGACTCACACCTGGGTCCCAGGTGCAAAGTCCATTACCCGGCCCGCTTCTGTCGGGTCCTGGCATCCGTTAAGGCTTGCCTGGTCAACCGCTGCACCTCCTATAGCCTTCACGGAGGTTGTGGAGGTAACCTAGGCCAGGCTCCCCCCACACCTCCGGCTCAGGGGGCGGCCCGACACCAAGTCGACTGGGGTGCGGAGTTTGTGTCCAAACTTAAGCGCTGCAGGAGTGCAGAGAGGTCTCTCCCCGTCTCCCCGTCTCTCCGCCAGCTCTGAATTTGTGAGACAACCACACCCTCTTAATTTGCATAGAATGACTGTAAATGTTGCATTATGAAATAAAAGTACGCTGAAAGAAATAAAAGTCCACTGAAATGGATAGAAACCCATTTGAAAAATAAAACATTTATTTATTGAACTATATTTACTCATTTATATATTTATAGTTAGATTTATTTATTTCAGGATTTATTTCATATGCTTATATATTTATGTGTTTATTTAATATTGACTTAAATGGTGTTCCATAGTTTTCTACCTTTGGGTTCGTTTGAAATACTACTTATGTTAAGTAAAGACTGGATGATCTCTTTTTTGTAGGGCATCATCCAGAAGATTCTGGACATCCACAAAGTGCGTTGGACGTCCTGCTTCGGGCTGCGACTCAGCAACAGCCAATCAGCCGAAGAAGTCCACTGGCTCCATCCAGACATGGGCGTGTCACACGTCAGAGAGAAATATGAACAAGCACGGCCACAAGACGAGTGGAGGTGAGTTATCGTGTTCTTTGTGCAAATCTTTTGGTCTTTGAAATTATATCTTCCTTTGCTGGTCATGAAATTTGTTGTATGCCAATTTCTAAGACAGCGAGGTCGTAACCACAAAATCCCTTGGCCCTTGAAAGTCATGAAAGTTGCAAAAACTGGGCTACAAATATGGAGGGGATTAAGAGAAGGGAAAAGTGTCTCTAATTTAAATTTAGCTTCATAAGCACACATGGTTTGTTAAATTACTGTAATGCAGCCCTCAAGACAACTATTAACGATATCACTTCCCACACTATAGTCTGATATCACAATATCGAGATTGTAACGACCCAGCCTTTTTAACAGCTTGGAAGCTTGGTGTCATACAGCACTGAAGCCGAGCCTACTGAAACCATCAAACTCTCATGTGTCTGTAGTCAGTCTAACCTAATGCCTGGTTCTATCCATCATACTGCTCTGTTGTGTACCACGTAGCGGAGGGGATTTAGTAGCAACTCTTCAGAGAAATCTAGTCCTGCTGCACCTGCAGTATGGTGATCAGGAGCCTTTGTTAGGCTGTGTTGCTGTGGTTGAGCCGTGTGTCTCGGGTTGATATCATCTTTATGCCGTTGGTCTTGGTGTTAATGCCATTGTTTGGTGGCGACCTTTTGGACCTGGGGCATAAAGGGGGAGAGAAAGAAGCAGATGCCTGCTTTGTCAGACTTAAGTCAACAACTCAATTTCTCTGCCACTCCCTTTTCACTTTTTCTCCATCTGTTTTTTCTGTGGCTGTCTCTTCCTTTTCCATTTCCTCTCCATCTTTGTTCATATTTTTCAGTTCATCCTTCTTACGTCTTCCTTACTCTGCCCTGGGTTTTGCTTCATTTAGGATTCTAGTGTAACTTCATTATTTGTTTCCATCCGGTATTCATGGGAATTTATTTTGACCCAGTTTACTCCAAAGAAAAGAACAACTTCTCTCCTCTCCTACTACTGGCTATATGTATGTGTCTATGTTTATTTAACCGACTGAATTGAAGTTTTGCTGTGTTTTTTTGGATCTGTATTAGCACTTGTAGTGTACTTTTGGCTTGATGAAAATTCGTAGCATGAACCATGCACTTCACCTGGACAGTGTTCTAAATTTGAGCGATGATATATTGTTTTGAAGATATAACTGTGTGGCTTTTATAATATGATAGCCATTGAATATATTCAGTTCAGTTTTTTTTTTTGTTTTTTTTTTATCAAATTACTGAAGAATTGAATATTATAGCAGTCAATGAAGGATTGGAAATGAAAACATCATTTGACCAACTGCCAACCTATAAGATAAATATTCAGTTGCACAAAATGCATTTTTGTGTTTAATATGTGTATAAAATAAAACAGCGGTTTTATTGATAAAGCTGCCTCATCAAAAATCATTTCACAACCGCCTAATCTTGATTTCCAATTTTTCCACCTCTAAATAACCCTTCTATTTTCTGTAGATATGAGCTGAGGATCAGGTACCTTCCAAAGGGCTTCCTGCAGCAGTTCATTGAAGACAAACCTACACTCAACTACTTCTACCAGCAGGTACGTACACACACACACACACACACACACACACACACACACACACACACACACACACACACACACACACACACACACACACGTATATACACACACACACACACGTATACACACACACACACACACACACACACACACACACAGTGATGACTTGGCTTTGGTTTCTCTTAGGTGAAGAATGACTATATGACAGAGATGGGTGATCAGGTGGATCAGGATATCGCTCTGAAATTGGGCTGTCTTGAGATCAGGTAAGTAAACAGAGTGTATAGTGCTGATTGAATTTCTCTCACTCTTACTTTAAGCCTCCACCGATTTCCTTGGATACTGAAACTTTGTAATTAGGATTCCTTATTTGTTGTGTTATGTGAATAAGGAATGTGAGTAAAATACAAACTAATCTTTGTACAAAGGGTACAAAAGGTCCAATGACCTTGTCCTCTGTCTCCTGCTTTGATTTTTAGGAGATTCTTCAGAGAGATGAGGGGAAACGCCCTGGACAAAAAATCCAACTACGAGCTACTGGAGTAAGTTTCTGTGTGCCCAAAACCATAGGGGCCATGTTGCACCCTGCACCTTATAGACCAGCGCTGTGACCGAAATGGCATACTGCCATGCTATTTATTACACCAAAGTAGTATAGTTTATGGTAATTATTATTCTCTAATGCTGCCTTTTAAATTAAATAATGTTGTCGTTCAACTATTCATAATTCTTCTGGGGCTCCCCTACAATGTCTTGAAGGACCCCTGGGGGTCCCCGGATGCCAGGTTAAGAGCCACTGCTCTATGGCATTCTCTCTGTCATATGTAGAGGCATACTTTCCAAACAGGCTAGAAGGTTTGAAAGGAGTTAAGAAACGAGTAGAAAGCAATCTGAAAACTAGAGTAGAAAGTAGTCTGAAAACCTAGTCCTACTACTATGCATTCAGCCTCTAAAATAGACACCTAATACCCCTTTCCCACTACGTCAAAAACCCGGTAACACCCACTAACATCCAGCATTTGTCATCAGTGGCAAAGGTAAAACCCGGGTTCCAGTCCCGGGTGAAATTACCCTGCAAATAGACACAGGTTTTTATGTACTCCACCAATCGGCTCTGATGTAGCCAGGACATCCGGGTCGACCCGCTAACTTGGGCCCCTTTATTGCTGCGATGCGAAGCATGTTGATGTTTCGGACGCTGGCTCTTTAATAGACAGGAATATCCATCTTAATTAATCAACAGCCAAGATAATTTGTAGGTTGCTTATAGCTCACGCGGTTCCTTTGAGGATGAAAGGAAATGCCGGTGGCGGAGGCTCTATATTCTCCATGTAAATTTTTCAAATGGTGAATCTAGTTTATCATGTGATACATCATGCAGGTTAAAACAACTCTGCTGAGACGCTAACAGATCTATGAAGCATTGTAATGGTGAGCGGAGGAGGAAGGGGGGATGATGTAAGCTGGTCACCAAGGGACTCTTTTATCTCCTTCCCTTCTTTCCTCCCTTCTCTCTCTCCAGAGATGAGGTTGAGTCATTAGTTAGCTTGCCATTCCAATCTCTTTGCTCTTCCCTAATTTCAAATGTTTTATTTCCCCCCTGTTTTTCATTACCACCCTCAAGGAAGTGATAAGTAAGATAGTTAGTTCTGTTGTCACTGGTAACTGCTTTCTGTTTGCCCTCGTCTCTATTCCACTGCTTTTGTCAGTGCCTCTAACTCGAACACTGTCTCTATCTGCTCTGTTATCATCGCCAGGAAGTTGGAACGCACATCAAATAAGCTGCTGTACTGATCTAACCATTAACATTCTTCACTGTCATTATGAGATTGTTGTCTGTTTTTGCCCTTCATTTTTCTCTCTCGCTCTCTCTCTCTAGGAAAGATGTGGGTTTAAGGCGTTTCTTTCCAAAGAACCTACTGGATTCAGTCAAGGTAATAAGTCAGTCCACACTCCATGTTCTCCACGGGGGAAGGCAAAAAATGTGTTCTCTGTGTTCCAATACACATCTTTTTGGGTCAATACAGTGGGTTAAAAGGTGC
>NC_137193.1:19648457-19703457 GCF_960531495.2 Zeus faber
TCTCCAAAATAGAGAGGTCAACTCACTCTGATTGTTCCAGAGGACCTTCGCCAATCAATAACAGCCTTTCTGTGCCTGTCTTCCTCCCTCTCTTCCCTTCTCACTTCACTTTGTCTCACCTACCGTTCCCCCGTCCCATTTCTTACTTACTTCTCGTTCTTTTCTCACCTGTCTCTAAACTTAATTTCTCCGTTTCAGCCCGGCCACATTGTTTTTTTTATGAGATGAGGTAGATTTTAAATGTAATGCTCTCTTTCTCTCGTTCTGTTTTCTTCAGGCCAAAACTCTTCGCAAGTTGATCCAGCAGACATTCAAGCAGGTGGCCAACCTGAATGACGAGCAGAGTATCATGAAGTTCCTGGAGATACTGGCGCCCGTCTACCGCTACGACAAGGAGTGCTTTAAATGTGCCCTGGGGGTAGGCGTTCTCACCTCACTGATCTCACTTCCAGCCTACAGCTGCTATGTCAAGCGCTAAGAACCTTCTGAGTTTGTTTAGAGCTGTGTGAGGGCGAACCCTGCTGGCCACATCTGATCCTGCATGTGACCCGATCGAAAGGCACACAATGTATTTATGATTCACTTCATTTGTTTCTAACTCTGTTTCTGTCTTTGTTTTTTTCGGTCCTTCTCTCTTTCCTTCTTCTTTTCTTTTGTTTTTAGTTGAGCTGGGTTATCCAGGTGGAGTTGGCTATAGGACCAGAGGAGGGGATCAGCTACCTCACTGACAAAGGATCCACAGTCAGTTTCCACAGCTTTTCCTGAAAACACATGCACACTTATATGAATAAAATCTGATGCAAATTTAGTCATAAATTGCACAAGAGAAAGTAACACATGGGATTTGTGAGAATTTCGTTTTTAAGTGTTTTAATGGAAAGCAGCCATGTTTCTGCACCAGATCTACAAAGAGAACAGTTCATCGGAGGCAGAGATATCATACAGAATATCTACTGTTGTAAGCTTCCAAAGACTGACAAATCAGTTGTAAACATTCAATGTTGTTATTTAATATATTTTTTTATTTAATTCTGTGTGTCTTTAGCCCACCCATCTAGCGACCTTCACGCAGGTTCAGTCCATCCAGTACTCTGCCGTGGAGGAGAAGGACAGGAAAGGCATGTTGCAGCTCAATGTGGCAGGGGCTGCTGAGGTAACTCTCTCACACACACACACACACACACACACACACACACACACACACACACACACACACACACACACACACACACACACACACACACAATGGGTATGGAAGTTAATCCTAAAATAGTGAAGATAATATTTGTTTTTTGGTCACATTTTATATGTAGGTTAATTGGTACAAAAACACACAGATTCCGTACAATGGCATCTATGTTCCTATTTTCTCTAGCTCTCTCTTTTCTGTCTTCCACTGCCATACCACTTTGTGTGTAATTCGGCTCCTCTTCACTCATAGTGAAAGCTCCTTTTACTGCATCAAGCCTGTATACAGATCTGTCTGTTTACAGCTGTTAGAGAATGCAAGTGGTGTATAGAATCTACACAATGGTCCTACTTAGGGAGCAGAGGATGAGTTTGAGTGGAGCCCTTCGCTCTGGATTGGAGAACATAGTGTTGGTTGTGGGAGTGGGGGGGTCATCCTCTGACGTAACATGGCAGCTGGAAACCATGCGTTGTATGTGTGTGATTGTGTGTGTGTTTTGGTATGCACCGATCTGACTTTTTCAGTCCCGTTACCAATACCCGGGTTTTGGGTATCGTCTGATATGAGTACCGATCCAATACCAGTGTTAAATTAAAAAGCTGTATTCCTCACTGTGAGGAAGAGACTGGGAAACATAATTTCAGAAGTAAGGCAACATCAGGCTTAACTTATACACTGCTTTCCAAACTTGGTAAAACAATAAGTAACAAATATATTCTTAATATAAATTAACTGAATTGTTATTTATGATTTAAAAAATAATAATAATCATGCACCAGCAACTTGGTAAAAAATCTTCAAAATTAACAGGAATTACAATTAAAGTGTAAGCCTTTTAATGCAGCAACAAATGATACTGGAATTTTAATTCCTGACCAAAACAATATAACTACATAAAATGAGAACAAAAATGTAAACATTAACAATTAAGTCATAAGCTGGTGCAAACAAACTTGATAAATCAATTCACAATTCACACAAGTAGTATAGTATAAAAAAGTAACTTGGTAAAAACAAAACATTCAAAATAAACAGGAATCAAAATTCCTTGTAAAGGTTTAGTGCAAATAGGAATTCAAATTCCTATTTAAAATAATATAGCAGCTGAGCAGTGAGACGGACTCATATCAGTAAGAGAGAGTATGAGTGACCGGGATAGAATGCTCACTTAAGCAGAAATAGCACGTTCCTTCTCATGAAAATAAGCTGCTGTTTCAGTTTCTCTTTTCATCCACGATGTTGGAGACTGTGCTGAACAGTCTCTCACTTTCTACCCCAGTGCAGGGGGCTCCGAGGAATTTTGAGTCAATGGCAGTAATGCGAGGAAACCAAAGTCTGTTGACTCCCCAGTACTGGAATGGGTTTTCTGAGGCAGGGATTGTCTTCTCTGTCAAGTCTAGCAGTGGGTTCCCAAACAAAGGCTCCCCAAACAGCCACATCCCAGGGGCAGATGTGGTGTCACGGTGAACCTTAAAAACCTGCCACGACTGCAGTACCGACTGATAGAAAGGAGTCAGCCTTGTCAAGTCCATCCCCTCGGTCCGCAGCAGAAACAGCTGCTTGTCATAAGAGAGGCGCCCCGCCCGCCTCAGCAGCACCTTCGCTGTGGACTGCGTTGGCTGGACGCCGTACAACAGCCTCTGCGCCGTCTGGAAGCGGAACGGCTTGGCCTTGGATGCAACGTCAATGAGGCCTTGACCGCTCTAATCCAGTGCTGACCGGACCAGAAGAAGTTGACGATGGCCCGCTGGATCTCTTCTAGCAGGCCTCTGGGTGGATGCAGAACGGTCAGTCGGTGCCATAAGGTCGAGGCGAACAAGTTATTAGCAACTAGCACCCTCCACCTGTAGGAAAACTGGGGTCGCTTCTCCACCACACCAGCCCAGTTCTGCATCTGGTACTGCTCCGAGCCCAAAAACACCACCAAAACCTTCATTCCCCTCGTTCCCCACCTCAGGCCCCCTGGTAGCTCAGGAGGCGTCCCCCCCCCACCCCACCTGCAAGGCCTCGCTCTTCTCCCAGTACACTTTAGTAGACGAGGCCGCCTGATACATCCCCAACCAAGCCACCAACCCCTGGACGTCACCCTGGTTGGTGACGAAAAAGTTGACATCGTCCCATAAGCGGTAACGACCAGCCGTGGCCCCTGAGGCAGCCCTGGTAGGGAGGGCCCACTCAGCCTGCTCCTTAAAGCGTGCAGAAGAGGTTCTATAGCAAGGGAGTAGAGCTGGCCAGAGATGGGGCAGCCCTGCCTTATCCCTCTCTCTACAGGGGGTGGACAGCTCAACCCCCCCGCCCACCTTGATTAGGCGGGATGCTCCCCTGTAAAGGAGCTGCACATAGTTAAGAAATCCTTCCTCGAACCCAAAAGCCTTCGAAGTCAAGAACAGAAAACCGTGGTCCACCTGGTCGAAAGCCTTCTCCTGGTCAAGGGATAAGACACCCACATCGATGTTATTGAAATAACACAGGTCAGACAAATCCCTCATTAAGAACAAATTGTCCTTAATAGATCTGCCCGGCACGCAGTAAGATTGGTCCATGGAAATCAACAGCCCTAAAACTCCCTTCAGCCTATTTGCCAGGACTTTTGAGAAAAGTTTGTAGTCCGTGCAAAGCAGTGCAATGGGTCTCCAGTTTTTGAGCAAGACCAAGTCCCCTTTCTTGGGTATGAGAGAGAGGGCTGCTCGCCGCGAGGAAACTGGTAGCGTACCAGTCTGCACGGACTCCAGCAGCACCCGGTGTAGATCTTCACCTAACAGGCCCCAGAAATGCTTGTAGAACTCTGGAGGCAGACCGTCTATAAGAGAGAGAGAGGGAGAGAGGGAGAGAGAGGGGGAGAGGGAGAGAGGGAGAGAATCGCTGGTTTGTAAGGTTCAGGTACACAGTCTCTAATACTTCCTCGATAGCAAACTGTGCTGTGGTTCCAAGTGTTCAATCACGTGGTGGAAGCCCTCGTTCTCAATGACTGTCAGGGGCTGCATATCCAGAACAACAAATAACCTTTTCTGTTATTTTTGTCGCTTTCACATTATCACTGGGAAGTTTCTCGCATCTTTGAAATGTTAACTGCTTCTTTGAATCGTCCCCTTTTTTGTATGGTTGAACGCGTCGTGTTATGTAGCATGATGCTTCTGGAGGTGCTCGATTAAATTTGTTGTGTTATATTTTGCAATGCTACTGCCCCCCCCCCTCAAAAAAAAAAACATTGGTTCTACAGATGTAGATATTAAGTAGCCCAGGGCCGGCCCGTGCTTTTATGTGGCCCCCAGAGGTGGGGGCCTAGATCCATGTTGTGCTTTTACAATAATCGCGATGCAATATTTTTATATTATCAGAAAGTATAATATGAAATATAAAAAAATATTTTTCTTTATTGTGAAACTGTTATAAATGCCACCAGACTAATTAATGGCAAACTAGTGTTTATGCATGTGTGCTTGTGTCAGCATTAAAAGGGGTCTTTCTTATCCCTCCCATTAAGTGTGTGTGTGTGTGTGTGTGTGTGTGTGTGTGTGTGTGTGTGTGTGTGTGTGTGTGTGTGTGTGTGTGTGTGTGTGTGTGTGTGTGTGTGTGTGTGTGTGTGTGTGTGTGTCTTCGTGCGCGCCCCCAGCCTCTCACGGTTACGACGGCCTCGCTGACCATGGCAGAAAACATGGCCGACCTGATTGATGGCTATTGTCGGCTCGTCTCCATGGAAACCCAGTCCTTCATCGTCAGAGGCCAGAAAGGTACAAGTGCGGCTCAAGGTGGAAGTTTCCCAGTGCATGTAGAAAATACAAACTGTCATGTAAGATATAAATAATTTAAATTATTATAAGTCATGATTTCTATTTTTTATTGTTGGGCTTGTTGGTGATTTTTTTTGTTGGGATGTAGTTTCCATTACAAGTGCAAAGCCACTTTTCCATCATGACCTAATATTAAAAAATAGTCTCAATTTAAAAATGTGTGCATGATTATGTCCACCTTGTGGCACGCTGGATCTTACTTGTATGTGAACCTGAGGCATGAATTACACGTCAGGTTGTTTATGCTGTACTTAGGATTTGTAGACTGGGACACGATTCCTGGTTATAATCAATGTTATTTATTCACATAATTTGTTTTTTCCCTCTAGAGGGAGAGAGAGCGCTGCCTTCCATCCCAAAGTAAGTAGTACCTCCCCCTTTCTCAGTAAATTTAAACATGGCGCCTCGTTATGGTACAGTGCTATTACCATGGAGACTATTATTATTATTATTTATTGTGACAGTCTTTATTGTTACTTTAATCACACTGTGTATATATATATATGTGTGTGTGTGTGTGTGTGTGTATATATATATATAATATATACCCCCTCCCCCAAGCAAAAAATCATGATAATATATTTTTGCCGCAGTTTACATTTTTGCATTTGTATAAAAGTTAAGCTTTGGCCAAGGAATGGATCATTAATTAACAACTACATAATAACACGGCATCCAAATGACAGTTGTTATCTGTCAATTAAATGTTTGGTCTCCAAGAGTCAAAAAAGGAACAAACAAAGGAGTCAAAAGAGGAGGGTAACTCCGATGAGTGCCTCGGAAGGCGAGGTGACTATTGTTCATATATTTTGAGCTTGCTGCCTAAAGTCCTTCAAAGTGCAAATCCTTACTTGGCTTACAATCAGTTGAGTTTCCTACAAACTCAGGTTGGTAAAAATGTAATACAAAGCAATGCAGGGAAGGATTTTTCTTGGTATTAAACTTTATTTGTTTCAGTAATTTGGACTTGACTCTCTCTCTCTCTCTCTCTCTCGCTCTCTCTCTCTCTCTCTCTCTCTCTCTGGTCAAATAAGGAGATAAGTTCTGGAGCCAAATATTTTCCACTTAGGTTTTTTAAACACTTGGAGTCTCCGCCTCCTTTTGGCTGTAGTTTTTTCCTTCTCTATTACCTCTGCTCTCTCTCTCTCTCGCTCTCTCTCTCTCTCTCACTCTCTGTCGCTCCCTCTCTGTCTCTCTCTTGTTCTCTCTCTGTCTCTCTCTTGCTCTCTCTCTCTCTCTGTCCCCCCCCCTCTCCCTGTGTCTCTCTCTCTGTCCCTCTCTCACTCTCTCGCTCTCTCTTGCTCTCTCGCTTGCTCTGTCTCTCACTCTCTCTCTCTCTCTCTCTCTCTCTCTCTCTCTGTCTCTGAGTTGTAGAGTGTGGGGTGTAGTATAGAAAGTAGTGAGGCTCATGTGAAACTGACAGAGTATGAGAGCAAAAGAGAAAGTGAAGCGAGTAGTTGTGTGTGTGTGTGTGTGTGTGTAGGTGTGTGTGTGTGTGCGCACGTGTAGCTGAGCGTTTTGACAACTCCATGTGCCGTCTTTGAATGAGATCAGGCTTTCAACCACTAATGGGTACGTTGGGATGGTTTTGGCGCCTTGGAAATATTGAGATGTTTCATTTTTGCAAATGTTTTTAATTCTAGTTTGTCTGAATGACTCGCTGAGCTTGTTATTGATTTTGTTTAAATTTTTATTATAACTGTGATTATTTAGTTTACCTGATCTCCTCTCACGCCGTATCTTCTTTCATCTTCTTGTATCTTCTTATCTTTTTTCCTCTTTTATCTTTTAACCCTTCTTGTATCTTCTTTTAACTTCTTTTGTCTTCTTTAAACTTCTTTAATCTTATTTTACCTTCCAATTTCTTCTTTTATCTTCTTCCCCACCCCCCTCCTCTCTTCTCCCTCTCTTCTGTCCTCTTCTAGAGTGTCCAATAATGAGAAGAGGTTGGAGGCTGTGAGGAGTGGCGTCAGAACAATCTCTGTCTCAGGTAAGAATAAAATGCAAAATGTAATTGAATGTATCATTTATATAATATTTAATACAATATTATATTATATAATATATAATAATTTATCTATAAACACAAATGATCTTTGCATTGGCATTGTCAAACGGTGATGTTGTGACTTTTGTCTTATTTTACAATCATTTGAATCTGACAAACTGCTCAAATGACTGAAGGAGGATGAGCTGGTTGTAGGATGTTAATGTTACAGGAACTGCACAGCCTGGAGGAACATGAGGAACTGAAAACACCTTTTCATGGAAAATATTGATACAGCTAACACACACACACACACACACACACACACACACACACACACACACACACACACACACACACACACACACACACTTATCAAGACCAGTCATTTCCTTTCTGTCCCTTGTCCTTCCTGTCTCTTTCCCTTTCCTGTCTTTTTTGTTTTCTTTTTTGCTCTGTGATTCTCTCTGTCATATTTCATCTGTCCTTCGATCTCCATGCACTGCCCCGCATGTATTACTGAAATCTCTTCCTCCACCCCTCTCTCTTCCTCACTTCTCTCGATTCGCTTGCGTCACTCATCCCCTCTGTTCTCTTCCACCTTCACTGTCGCTCTCCTGAAGACTCGCCCACGTCCCGTAGGCCGACCAAGGCGCGGCGTTTCCTCCTCCCATTTGTCCTCTGTTCTGATTCGCCACCCAATGGTATCCACGCTTTTTATCGTCTACTTAACAGGAAGAGTTTATCCGCAAAATTGACGTGGCTGCTAAAATTGTCACCTCTGACAAAAACTGACAACCCCGCATTCCAGTAAAAAATTGGAGAATGCCACCAATGGGGTCTGACCGTTCTAATGATGTAACCTCTTTCAGGATTGAAATATAATATACCCCATAAGAATAACTATCCGTTTTAACTGCCTTTTTTAAAGATCTCATTTTTGAGGATGAACTCCCCTGGTAAAGGATTTGTTTCCTTGCTGCCTGGTGGACTAATCCTGACACACACACACACACACACACACACACACACACACACACACACACACACACACACACACACACATCTCCACCAATAAACACACACACACACCTCCACCAATAAACACACACAGCCACAATAACAATTTTCTTTGTCATGGTGTGCTCTGTTTTACTACTCCTACTGCTCATGGTTCTTTTTATCAACAGATGACAGCAACACAGTCTTAGTATTTACCAAACTTTGATGGATTTACTACAACTGCTTTACTTTGCTACTCAAAAACTCTTCCTGTTCATAATCCGTTGGTCCAGATTCTGGATGTGTTTTTTTATGCCATGTATAAAATCCCAATTCCTCCGGTTTACAACTGGATCTTCAACCAGTTGGGAACTGGAGGGGTCGTCCTGGTCACACACACTTCTTCCATCTGCCGTCACAGCAGTAGGAGTTCTGCTGTGAGACATTTAAGATCTGGATGACAGCTGGTTTGCAGTCAAACATGATACAAAGAAATTACATGAATAATAGCTGGAAACTCAACTGCTGCTTTTCTATAGCACCAAGTTAAAGGGAGTTTTGACGTTTAACACAGCCATTCATTATGTGTCCTGATCTCAGATTAACTAAATAAAAAAAATTACATAATTTCAGTTTAATAAAGATTTATTATGATTTGTCACCAATTCCTAATTGGGGAAAAAAGAGCATTACACCTATGAACTCAGGAGGCAGATGGCAATATTCTTTGAAAAAGAAGAAAGTAAACTGCTTGCCTGTGTGCCACAGTATGTCTGTTTTCCCAGGGTGGGACACGGGGATGGTAGCTCAGGCGGTAGAGCTGGTGGTCTAGTGATCTAAAGGTTGCTGGTTCGATCCCAGGCTCCCCCTGCTAGCATGCTGTAGTGTCCTTGAGCAAGACACTTAACCCTAATTGCTCCTGATGGCTGCGTCCGTCGGTGTTTGAACAATTGTAAGTCGCTTTGGATAAAAGCGTCTGCTAAATGACTAAATGTAAATGTAAATGTAAATGACACAAGTGTTCTGGATTAGGGTGTTGTGACAAAACTGGTGGAAGATAACTGTGATCTTGGAATCCTCCTCAACACCGCACCCGTCTTCGAGATGTGTGTGTTTGGGGGACGCTTTAATTAATTCCAAAATCTCAAAACAGAATCTTGTGTGGCGGAGCAATTACCTGGCCCTGAATCTGAACTCTCAGCTGCATACGCTGCATGCTAACCACATATTCACTGTGCAACTAAACAAATATTTACATTGACGTGTCACGTGACGTGTTTTAAATGTGTCACATGTTTGGAACCACACTTGAGCCCAAGCGCTGCTGCATGCGTCACTGGCTGATTTTACTCGACAGCCTGCAAAGCATTCTGGGTAGTTTATGACCCTGCTGCTTCATGGGTGGTATTCTGGATTAGATGTATCCTCTGACTGCTTTGCTGTGTGTTCGGTTCCACAGCCAAACTGCTGCTGCATCTCCGTTGTCGTTTCACAGCTAGACCTGAGCTAACTTATCCTATTGTGCCTCTCTCTCTCTCTCTCTCTCTCTCTCTCTCTCTTTGTACTTTTTTTTTTGCATCTCTCTCTCTCTGTTTTTCTTCTTCTCCGTCCCTCTCTCTCCTTCTCCTTCTGTGCTGCGTCCTGCATGCTCTCCTGGACCCTGCAGAGGATCTTAGTGGTGATGGTAAAGTTCTTCCCTTTATTAAACTTTTCACAGTTCCTTCTATATTGACATCTGTACTAACACACTCTAACCAACACTAATGGGAATAAAGTGTGTTCGAATGTCTGCATAGGAGGTGTGTGCACGCTTATGTTTGTGTCCGTGTGTATGATGCAAGGGGGAGATTGTGTGTGTGTGTGTGTGTGTGTGTGTGTGTGTGTGTGTGTGTGTGTGTGTGTGTGTGTGTGTGTGTGTGTGTGTGTGTGTGTGTGTGTGTGTGTGTGTGTGTGTGTGTGTGGGGTCGGTCTGTCTGTCTAATACAGTGATTCTCAATTTAATACACCTCCTGAAGGACCCCCTGTTGAGAACCACAGATCTGGTACACACTAGTGTGCTGGTGTGTTGGTCTCTCTCTCAAACTGTTATTTTTAAAGTAGAATACCACTGAGTCCCAGCTTTAGAAATACGCCTGCCTTCGACCACAAGTACAACACAGTAAGGGAATTCTAAAGTTAAGTGTAAGCCTCTTTAAAGGCACTTTTCCAACTTTCTGTCTTTCTCGCTGTCCCTCTCTCTCCCCGCCAAGTCGCTACACACACACACACACACACACACACACACACACACACACACACACACACACACACACACACACACACACACTCACTCACTCAGATACAGCCACACAGCAGGGAGAGGTCTGCTGGATTTGAAAGCAGCTGCATTCTTGGTTATAATAGGACATCTACAGAACGCGCGCACACATTTTCCCTCCATTGAAGGCAGACAAACTGAGTTAGTAAGTCAAAGTTAGCATGCTTAGTTTGTACTTCATGTCAAATGCAAACCACACACAGCCAAAACCAGAGCAGTACATACAATAACACCTATCCCCAGAATCAGCAATACGTCACAGATACAGATTTTCACTGAAATATATTCCACAATTTGAGTAATTACAGTGACGAGATCTATGGCTATGGTTATTGAGTGATAAGTTTGAAGCCAGAGTTCAGGAATTTTTCATAGTGTTACACTTAATAACACTGGTTATTTTTATTTGTTGCCCCTTAAAAAATGTCAATTGAAACTGGATTGAAAGTTTTAATTCAGTTTCAATATCAAGCCGCCCAAAAACTAAATGGCCGCATTCTTTAACATTATCACCATTCTTATGAGATTTTGGAGGTTTTCTCTATCATGCATCATTTGTGGGCTAGCAGGTTGCTTCCAGTGGAAGTCAATTCAGAAAGCTCTGATAAATCACGGGGTAAATGGCAAAAGTAAAATCCAGGACAACAGATGTCAGAGTCAGGTTTCTAACAGCTGAGTCTGCACACTGCCTTTATTTTAAACACAGCCGCCATCTGGTTAGAGTTTAAATCCATTTATCTCTCTTCTCCTCTCACTCTCTCTCTCTCCTTTTTTATCTGCAGACTAATAGACTGTTGTCTATGCGTCTCTCTGCCTCTCCTTCTGTCTGTTGAAACGACTCGTCAGGTTATCCTTTCTTTCTCTCTTCTCATCATCTCTATCTGTCCTCCTTGTCTCTTTCTCTCTCTCTCTCTCTCCCCTTCTCTCTTTCTGGCTCTTTTTGTTTTCCTCCAGCAGTCCTGCTGCCTGTAATCCAGCTGTTCCCAAGCAGACAGATATGCACAGCACATGCTCAGCTGACTGTGTGTTTGTGTGGGAGAGAGATAGTGAGGGAGAGACGAAGAAGAACACTTGCAGGATTGAAGCAGTTTGGCGGCATCGCGTTAACACTGAAGCTCGACTTTTTCCGCAGTATTTAATCTTTTAGGTTTGTGTCATTGTTACCACGTGGCAGAGGGGGAGCATGGTAAAATGGCCAACGTGTGTATAAGTGTGATATTTGCTGTGTGTGTGCGCTTGTTGAGTGCACATGTGTTTTTTGTTATTTTGGACTTGCTGACCTGTGTGTGTGTGTGTGTGTGTGTGTGTGTGTGTGTGTGTGTGTGTGTGTGTGTGTGTGTGTGTGTGTGTGTGTGTGTGTGTGTGTGTGTGTGTGTGTGTGTGCGCGCAAAATGTTTTAGTGGTTCTGTTGTTTTTGTAACACTACAGCCTCGCTGACGTGTGTGTGTGTCTTTCAGAAACGGACGACTATGCTGAGATAGTGGATGAAGAGGACACTTACACCATGCCCTCCAGTGAGTAGCTTGTCCTGCTTTTCACTATGACTGGAAACTTGTCTCATCTTTGCCAAAGACGTCTTAGGTACAAGTTGTGGGACTCTGTTCTCCAGGCAGTTTATAAATCATTTCAGTTAGAGCTATTACACTACATTTCATTACATTACCTCATTTGGCTGAAGCGACTTGCAATAATTAAATTTTGTCAGTAGCGTCTATAGGAATAAGTAGCATTAGTAGTTGTAAATGTATTTTGTGTAAAAGCAGATAGCGGTAGAAAGGTCATCCAAAGTGAGTCCTTCATACTAGGGCACAACTGTCCAACTTTGATTTTGAAAGGAATTTGGCGTAGCTAACCACGTTAGGCTTTTGTTAAGCTAGAAACATCAACTCTTAACCCGCTGTGGCTTCTAAACAAAGTAACTAATATATTTATCCAGTCAAAGAACCATTAGTGGTGGAAGCCTGGCCCAGTACGTTGGAATGGACTGTCCCACTGCCAGACAGTTTTGGCCACCGTTTCGTATTTTCAACCGGATATTCCGACCGGTTCAGATTCTGAAACAAAGCTCATGTGTTGGATTGCGTGGCTGACTGAAGTCAGAGAGCCGTCTGTACTCCTTCCCTCTTTCAGTTTGTCCTTCTTCTTTTTCCAGCTTAATTTAGCCTTTTGTAATTGCTTCTTCTGCGTCTTGTGGCAGATTCCACTCAAGTCTTTCTGCAGCGTTTTGACATGTTGTTCTGATCTGTCTGTGGATTTTCTTTGAAATGAGTTAAGTTTACATTCCCTTAAGTTTAACTATTTACAATTAGCCATTCTGCATATAAATATATCATTGTTTACAATGCACTAACTATAAGATATTTTCCACAAACTACATTTATTCGGTATTAATGATTGGACATGACTGAACATCATCTCTCGTTGACACAGAATCTTCCCACAAGCTGCTTGTGTTTGTGCGTGAGTGCCTCTGCTCAGTGCTAAAGCAGCTGTTTCTATCTCCCTCTTTCCTTTTCTTTCTCCCAATGCCAACACAGTGGGCTATGGAGTAGACGAAGGTAAATCTCTGTTCCTTCCTTTCTTTCCATTTCTCTCCCCATCATTTTCTCTTTCTCCCTGGTTTCCATTCCAAGAGACCTTGACGTTTTGAATTGTTAGTCACTTTCTTCCCCGGCACACTTTCGGGGGGGGGGACGCAATCCACAGCTAGTGGCTAGCAGTTCTCCTGACCACCAACAAAACAAAAGAACTGCTTACCATGCTGCTTGGCTTTGTTAGGTATGATAAAGGAGGAAAAACAGTTCAGCAGTGCAACAATTCATTCAAAACCTCAATGGATCTCATAATCCGGTTTGTTTTGCCTTGTGGTTTTTCAGCATTTCAGTTATTCTAGAGGGCAGGGAACAGCCTCCATCTCACAAACTACAGCTAGATGTTATTCCAAATGGTCTCTGTCAGTGGAATCAATGTTTTGAGAACACAATTTGGCCTCCAACATCTCCAGCCAAGCGACCTGACAGTAGTTGCTTTGTTTCCTCAAGTCAGGTTTCCATTTAGTCCATCACCGGGATATCACTGGTTCAAGTTTCCCCCTGACCTCTTTGCATTTATTCTCTTGGTTCTCATTGCTTTTTCTTTCCAAAGTGGGTGATGTGCTTTTAAATGGTTTCATGTCATGTGTTGTGTTATCTTCTCTTGTGGAATGGAGTGTGAGTGGTGTTTTTTCTGTCTGCTTGTTTTAAATATTAGTTTACCAGTATTCTATACAGGAAATGAATGCATGCAAATTTGTGTTTCATATTTTCAGTCATGTTGAAAACTCTAGGTTCTGATTTAGTCTTTTTTTTAATTTTTTTTTTACTATAATTGGCTGCCAAAATAATCTTCCCAACTGGGAAAATGGACCAAGGACCAAGCTGACACATTAATAGTGCATTGTAAAATATGAGAAATAAATGTACATTCAAGGACTAAGATACAGCACATATTTGAGATACTTCTTGATTTTAAGCATTCAATTAATT
Source organism: Zeus faber (assembly GCF_960531495.2). Classification (NCBI taxonomy): domain Eukaryota; kingdom Metazoa; phylum Chordata; class Actinopteri; order Zeiformes; family Zeidae; genus Zeus; species Zeus faber. Next base: position 19,662,268 of record NC_137193.1, read on the forward strand.
TCCCTTGCACATTTGTTGTTTACTCACTGAATCAAATATGGTATGCTGTTTATTGTATTTGATAAATATGTTGTTGAGGTTCACATGTTCCAAACACTTTAGATACTCTGAGCTCATGTCCTTTTTAAGTCCTGCACTTTAGGTGTTTACATGCTTTCACATAGCCCACTACACACCCTGGGTGGATAAGTAAACAAAAACATTATGAATATTACCATGGAAACTGAGCCAGAGAAATAAGCGATCCTTTAGTATTCCTCAGTTATGTGTGTAATCCTATTTATGTTATATTGAGGAAATGTGTTGTATACACAAAATCTTGTGTAATACTACAATTTTCTATTGGAGTTTGAATTACAATGGGATGCTCGCTGTGCATGCACTTCCTTCCGCTGTGATTGTATATGTATGGTGTATCATGTGTGTGCATGTTCCCACTTTGTATGTTGGTGCGTTGTTTATTTCCCTTGCAGTAGGCTTGGGCCGATTTACAAATAAATTCGGCTATCGACTCCGTCATCGTCGATCGACTGCATCGATTGACATTGATGACGGACGTTTTTTGTTTTTTTTTATATCCGCCAGGAAAAATCAGAGAATTTAAACGGTGTAAGTGCAGTTTACCATGTTCCGAAACTGGAGCGGAGAGAGAGGGGGCGGAGGCTCTTTCCACTCCGCTCAGAGCTGTCGAGTAACCACTGGTGATCAGGTCTCCCTTTCCCTCTACAGTCCCGTACAGAGACTTTTAGGGGCAGGTATTAAAAAAAAAAAAAGAAAAAGCACATGGACACCCCGCTCCAGTTCTGGGCAAATGGTGCAGTACAGTGGAGTCACTGTGCGCACATTGCAGGTGTGCTGAGTTGCGAGGTTTCGTGAGGACTTCCTCATGAATATATCTTACCTGAGAATCCACTACCTCGATGCCCATTGATAACAACTTTTTTTTTTTTTTTAAAGCGCACTTGATAAGAAGGGCACCGTGCTTGTCCATAGGGCAAGTGCTCGGACACCCCCCCCCCCCGCCCCCCCCTCGCATGTACCTGCTGTTCAACATGCAAATCTTGTGATAATAATATAGCAATAAATAATATAATCTCATGGGAGAAAGATTTTGATTTATTTTGTTCCCTTAGTCTCTTGCTTGTATTGAAAATGAAAAACGTTAACTTATCTCAGAAAATTGGGAGGTTTTTTTTGTTTCTCCTCAAGACAGCGGTGCGCGCCGACTCCCGTGCCTGTCTTTTTATTTTAAATCGATTTATTTTTTCTTGTTTCCTTCTCCATGTATGAAACACAGTTTTTAAACCGTCTGAGTTAAGGGACCGTACAGGTCCTTACTCTGTAGTGTTCCAAACAAACACTGTCTCACACATCTCCCCGTTGCTTTCCGTTGCTATGGGACTTACAGTAAATTAGTAAAAACTGAATGTTTCTGTGTAAATATTTACTTTTAAATAATGAATCCTCCACATCTGGAACGGGGAGACCGCATTTGCCACATTACATTACGTTTTATGCGCGCTCCCCCAATAAAATCGTATATCGCTATCACTGTCCCTCAGGGATCGATTGGAATTTTGCACGATCGCCCAAGCCTACCTTGCAGTGTGCATGCCAAATGTTGGGTTTGTCAAGATTTTGATTTGAGATCTTTGTGTCATTTTCTACACTTTTAATCAAATAGCCTAATCTCTTGGTTATTTTTCTCTCTCCTCCATGTTTTTCCTCTTTCCTCCCAGCACGGGACTATGAGATCCAGAGAGACAGGATAGAGCTGGGGCGATGCATCGGAGAGGGACAATTCGGAGATGTGCACCAAGGAGTCTACACCAGCCCAGTATGTCAAAACACTCCCACACTTTTATTATGAGTACAAGCAATTATTATATAATAATGAGAATATTTACGACTAATGATGTTGTTGTATGTGTATGTGCAGGACAAGCCAGCTCTGTCTGTAGCGATAAAGACCTGTAAGAATTGTACGTCCGACAGCGTCAGAGAGAAGTTCCTGCAGGAAGCATGTAAGACCTGTGTGTGTGTGTGTGTGTGTATGTGTGTGTGTGCGCGTGCGCGTGCATTATTATTATCCCCTCTATAATTATGTCTAAAAGTATGTATCAATATGATCCACATACTGTACTACATGCTCTGAGTTGTGTCTCTCGGCAGTGACCATGCGTCAGTTCGACCACCCTCACATCGTCAAGCTGATTGGAGTCATCACCGAAAACCCTGTTTGGATCATCATGGACCTCTGCACTCTTGGGGAGGTACAGACAGAAAGAGAGTTGGAACGAGGGGAAAGGTTACCATTAGTTTGTCTCCATTTTATGTAGATCTGCACATAATAACAATGAGCTCTCTACATCTAGTCTAGTTCTTAGCAGAGATTGCGTTTGCCAGCCATGAAGGTAGACTTTGACAAATATGCCTCGATCTGTGAAATGGATGGATTTTATTTTATTACAAAATTTCACTTCTCTGCTGCAACAACCAACCAACCAGCTGTCTCTGTGTGTCCATAGCTGCGGTCTTTCCTCCAGGTGAGGAAATACAGTCTGGACCTGGCCACGCTCATCCTGTTCGCCTACCAGCTCAGCACAGCACTGGCATACCTGGAGAGCAAGCGCTTTGTGCACAGGTACACACCTTAACATGCACAGTGGCTCAGTGGTTAGCAGTGTGTGGCCTCGCAGCAAGATGGTCCTGGGTTTGAATCCCGGCCATCCCAGGTCCTTTTTGTGGGTTTCCTCCCCCCACCAAAAGACAGGTATGTTAGGGTTAATACTCCAGGCACTGGCAAAAGAGCTGGAGTTGGTCCCCGGGCGCTGCACTGCGGCTGACAACTGCTCCCAGGTATAGGATGGGTCAAATGCAGAAGACACATTTTGTTGTATCCTACATGTACAATGACAATAAAGAGATATTCTATACTATCATCTATCTGTCTGTCTGTCTATCTATCCATCCATGTCAATCAAGCTAATGTATTCAAATCTAACCTAGTCATCTGAGCAAGGGCAATTCATCCTCGGAAAGCTGGTTCCAAGCTCGACCTGAAATTATCTGGCTCTCTAACTAACAGTCAAATTTTACTTTTCAGGGACATCGCTGCACGAAACGTGTTGGTCTCTTCGATTGACTGTGTGATGCTGGGAGACTTTGGTCTGTCGCGTTACATGGAGGATAGCTCTTACTATAAAGGTAGCGTTGCACACTCTTCAAGAGTTATGCCATGGGCACACTACATGACTTTCAAAGTCATCAGATCGCTGCACTGTTCACACTACAAAACTTTCTGTCTTGTGATCGTCTTCTGGTTTCACACTACATGACTGCTCTGTGACAGGGGGTCACACATTACAAGATCTTTCACGAGGAGGAATCCCTGACGAGTCTGTCGGGTCCAACCTGTGGCTTTGCTCGGCGATCTCCAAAAAGCTGTCGGCAAGCAAAATATCAGCCTAGAATCACGTAGTCCGAACTCTGCAATTCTTTGGGACTTTGGGGGAGGACAATACCTAAATAGATATGTAATGGATATAATATGGATGGACAGTATATTTTAACAGAAGCAAAACATTCCTGTTTTTCTTGTCTGGCATCGCAGGAAGTGCTGACCTGACACCAGTCTGTCTCCATAGGCACAGTTTAATGTCATGCAGTGCCCAATGGCAATACTGTGTCGCCATCTGCCGGTCATCTTGGGTTATTGCAGCCTGGCACTCTGCCAACTGCTACAGAGTTTACATTAACTGCCAAAATACCTCTTGTAGAGCTAAATGTCCAATTTCATGGCTCTATACTGAGTTCTCTCCCTGTGTATCTGTCTGTCTTTGTGCCTGTTTGTGTGTGTGTTCTAGCATCTAAAGGTAAACTCCCTATCAAATGGATGGCTCCTGAATCCATAAATTTTAGACGGTTTACCTCTGCAAGCGATGTCTGGATGTTTGGTGAGTAATTTGTGAAGAAATTTGTGTTTGTGTTGGTATGTACATATGTTCCCCAAACAATACTAGAAATGTACTCTAGAACCCTATTTTTAGAAAAATGTAAAAGTATAAATTATTTTTTTTTTATCAATATCAGAATCACTTTATTCCCCAAGTAGGTTTTCACATACAAGGAATTTGCTGTGGTTTGTTGGTGCACAACATACAACATAGAAAATAAACAACGCGTGCAATATGTTCAATATATTTGTGTTTTAAAGTGGAAAAAACTGAACATTAGTGCAGAAATGTGCAAAAAAAAAAAAAACCAGGGGAATAGTACAGAGAAGAAGGATGTCCAAAGATGTGCGTTCATGTAACGCATTGTGGTAGATGTGGACGTGGAAATGCACATTAATATAACGTGTAGTGTCTATGGGAAGGGGTTGAGGGTCCATTTCATTGGAAGCCCCGGGCCTTGTTGATAAGGCCAGTTGCAGACGGGAGAAACTGTCTTGTGGCGAGAGGTTTTGAACCTGGACCTCAGCCTCCTGCCAGAGGGTCTTATAGAGTAAATACATTTTCTCCTCTCTCTCTCTCTCTCTCTCTCCCTCTGTTTTCTCTCCAGGCGTGTGTATGTGGGAGATCTTAATGTACGGCATCAAGCCTTTCCAGGGAGTGAAGAACAACGATGTGATTGGCAGGATAGAGAACGGCGAACGCTTGGCCATGCCCCCGCAGTGCCCGCCCACCCTGTACAGTCTAATGACCAAGTGCTGGTCCTACGACCCCAGCAAGAGGCCGCGCTTCACAGAGCTTAAAACACAACTCAGGTACGTGTGTGTGTGTGTGTGTGTGTGTGTGTGTGTGTGTGTGTGTGTGTGTGTGTGTGTGTGTGTGTGTGTGTGTGTGTGTGTGTGTGTGTGTGTGTGTGTGTGTGTGTGTGTGTGTGTGTGTGTGTGTGAGAGAGAATAAAAAAAAACAAAAAAAAAACATTTTGGTTGTCTTGATTTGAATTCAAATGCAGACAGTGACGATTAAAGCAAGGCAAAAAAGCTAAATACATTTACAGTACAATAATAAAAAGAATGTCAATAATATTAAAAATGTCAATTTATTAGATGTCAATCTATTAAAAACAGGGTAAGTCTAAAACTATGACGACTGACTTAAGTCTCTAAATGAAAATTTATGTAATTACCGTGCAGCCCAAGTGGTCTATGAGGATAAAGAGACATGTGCTCTGTTGTGTTCCTGCAGCACCATCCTGGAGGAGGAGAAGATGCAGCAGGAGGAGAGGCTGCGCATGGAAATGAGGAGACAAGTCACCGTGTCCTGGGACTCAGGAGGCTCGGAGGAAGCTCCGCCCAAAGTAAATCCCAATCTGTGTAACAGAAAACAGAAAAAAAAGTGTAATTTCATCATAATCTCATGATTTGTGTTTACTGTTGACTGTTAAACGTTATGTCACGGTCTCTCCAGCCCAGCAGGCCGGGCTACCCCAGTCCACGCTCCAGCGAGGGCTTCTTCCCCAACCCCCAACACAACCACTACCCGGTAAGACACACACACACACACACACACACACACACACACACACACACACACACACACACACACGGTTGTTCTGTCATCTTGCTTATAGATTTAGCTTTTATAATGGAAGATTAACGCAGATGAACTTATGTGATCCACCGCAGCAAAACCCGCTATCTCGCGCTTTTCTGAAAGTCGCCAGGGGCAGCCAAATAAGTTGAATAAACCTTTCTAGAAGGAAAATTAGATTTTTCCAGATTCATGGAAATTTTTCCATTCGATTCAGATTTGTGTTTTTTTGTTTTTTTTTAATCTCTCAACGTATTTTCAAAACCGAGCTTGATTTATAAATAGTAGAAGAATATTAAACCGTGGAGTTAAATATTCCCGTTAGATTACATGGGGAAACGCAGTTCACTTACCGTGACGCTTGAGAGCGCTGAACAACGCCGACCGATGGTTTTCTTTAAAGCGAGCGTCCAGGTGGAGATCATTCTTCCATATTCCATGTGATGTGAAGTCACAATGTGAAACCATTTTTATAGAGTTCAACCTTTAAATCGTACTACTTTTACACACACACACAGACATCATTGTGGAGGGGGTGTGTACCAACGTATACCACCGAAGAAGAAATGCTGACATCACTGTAAACAAGCCGAGGTTTCGGTTTCACTTGTCTGTGAAAACTTTTGTCTCTGTGTTGTGATGGATTATGAGAAGCGGGTGGCGGAAGATCTAAATCATATCGCGGACCTTAATCTGACCAGTGCGATAGATCCAAGTCAGTGAAAGCAGCACATACTGGACATCATTTTCCGCGATGATAGTCAGTTCTCCGACAGCAACCCAGAAAACGACAGCGATGCTGAAACTGATACCGGCATTATCCCGGACTTGGAGAACATTTCAAACAGCGGATTTCAACCTGAATGTGACAATGAAACGGAATATTTTCAAGAACTCCAGGAGGAGACCGACGATACGCCGGTTGTTGTTACAACGGAAGAAGTTGATGACGTGAAGTCTGTTGAGGTTGGCGGTGCAGATTATGACGAAGTAGCAATGGACAAGATTCTCGAGTTTACCTGCAAATGCAGCCAGAGGCAAAAAGGAAATGAAAGACGCAGCCCCAAACAGGCTCTCAGAATGTAGCTGGGGTAGGGTTGGGGTTAGCCCCCATAATAACTCCAACAACTTTGAAGATATTTGGAATACGCACATTTATATATTAAATGACACAACGAGGTTGATTTACAAAGACTAATATTATTGATTTATTTATTGTCTATTATTATTGATAGACTCTACATTTTGTTGTGTAGTCCGCACTTTTAAACTCCTAAATAATTCCACTTTTATAAAACATGTATATTCTTACTGTTAAATAAAAGCCTTTTTAAAAACAAAGATGTTGTGTGTCGATGACGCTGTTCAACATTCCCACAAAACACAAGAACAATGCAGAGATTGCCCCATTCAGCAGAGTGTCAAGTCCCCGTTCAGCCGGGTGTCAAGTAGCCATGTGATAAGTAGCCAGGCACTGTTGGTCATCCAACCATTTGTATTCTGGGAGCTGGCTGAATGAAACCAAGTGTGGGGGAAAGCTTTGAAGGTGATTATCTCAGAATCACAGTTTGCCACACCCTTGTCATTAATAAGTCATAGCTTTAAAAATATTTGCTTGATTTGCACAAGTGACACCAAGTAAAAGTAAAAAGCCACCAAATGTACCTAAAGTCTGCGTTTGGACAGCAGTTTGACTTTTACAATTAATCATAAGTCATGTTATCTTATTGTTACTTTTTAAAATTTGATTTTCAGCATTATAATAAAGGATTCAGTGGAAATTGACTCATTCAATTTCTGTTTGAATAGCTGAGAAGTGTCAGATACTCTTATAGCATGAAAACCATGTTGTTAATGTCTCTTAGTGTGATATTCTTTAAAGTAGATGGTGCATACTAATAAGAATTAAAATAAAAAAACATGTTTTACTAAAAGTGAGTTTTAGCCAAAAGGCAAATCTTCTCATCTGTAGTTCCTTTCCAGATGTAATGTGGGCTCCTTAAAAAAGTAAAAAGTAACAAAAAACACAATACCAGCTTACAATGGTCTGTAAGCTGGTATTAATAATACCAGATCAAACAACATGGAGTTATATCAAACGGCGAGAAATGGAGAAAAGAGAGATGAGACCGATAAGCAAAAGATAAACCGAGAGAGCGAGACGATGTGGAGGGAGGGATGATGGGGTGAGACAGAGAGAGGGCGATAGATGTTGTTGAGGAGGGAGAGAGATGGAAAAGGGGAGCAAATGGAGTGTGTGCAGTTATTCCACTCCTCATAAACCAATTGGACAGCAGGTATTTCCTGTAGTACCTCTAATTCTATTCTGTCCAAGATTTGAGTTTGTTTTTGCAGTAATCCTCTCTCTCGCTCTCTCTCTCTCTCTCTCTCGCTCTCGCTCTTGCTCTCTCGCGCTCTCGTGCTCTTTTCTGTCTTTCTCTCTATCCTTAAAAGGAGCGTAGAGTTTGAACAGCTCTGGGTTCACCCAGATCGTATCACCCGTTAGAACAACAGCTTTATATTTGGTTTAAATGTGGAGTCTGTGGTCCTGGAATCACAGAGGATCTATCTGCTTTAGTTGATTATGTTAAACAAGATTGTTACATTTAAAAGTACTTTTGGTGTATGATAATATAAATGAAGATAAATTATAATTAGCCTTAGTAATTGGTGTAATCTGTGTTTTAATACTGATACACTTTTTATTGTTGTTGTTAATGCTGCAGTTGAGAACTGTTTTACTTAGCATAGTTTCAGAACGTCCACGAATTATCCTCTTTCATTCAGTTATTTTTCCGTTCTGCAAGTCGTTAAACATTCAGGTGTTTCACATGTCTGCAATAGTTTCTCTCCTCATTTACTCTTTGCCTCCATCTCCATCACTCTACCTCCATCTCTCTGTCTCTCCAGGCCTCCGCCCACTGTGGTGTAGGAGGCCTGGCGGGGGGCTTCCTTCCCCCCGACTCCTGGAGCCAGCACAGGCCTGAGCACACCTCTATGTGGAGCCCCAGCATGGAGGTACATACACACGTGCGCGTGCACACACACACACACACACACACACACACACACGCAGAAAAACTATGGGATGAATGCAGTTTGCCTTTCAACAAGGGAAGTTATCGAATAACTCTTTATGTTTTCTGACCAAGTGGTGGAAAGTGTTTATTTTAATTGACTTAAATCCGCCATTACTGACTTAAATCCGCCATTCCACAAATGATTCCCATATTCCCCTGTGAACTGGAATATTCTGTAAGAAAAGCCACCCTGCGCCTAGTCCACCAAAGTGCCATAAAAAAGACAGACGTCTCCAAAAGAATTCAAAATGAATAATAATTAAAATTGTAAATAATTAAAATGAATTATTAAGACCAACATCAAATATGTATCGAACATTTTGTAGCACAGAAACCACACAGAATTTGATGTGAGTGAATGAGCGTGCGTTTTGAGCAGCCATGTTGCGCTGTAGGATGGTGGCTGTGTTGGCCACGTGCTGATGGAGGAGAGGCTGATGATGCAACAGCAACAAATGGAAGATGACCAAAGGTGGCTGGAGCAGGAGGAGAGCTTCATGGTGAGAAACGGAGCGCGCGCACACACACACACACACACACACACACACACAAACACACACATATCAAGCAGTAAATTGTGGGATGATTGACGTTTCTGGACTGCTTAGACCCAGTTGTCTGTACAAGTGGGTTACCGTGTCGGGCTGGGCGATGTGGAAGAATTTATGATCACAATATGATGTGTTGAATTTAAAATTCAAGGTTAAAGGATCCAGATGCAGTTCCCTGAACGGAATTAAATGGTAATGTATAGCAGGATATCAGACCAAAACCCTAGTTTTCATATAATTTTGGTCATACATGTGGTCATATCCTCTCATGGTTGTTAATTTTGATTTCAAAATGGATTATGCCATTATCCATATTTCATGACGCCACTGAAAGACGATGCATTATCTCCCAGCTCGATATAGATACACAGGCTATGAATCTGTGGATACCGAGTTTTCCCTTTTGACTTTGGTCTCTGTTTATAACTGTGCTTCAAGATAAACCAAGGAAAGAAAAAACAGGTCACATTTTATGATGGTGCTTAACTGATCAAACCGGCCTCTAAAATGCTCTTTAAAACCAGACATTTCAATTTGTCATATTTTCCCCTTTCCTCAAAGTATAGTTTTTGCTCTACAGCCAGGTGGGATGAGAGAGATAAGTATCAAAAAGACAATAGAAACAGGAGAGACAGGAGACAGTGGGAGAAATGAGGAGTAATATGCCAACCTGATGTCATCTGTCTGTCATCTTTAATCCCCTTTCTATTTATCATTCTCTTTCTGGATTGCTCTCTTGGCCGGGTTGCCAGGTTTTTCAGATGAAGCACATGTGTTCAGCCTCTGGACAGCCATGAATCTTCACAACCTGGCAACTCAAACTTGTTGATGCACCATTTCTTATTCAGTGGGCTGTAGAACAGATCATCTGTTAATCTGCTCTGGGCCACATGTTGCTCTTTTGATTAAGACAAGGACATATTTCCTTTGTAAACGCATTGGACCTTAGTCACAAAATGTGTGTCAGATCAGATTTGATTCCAGGGTGTAATTATAACTATGTATGTAAGTACAATGGTTACTTATAGTATATAGTGACATACAGCTGCAGCATTTATGTTTTTATTTATTTTCTATTTATTTTTCCCCCTTATCAGTATGTTTTTCTTGGTACTACATACCTATATGAAAAGCATTATCTGTGTCACCCTGTTACACACAGGGATTTTTTTGTTTAATTCAATTAGAAAACAAGGGGAAATAAATACATCTACAATAAAAGTGAGCGGAGATCACTCTGATCGCGTGGCATAGCCTACCGTCAACATTGCTGTCAACCTTTTTTAAAAACAAGGGTAAAATACGGGAGATTTACAGGAACATATTTGAACGAGAGGACATCGGGAGAGAAGGGAAAAATATGGGAGAATCCTGGGAAAAACAGGCGGGTTGACAGGTACTGTATGCCTCAGCTATTACCGTTAGCTAGTGTTAAACGGCAAAAGAAACACACAGGACAATTATTTTTGAAATACTTACTGTACATTTCCCTCATCTGTAGTTTTGTCACGGACCGTTGGTATCAATTCTTCTTGCTTTTAAAAGTTTTGTGCTGGTCTGTGCAGCCGACAACAGAGTAGTTCCCATGCTTAGCTCTCAGCTTCAACATAATGCTAGCGGCTCCGGCGCTTGGTATTTCTGAGGCCGTGGGTAGAGTTACTCAGATGGGGGCGGTTCTAATTCGAATGCGCCCCCGCTTGACGTAGGAGGGAGAGGAAAATCTGAACGGCTCGTTGAATCACCTTTCCTGAAATAGGGAGCCCACAACAAAACTGATGGAGTTGTCTTATTCCACAGTTTGTGTGTTAGTAGGCCCATCAGAGACACGAATGTATGTGCACGAGCACTGAAAAAGAGTTATGAGTTTTTTCACAAGTAGGTGACCTTTAATTAAAATTCTGTTAAGAAACCTACAACTCTGATGCAACTTCTAACTGTGCTTTAATGCGGTCCAATGAGGCAAAGTTTAAGCCTTTAAAAAAAAAAAAAAACCTCTTAAGTCTCCTTTTCTAAAACTGCCTAAAATGCAGGAAATAGTTATAGTTCGCCACCTTCTTATCTCGCTTATGCAAGCCTGACTTCAGTCAGCGTTGAACTTCCTTTCGATTGGACAGAGAAACAAGTGGTTGTGAAAGAGGCGAGAGGGGGCACAGAAAAAACTGAATACGAATATTCAAGAAGAAAAGAGGGGAGAGGCAGTGCTACGGACAGGGAGAGGGTGAAGAAGGGCGGGAAAGAGGATGTGGGATTGGCAAGTGTAACGGAGAGTGAGGAATGAGAGCGCGAGACTAGGTCAGAAAACAGGGATGGAGAACTGGAGAAGACGGAGCGAAATGGAGTGTGAGGTAGAGAGAGAGAGAGAGAGAGAGAGAGAGAGTGTGAGGTGGAGAGAGAGAGAGAGTGTGTGAGGTAGAGAGGGAAAGGGAGAGAGAGAAGCGTACTTCCAGGATTCTGTCTGTGTGGTGCACTGGAGTTTTCCCTCCCCTGGAAAGGGTTTTGCGCGCTCTCGCTCTCTCTCTCTCTCGCTCGCTGCATTTCTCTCTTGCACTCCCCGCCTCTCCCTCCATTCCCCCCTGTCCAGTATCCCACTCTGTTTTTCTCCCTCTGTCGCTACAGTTTGCCTCTCGTTGTATTCCGTGCTCTCCCTCCGTTGCTCTCCTCCCCTCGTCTCTTCTTGCACCTGACACTTCATTTCAGCCATTTTTCAATGGCCTTGCCTCTCATTTCCCATCCTCTCGTGGTCTTCGTCAGCCCTCGCTCTCCCAGGATGCATCTCTTCACGGCCTGCTTCACCAAAACGGTACAGAGAGACATTGAGAGAGGGAAGGGAAGAGGGGGAAGAGGGGCAGGGGAAGACATTGTGACGGAAAGCTTGAGATGCAGAAGGCGTACTTGAAATGCGGCATGCCAGCAATAACAGTTGTACTCAGTGGTGGTGACGGCGAAGTGCATTGTGGGTAGGAATTGATTGATGTTGATTGAGATATTGGCGTATGCCACAAAACACGGTGCGATCCTGGTGGTTGGCCAGTTGGGTTTCTGTGAAGTCCAATTTTTCGGTTGAATTAGTGATGTGATTAGCATGTCAGGGGGAATTGTCGCCCGTGGCGGGTGGATGAAAAGATTGCCTGCGTTTTTCTAACTTGCCAAAATGCTGAAAGATAATTGTTGATTTTCATTGTTTGTTTTCTTTTTAGCCCGTGCGTTGGTTACGATGTGATAGTTGAATTATAAGCGTCAAAGTCGTAGCAACAGGTGAAACTGAGCTGTGTTTTTACACCCTTTTAACTCATTTCATTGTTAAATTTGTGCAAAATCAACATTTGCAGTAAAAGCAAAGTGCTGTTATTGATTTGAGATGCAAAAGATGGTTTGAGCCCGAGGTTTAGAGTTCGACTATGAGTTCAGTTAATGAAGGAGTTCCAGACCACATGCAACTGTTTGCCTGAAATAAATGGTTAACGTTTTGGGTATTTCCCCATTAAGTTTATTTTCACTGTTCTCTGGCTTCCATGTCCCCCTCTCCCTCTCCCTCTCCCTCTCCCTCTCTCTCTCTCTCTCTCTCTCTCTCTCTCTCTCTCTCTCTCTCTCTCTCTCTCTCTCTCTCTCTCTCTCTCTCTCTCTCTCTCTCTCTCTCTCTCCCCCTCTCTGTCTAGAAGGTTGAGTCCAGAAACAGCAGAGGAAGTATCGACCGAGAAGACGGAACGCTCCAAACACCGGTCTGTCCCCCACACACACACACACACACACACACACACACACACACACACACTCTCTCTCACTCTCTCTGGTGGAAACGGGAATACCAGACTTGCAAAAGGAAAAGAAGAAGAGAAGAAAGGAAAGAAAGAAAGCAGAAACAATATCAATCACGCTCTTCTCATAACTTTCACACTTCTCAGAATAAGAAAAGTTGAATGAATGTGCGTTAAACTTAAACAAAGTTAGATCAAAATAAGATACTTTTAAAAAATTACAAATAACCAGGTTAGAAAATTTGGAAAATTGAAGATTGAAATCACCGCATTAAAGCATTAAGGAGGAAGCCGTGAGGATGATGATTTTGGGAACTTTATGAGTTGCTGGAATGAAGCCGAATGTCCTTAATGTCGTCCTTAAAACGTTTCTGCAGAAGCTCAAACGTTAACTACGCAAAACTCCGATCAAGGCGAACAATCTTTCCCCTGTGCTAAAAGTAAAAAAAAGAAAAAGCATTTATTTCACGGCTGAGTTGACACTGAACGATTGAAATACTCTGACATGTTCCAGCAGAGACTTTTATCAACAGCTTTCCCCCCCGAATGAAGGCTCTGCTGAAATAAACATTTTAAACTTTTAACATAATCCATTTCCTTGAACCTTTGGCGAGCGTTTAAACTGAGCATTTAAACCGTTTAAAAGACTTTGCCCCCGGCACTGAACATAATGTCCTAAAAACATCCATCTTAGCCGTCTTCCTCTCCGTCCGCAGGCCGGGAGCCAACACATCTACCAGCCTGTCGGGAAAGCAGGTAGGAGCGTTTTTACACCGTTGGCTTCTGTGAAAGATTTGTTAAAAGGCGGAATCGTTTTCCTATTTCGATTTGGTTTTGTGTGTTTTCCAGAGCATGTAGCCCCCCCAAAAAAGCCCCCCCGACCGGGAGCCCCCTGTCACCTGGGCAACCTGGCCAGCCTCGCCCCCGTGGACAGCTACAACGAAGGGGTCAAGGTAGAGAGACACAATCATGATAATGTCATCAATGTTAATTATGATGATTTTACTATTATAAGCAACCCAAGGACACCAACAACAAGCAGGTTATACACACACATTACACAAGGGCTTTGGTTCAGTTAGGTATAATAGATTGATAAAATGTGCAATTTATTTTCTAATAACTCCCGCACTTTTAGTATTTGTCAAGAATGTTTTGAAGCCAAGACGTATATATTTTTAATTATTCTATTTTTTACAAAAATATTTTGAGGATTTAGAGAAGCAGGTCTCCTTATTTATCATTCAGACTGATACTGCATTTTAACCTCTACACGCAGAATGCTTGTATTTCCTATGTGGCCTGTTCCAGCTTTGCTATTTGGGTCTTGCGTTGGAGGTGACTTACTATGGGATTGCATGCTGCTGTGTTCCATGCCTCACCTTTTGGTTTTGGTTTGGTCTAATGTTCTCCTTCTCTCCTTCTCCTTCTCTCCTTCTTCTTCTATTTCTTCTCCTTCTCCATCTTCCTCTCTATACAAATCTTACTTCCTCTTCGATCCCCACCGCTGTCTTCACTTTAAACCTCCTCTACCTGGTGTCACTCCTCTAACTCTCCATCCTGCTGCCCTTCACCCCTCCATCACCCCACCTCCTCTTCCTTTTGCCGATCACACCCTGAAACTCACTCAATCACTCCCCCTCACACACATACACACGTCGATTATAGCCATGGAGGGTAAGCCAACCTCTGTGTATGTCTACGTTATCAGTGAAGTGTAGTTGGAGTAGTTAGTCAACTAGTTACCATTACTAACTTGTAGAAGGGGTATGTTGGCATTCTGAATTGTTGCTGTTTTTTCTTAATGAGAGACTTGTCACATGGTGGTCATGTTTTCGTATTAACCCAAATACCAATTATGTGGATAATTTTTCTAACAAATCTGGCAATGTATTTCCATGGTGTATATATAGAAAGTACTATATAACGAAAGTACATGATAACTTGTCGTATTAATGTGACAAGTCGCCCGATAAGAAAAACAAACAAGAATTTGTGATGTCAAGGTATCGTTTTTACCACTAGATGTGTGTCCTTGTTGTTCAAGCCTGTAGTGTTGGTACCACTGAGATTAACAGCCTCACAAATATTGCAATTTGATATACATAATTTTAGTTATTCATATTGCCCAAACATTTTCTCCCTTGACATATTGAGATGGTGTTGGCTATATTTTTTTCACATGTAATTAATGTTAAACTGTATTCAACATTATTTTCTTTTTTTTTAAAAACCGGCTGTTACAGATCAGTGATGACTAACAACCCAAGACACTAGTTGGTCATTCTAGAAAGTGTGTGTGTGTGTGTGTGTGTGTGTGTGTGTGTGTGTGTGTGTGTGTGTGTGTGTGTGTGTGTGTGTGTGTGTGTGTGTGTGTGTGTGTGTGTGTGTGTGTGTGTGTGGATCAACGTGTGAAGGATTCTTTTAGTTTTTTTTAACCCAAATAAAATGTATTTTTCTTTACTCAAATTGGATATCGTTTTTTTTTCCATAACCACGGCTCCTTTGTGATGCATTTAAAAAAATAATAATAATAATTGCACGGCAAACTTTATTTATACACAAAGCCTTTTTGTTACTTAAATTGAGAATATTATTTTGATATTCCATGGTAATTTGAGATGCATTAAAAAGGACCGAGATAAGGCCATGCCTAGTTATTGGTAGATGTCGCCCCCTAGTGGTGTGTCTGTGTCATCGCCGCAGTCGATCTGAAGCGTTCTCTCCGGCTGGTTCTTACTCTCCCCCCTCTCTGATCGCCCCAGTTGCAGCCCCAGGAGATCAGCCCGCCCCCCACCGCCAATCTGGACCGATCTAATGACAAAGTGTACGAGAACGTGACGGGACTGGTGAAGTCTGTGATCGAGATGTCCAGCAGGATCCAGCCCGCGGCCCCGGAAGAGTACGTCCCCATGGTGAAGGTGCGCTTCAGAGGACACTGGTGACCTCACAGGCTTCTGCTGTGAGGTCAGAGGAAGTTACACCGGAACTGTCAACAAAGTGATACAGAAACTACTTTATTAAGAACGCTGGCAAACGCCAATTGAAATTGGTACCAAAATGACCATACATATATAGTTTAAGTCTTTCACGACAAATATGTAAAACTGTATTTTTGTACATGAAGCATAGATTTAAGTATTTTATATATTTCTGGCTTCAATTTGCTCATCTCCCAAAGGTTTCTAACTGGTTAAAACACATGTTTACAAATTCAAAACAAACAAAAACAATGTGTTCTTGTGTTGTAGGAGGTTGGTCTTGCCTTGAGGACTCTGCTTGCAACAGTTGATGAGACAATTCCAGTGCTGCCAGCCAGCACACACAGAGAGGTAAATACACGCACGCACGCACGCACACACACACACACACACACACACACACACACACGTGTGTGTATGTGTGTGTGTGTATGTGTGTGTGTGTGTATATATATATACAGTATATATATTTGTGTGTGTGTATATATGTATGTATGTGTATATAATTGGGATGCAAATTTAAAGGAATTTCCTTAATCGATAGTTGTGAACGTTAACAAACAATCGTTGATTAATGGATAACATAAAAGCTAACGACGTCACCATGGGTGGTGCCATGGCGCGCGGAGACATATGCGATGTCGCGCAGCCCCAAGATTTTGTGAAGGGGCGCGAGGAGCGTTTGCCCTCATTTAGTTTAATTTCATTTCAAAATGGAGAATTTTGAGGAAAGACTTACTGAGCTGCTTCGCTCATAAGGGAATATTTGAGACCCGTCTTGGTGCGAGTTAAACATTTGAACCTCTTGCCGTCCTCCGCAACGGAATGAGCCAGAGGTTACATCGCAGATCAAGTGTGGTGCAGATATGAACAACAGGAGGCTAATAAAAGTATTAAACACGACTCAAATTCTTATGTATAAACAGGCACTAAATAGTGGAGTTGAATAGGTTTTATTGGAGTCATCACCATAGCAACATATCGCTTGTTTCGTTTTGCCCTCGTACCTCTCGCTCGCTCCGGGTTCTTTTTTTTCCTTCTCCCCTGCGTAATTCTGTTCCCCTGTTCCATCTGAACGCAGCCTTAGTTGTTGAGGAACAATAAACATAGTTTACTCCTCGGCATTGACACGCGCAGCCGTGTTTGTTGTTCGTCGTTCGTCGTTCTTCCGCCTCCATCTGCCCCTGTTGTTCTGGTGAGGACTACTTCTTCCTGGCTGGGTGTTTTTATTCTCGAAATACCCTGCACCCCAAAGACTCCGGTTGATACAATAACAAGAAGACCGCAGATTGTTCAGTTCTTATCGATAAGGCAAAATCTTAACCAATTCAATTACCATTAGCAATTAATCGATGGTTGATTAATTGTTAACATCCCTAATTTATACATACTGTATGTTCTGGTAACATAATGGTTGATTTTTAGCGCATATCTAAACACCTTTTTGTTTGAATATTGTGTCCCAGATTGAGATGGCCCAGAAGTTGTTGAACTCTGACCTGGCCGAGCTGATCGGAAAAATGAAACTCGCCCAACAGTACGTTATGACGAGGTAGGTGCACTTCCAGCATTATCTAGATTTGGGATTTGGGATGTAAAGCTCTCTGCTTTTCTTGTTCTGTTCTCCTTTTTATTCATCAGAATCATCGTCAAGGTTTTAAGGACCTCCCTGCTGATCTGTAACAACTCTAATTACATAAGAAGCTAGTATACTCCAACTTTAGGAAAAATAACTGCTGGTGAAGGCTGTTGTCAGTATACTACAGGTATAACCCATGTATTATAGATTCATTAAATTCAAAGATCATCAAAATAATTTGATGATTGTGGCTATAGATAATGAAAACCCAAAATTCAGTGTCTCAGAAAATTAGAATATTGTGAAAAAGTACGATATTGGAAAGTCATGGTGTCACACCCTCATCAGCTAATTCACTCAAAACACCTGCAAAGGTTTGAAATATTTCACTCTACGTGTAATGAATCTATATAATATATGGGTTTCACTTTCTGAAATGAGTGACAAATAATATTGAACTTTTTCATGATATTCTAATTTTATGAGATGTACCTGTAAATAAGAAAGTACATACATTATGACACAGTGAGGAAATAAACTAGAACAAAGTTCAACTCTGCCCCTGCTGGTCAACTGTGGTATAACAACCATGATTTATTCTAAACAATTGCAGAAGGAAGGGGATTTTTCTTTGCTTTCTCGGTATAAAAGGTGTCGTGTTTCGCTTGAAAAGTTCTGTTCTTCCTAGTCCCCAATTGTTTTTTGTATTTTTTATGCCGTTTCGAAAACATCTTGTGCTTCGATCTACAGCTGTGACATTTTCCTATATATTTCCTAATAGGGCTGTGCAAGATGGCCAAAATATTCTATCCAGATATAGGTCATTTCATATCTTCATCACGATATATATCACGATATAGCACATTTTCTGTATATTCAATTAATAGTTTCTATCAAAAAAGATAAACACATGGTAAAGCCTCTTTGTGACGGGCCAAACAGCCCGACAGCCCGGGCTCTCAAATTCACAGGAGAGGCAAAATAAGCCACATATAGTATATACTTTATCAAAATCTGACTTATTTGCTAAATAAAAGATGTGACATTGATTCACCCTCACCTTATGTTGTCACGGCGCGGAAGCAGATGGGAAAATGTTGTAATAATCCATCCAATGAGTAATTTCCAGAAGCACCATGTCCGTCCATGTTTGTTTCCACTCGCTCCAACGTGCAGATACCGTAAAGCACAGTGGCGTACAAAAATATACACACAATAGTCATTTCTCTATCCTCTTACAATATATATTTTCGTATGGCGCGGCACCTATTTCTTAATAACATGAATTCCTGTTTGGCCCACAGCCTACAGCAGGACTACAAGAAGCAGATGTTGACAGCGGCTCACGCTCTCGCCGTCGACGCCAAAAACCTGCTCGACGTCATCGACCAATCGCGGCTGAAGATGATCTCCCACAGCAACGCACACTAGCACAGCAAGCGGCCAATCAGGGCAGGAGCCGGAGGACTCTAGGAGGAGGACAAAGGACAGTCGGAGGGGATTGGAGCCTGTTACAGTGGACACAGGGATACGCAGAAGGAAAAAAAAAAAAAAGAAATGGACGTATTGCTCAGAACTGGATGGACAGAATAACGGTTGAACACATGAATGCTGACAGCATGGCCGCCGGTCGCCTTTCTCGCCCTCCCGCTTTCTGTCTTCAACACTCTGTCTTCACCTCCTTCAAAAAAACTCTCTCTCTATCATTTCTGCTTTATATTATTCCACAGGTTTCTTATTCTGTCGTCTCATTGGTTCAGTATCCAGAGAAAGGGGAAAGAATTGCAGGATGGGTTTTTTTGTTTTTTTTTTGTTGTCTTTTTCAACTTTTCATTTCACGTCCGCGTGGGAACAGAAACGTCGAGATGGGCGGGTTTATTTTATTACGTGTCGCTGAGCGTCGTGGCCTCTCTCGAACGGTGTGAGGGACGCGTCAGTGGGTGGAGATGCCAGGAGAGCACCACCTACTGGAGGAATCGACCTCCATCGCAACCAACTGGAAGTGAAGAGCGATGATGCTCAACATGTGCTTATTCTATCATAATTAACTATTATTATTATAATTGTTATTATTACCATTGTTGCTATCCATTTTGCCTCTATTTTTGCTGCCATAAATGTTTTGCTGTCCTTTTTTCAGTTTTTCCTGTCATCACGCCATTGTTGTGCAAAGTAAAACATTGTATGGACATCAAATGTTGCTATATGGATGCTCGGAAATGTTCCTTTTGTTTAGTTTTCTTTTCCTACGAGGGCCACCAGACACCATCAGTGCTCTGTTCCTCAGGCGTCTGGAGCCAGCGCCCAAAGGGAATTATTAAAAAAACAAAACTGAACTTTTTAGGCAGAGAGACAGATAATAAAATGCCACGAGCCACTTTGTTTAAGTTAGCTACAAAGTAAATGTACAAAGAAGCTATATTTTTAACACTTTACTAAAGTATGGGTGGTCACTGGGGGAGGGGGTGGAACAGTCGACCTGGGTGGGGGAGGGAGGGATGGGTTAATGGGAGAGAACGGGTAAGGGAAGAACCTTTAGGTAACCGTGGAGATGCTTATTATGGTATGCCCTGTGCCAAACGATCCGTGATTGACTTGGCTGTATTGAACTTCATATGTGATTTGGAATACTTCTTTAAATATAGTAGGAAATTCTATACAGCCTTTTTTTTTTTTTTTTTTTTTTTTGAGATATATAATTTCTTAAATTGAAGCAGTTTTTCCACCAGTTGTGTTGTTGCATCCCATCTCTCCACACACACACACACACACACACACACACACACTATAATCTGTCCTAATGATCCGAACTCCACACTATGAAGGAGGCATGGTGTTAATGTAAACATCCAGTCTGCATTTGTTAATAATAAAAGTAAATAAAACGTTATTTATACTCAAATTTCCAGGATAGAAATATCACACAAAGGAAAAATGAAATGCCATATTCATGTTTTTTTTATATATATATATATATGAAAAAATAAACTTTCTTTTATTGCCTGGGTTGTATAAAAGTTACATGTATAACCTTGTAAGAGCTGCCATCAATGTTTGTGTTTTGGGCCTCTTTTGTTTTAGTTTCCTCTCTGTCAGTCAATCCATTACTTGAATCTAGCCCAGATTTATAATAAATATTTATTTTTTTCTGAAATTACCTATGAAACACAACTACACAAACACAGTAAATAGAATGATGGAAAACTAAAATGTACTCCACTTGTTAACTTGATATAGCTGACTCCAAAATGAAAGCCGGTCAGCGGAAATGATCTGTTAAACAGCATTTGTTCCAGCTGGCAAATTATAACATTTATGTATTATATTATGCTTTAGGTTTCTGAATTGATTGCAACCAGACCCTAACCAAGCCCTGTTTAATTATAAAGCAATGAAATTGCAATCTGAAAATCAAGAACAATATGTTTGGCTTCCGTCAGGATTTATCAAACCTTAGTTTCCTCAACTCTCCAGTGAGACCTCCAAACGTTTTGGCGGTTCCCGGGATTTATTCCAAACGTTTAATATCAACACAACTTGTTCCCAGTTGGTTCCTCTCATCTATGCTCAGTACTTCCCACTCCATATATACTCCATTTATATTCCCACTTTTACTATATTGTGGTTCTCCCTCTGCTTTGTCTCCTATTTCTCTTTTTTGTTGTTATTCTAGCTTTTTGTCTCCTGCTGCTGTCTTTCCTCCCTTTTCTCTCCCCCTTCTTCATGTTTCTCACTTAACACCTTCTCCACATCGCTGATCCTTTCATCCCGGTATCTTCAATCCTCCCTTCTCTCTCTTTGAGCTTTGCAGCATTCTCAGGAAGGAGTTACATGTACAGTTTGTAAACCAAGCAAATAAATAAAAACACTGTTCTCGTTATGAAACCTGGGTTGTATTTATTTTCCAACAGCGCTCCGCATTCATTGTGTTGGCTTCCTGAAGTGGGAATCCAACTCAACGCTTCATGCATACAGACGGTCAAGCTTCTATCAAATCTCTTTATTTCCATTTGTTTTGCTCTGTATTTAAAAAAAAAAAAAAAAGTAGCAATTTAAAATTAAATGAATGTGGCTCGCTTTTGCATAAGCACATTATAAAATGATATGTTCAGAAAAAACACATGCTGTATTCATCAAAATGCACGGATGTTTGTGGGGATGTTAGCTCCCCACAAACTAGAGCTGGTGGTCTAGTGATCTAAAGGTTGCTGGTTCGATCCCAGGCTCCTCCTGCTAGCATGCTGTAGTGTCCTTGAGCAAGACACTTAACCCCTAATTGCTCCTGAGGGCTGTGTCCGTCGGTGATTGAACAATTGTAAGTCGCTTTGGATAACAGTGTCTGCTAAATGCAATGCAATGCAATGTAATGTAATATTGTAATGTTTGGCCCTCGGCGGCTCCTCTCAGCCCGTCCGCCGGCGTGACGGACCAATCAGAGGTCGCCGTCGCTCTAGGGGGCGGGTCAATTGATGACGCGAGACACGGCGCGCTTTTCGAAAACAACAACAACGGCGGCTCCCGCGGACGACCTCGCCGACGCCGCTGTGAGGCCGTTCACCCTCTAACTGCCATGAACCGCCAACACAGGTGTGCGCGCTTGGATTTTTTTTTTTTTTACCGTAGGAAAATACCTTTCGGCTGCTCTTCCGACTGGGCTTCCGGAAGAGCTGGATTCAGCTTGCCCCGTTGGTGCCGGAGAGGACGTTTCCGAGCACGAATCCTATTTTCGGCCGATATACCGACATATATTGATACACCGATGTGTTTTCGACGGATGCACCGACAAATATCGATATGCCGATGTATTTTCGGCGGATTTAACCGAGATCGTCCCTGGCGCCGATCTCGTTCCTGCGGCGCGCTGTGATTCCGTCACGCGGTCGGTTAGTCTGATTGGCTGAGGGCGTTGTCTGTCGAGGACGGAACGCTCGTCTCTTGTGGCGGGGGCTGTTAAGCCCTCGCAAGGAGGACAGGTGGCACCAGGCTGGCCAGATATAATAATAATATAGCTACGGGGTTTATTTAAAAAAAAAAAGATTTCGCGGGCAACACCGGGGTACATTTAAAACAGTTTGGGAGCGTGCTGTAGCAGTACGAGCCACGTCGCGCTTTTTCTGCGTCATGACGCATTTCTTACGTCGCGTATATAAACCAGATTCCCGCCCCCTCGCCTTCCCTTTCCGCCGCAACCCTCCGGAGCAGGAAGTCAACGTGCCTAAGGTGCTCGGTCCTTCACCCGAAGCTAAGGCCCCCAATCCGGCGACTAGCACCCTCCGATTTTAGGCATCCGACGCCCGAACCGTAAGATCCAAGATCCGCGATGGCCTCCGTCTCCGAGCTCGCCTGCATTTACTCCGCGCTCATCCTCCACGACGATGAAGTTACCGTCACCGTGAGTCTCCCGCCGTCGCCCCCCCCCCTTCCCGAAAGCGGTTGCGCCGACGCTGCGGCACCGAATGGGGCATTAACGCTCGGCGCGACGCGATGGATTACGTCACCGTGGTCAACGCCGCTTCGGCGTGTAAATTGTGAGGCGCGAGCCCCGTTATCGCGACGTCACTGTGTTCCCCGGCCAACATGGCGCCCTCCATGACACCAGGCCACGTTGCTGCACCGTGTCGATAAATCCTGCTCGCTGAGGCGGCCTGGTCGACTGAAACACACCGTTGACGTAAATTCCACGTGATCTTTGCCACAGCCGGGCATCGTCACTTTGTACCCCCTTGCCCCGAGTAATACCCCCAGAGGCTACTGCTACTATGCTAGTTGCACCCTCTGTTGCGCGGGTTGACCTGTTGAAACGTAACAACGGACGAAACAGTAACGTGATGATGATGTAATCGCTCCATGTCTGTGCCGGTTTGATCCGTGACGTCAGTCTGGTCCACTCTTATTCTGACAGACTGTCCCCACGTGGTTGACATGAGCGATGGGGTGTGAACAGACGAACTCGACTATAATAAATCGAGCCTCTAGTAAATGCAGGTGTAACAAGCAGAGACGGTGCAAGCTCAGAAGCAGCGATAACAAGTGAATTAAAGTGTGTGTGTGTGTGTGTAATCAAGTCATAAGGAAGTAGCACTATGATAACTAGTGATCCCATGGCAGGAGAACAAGCAGCAGTAGTAGTGATCTCCAAGTAGTACCCGCAATCCTAATATTAACAGGTTAATGCTTTTAGTAATTATGATGGGACCACTGACCTTGCTCTGTCCGTTGTTGTGAAAGTGACTGTGTGGAGTACAGTCCTTATTTATGGCAAAGCATTTATTATAGATGTCCCGGTGCAAAGTATTTGAGTCCAATGTGGTATTAGAGATGTTCGAAGTACAGTTCAGAATTATAATCAAATGCCATTGTGGTGTCGATGTCAATCTGCCACATTCAGTAGCAGTGCACCTTAGGTCAAGTGTGTAACTTAAGTATTTAAAGAGGGTCAAGTTATCAACAACAAGTTTCTGCCATAAAGCTACGAATAGTAATTGGGATTTAAAGCTTTGCCACTCAGCGTTAGACCCTTGGTATTAGAAGCCGTTATAATGGTTTTATTTGGCTTGGTGACTTGTTAAGTCACTGGCTGATGCATCAGTGTTGCTTCATCTTGTATTTTGATCAAATCCCTCCTACGCCTTTACTCTGCTCCAAAGTTGTAATGCCGTCAAATCATCTTGTATTTCCTGTAGTTAGTGGCTTAAGTTACTGTTCATACAGCAATGTATGACTACTTTTATATCTCAGGCGCTTTTAAAATGCGTTACTTTCTGTGTTTGTGCAGGAGGACAAGCTGAACGCTCTGATCAAGGCCGCCGGCGTCACCGTGGAGCCTTTCTGGCCAAGTCTGTTCGCCAAGGTGAGGGCTGCACACGAATGAAAACTTCCTCTAACGAATTTCCACAGGCACCACACTTATTCATGCAAGTGTCTGGTTGGAGGCTTCTCAAACTTCAAACAGAAAAAGTTCTTCAAACGCGGTGCAACCTGTCTTATGGGAGAATTCAGAGGTAGTTCTTAAAGCAGAAGTGTTTGTAGTGCAAATGTAATATCGTAAAATTACAAAACAACAAAGCCTGCTTGTTGTGACGACAGAAGAAATGTTTCCTCTGGATCTGAGCTGTGGGACACTTGAATATTTAGAGAGAATTGAAATGTCTCATTCTTGATTAGAAAAATGTTTTCTTTTAATTGCAACATTAGAGTATGTAATAGTAGTATGTATGTAAAGAGATGTACATCGAGTCATTACAGTGTAATTCAATGCACGTATAATCAGTGTGTCGGCTGTGTATTGTACGGTCCCAATCCACGCAAACAGAGACGAATCTCTTCGCCTGACCTCCGTTGTACCATGCCATCTGCAGTTTCCCATCGTGCACCTTGTCTCATTGTTTAGGCTCTGACCAGCGTGGACATCGGCAGCCTGATCTGCAACGTGGGAGCCGGAGGTGGAGCCCCAGCCGGAGCCTCCGCAGCCGGTGGAGCCGCCCCCGCGGGAGACGCTCCAGGTAGAGCTACGCCGTGTGGAATCTGACTTCCCTGGGAATTGGGCTTAGTTTTAGTGGTGGATGTGTGGAGTACATGGGGTGTGGTGCGAAAATGACACTTGTGTGGGGATGAATAAGACCTTAATCTTAAACTGTCATATGTGATAGACAGGGATCACCTGCAGGTACTCCCCCTTTATGTTGCAAAATAAATTGTGATTATATCCTAAGTATAGTCATCCATATTGGTTCTTGGCATAAATGCAAGACAGCTATATGGGTGAGGAAATAAACAATTGTATTTTTATAGAAATATTTGCATGCATGGAGCGCTGCATTCCAACAAAATAAATTGATGGAATGAAAGAATTCCTGTGCCATTCATAACTCGACCCGTTCACTAACGTCCTCCCTCGCTCGCGGTGCATTAAATCAACTGAATTGGGGGGGGGGGTCAGTTTCCCTTGAGGGATGACTAAAATAGCCATGTAATAAGTTGTAGGTATGGTTGTTTTGGTACCGGTGAAATAAACAAGTGTTGACATCCATGTTGTGCTCTTTGCCCCTGCAGCCAAGGAGGAGGAGAAGAAAGAAGAGAAGAAGGAAGAATCCGAGGAGTCCGATGACGACATGGGCTTCGGTCTTTTCGACTAAAACAGTTTTTCTAACTAAAATAAAAGAATAGAAAAGAAAGTTGTGCTTTGTCTCATCCGTTCGACACATGAATGTCGTTACCCTGCCTGAGCAACTGTGCCAAGTCCAGATTAGTTTGTCTCTGTTGCTTAGAGGCTCAGATGGTTTCTATGCCGCTCTGGAGGAGCTGACCTGGTGACATGTCTGTAGCTCTACTGCAGTTCAGCACCAAACACATTTGGGAAGTAAATTAATATTTTCAAATTGGCGCCGCAAACCAAAGGATGCTGGATTCAAATGGTTATGGATGTGTACACTTGTCTTGGGTTTGTTCAACGTAAGTAGTCTATTCGGTTTTGTTTTTTTGAAGTTGTACATTTACAAAAATATCACAATGAAATTAGTCTATGCCCATCTTCATTAATAATTTAAAAACCTTTTGTGGTCCAATGTCCAGTTTTTACCAGTAGAGATGGCTGTCAGTAATTGTCTTGTGCCTCTGATCTTTATGTGAAGGTGTAACTTCCACAGCAGCTTTACTTTATAAACAAACCTTACGCAACTTAAGGTTTTCAGTGCTGTGTGTAGACTGTTGTGGTGTGGTTCTACAGCCTTCATCAGTTCTGAGCATTAGGAAGAATCCTGATAGGATGTGATTACCTGCCCAGTATATAACGCTCCCTCTTAATGCAGTAGAGCGGAACTATTTTGACCAGGTACCAGACCGCATATATAAACGGAATATCACTCGGACAAGATTGGTTCATAATTGAGAGTTCAATTCAAAGCAGATAAGAAGAAACAGTTGCACTTTACTCATTTTATTACATCTCACCAAGGAACAAACACATTTTCATATTTAAAACAATTCAAAGGACATTTCAGGCAGCTTCACTTTTTTCCTTCCTCTTTGGCTGCATTTAGTTTTTAAGTTGTTCTAGATCTGCTACAATGCTTGTAGCAATGGTGAGGTCAGATAGTTCAAAAATTGGAAATTCGTATCTTTTACTCAAGATGCAGTAATACTTTGTCTCAGTATTTCGTATCTAAAATTATATTCTTAAAAAAAAAAACAAGTAGATGAATGAGGAAAACAAAAGGGAGGAATCACTCACCTTTGGCACTTTTTTTTTATCTCAGCCCTGATAAGAAATACTTAAGCAGGTAAAAGTGGATGTTTCTGATTTGATATGTACAACTACACTGTTGGAATGTTTGATCACTGAGCTGTACAAGTGGGAAACCAAAATGTAGAAGTGACGGGTCCCTTGCTCTGAAAGGACCAATGGTTGGGTTTAGTACAGAGACATTTTTAAAATCACTTTGGAATGTTTTAGTTTAGATTCGGTCAAGTAGAATGAGTTATTCCAGTAGATCATTCTCGAGCATGAGCATTACAAACAAGTGTGACAATTAAGACAATTAAATAATTGTCTTATTAAAGGTACCTTTTTTTTTTTACATAAACCATTTTACATTATCTTTGATCATTAGTGAACCTGAGGCATCAGAATGTTTTAAAATGATATAGTATGTAGTCTATGAAGCAATCGGTGAAGAACATGGCACAGTTGCTCTATTACACACTACATACTGAATCAATTTCAACCATTCTGATGCCTCAGGTTGACTCCTAATGATCAAAAATGAGGTTGGATAAACAAAAACACAGTTTTCCTTTCAAGGTACAATATGCAACTTTTGGGCATTATAATTTCCAAAAAACGACTAGACCTATGTTATATATTTTGTTGAGTTGTGTACTCACAATATCCAAAATGACTCCAATAATTTTCAAACCCAAAGTCAGTAATTTTCGTAAAGGTAACAGTCCATTTCATGAGGTGGTACGGAGATGGCGTCACATTGCCTTTGCCGGCTGTAAGTTCCGGGGAAACACGGGGAACACCGGATACGTCAAGCGTGAGGAGGGGACCTGGAGTAGCTAACGTTAGCCAGCCACTGTGTTGCACTATTGTTGGTATTGCTCTCACTATTATTTGATGGAGCAGGATTATTTATTGCCGTTTGCGGCGCATTTTGTCGCCGAAGCTGTCCCTGTAAAGCTCACACGTACGATGACGACAGCTCCCATGATCCCGCGCTGCTTCACGACGTCGTCAAACTGTATTTTGTTGTTGTTTTGATTAAGAGACCCCATAGCGGCAAAAATTACATATTTTACCTTTAAGGGGAGCACCAAAAATGTGTCACCGGGCTTCATTTCCCACCCCATTCCAATTAGATAATCACATTTTACATCTGATCATCTCTCCAGTGCAAGATTACAAAATTCTTTCACTAAATGTGCCACAAAATAAAAAATAAGATAAATTGAACAGCCTCAACTAGTATTTGAATTGTGTGAATTACTTTGAATAATTCATTTTCAGCGGGCCATCCCTCTTGCTAAATTGCATGGCTACCAATCTCAAAAATACGAAATAATTAAATTCAGATCCCTCTCCCTTGGGCCATCGCCGGTGCCTCGCCATATGGGACGGATTTACAGAGGAACGAAAAACCCAGGAACCCTCAACTCTGTATCAAAGCAGCGTGTTGGTGCAGAGACACCAAAGCTCGGCAACAACCCATCCTGCAGCCACTTTTTCAGTCTTTGTGCTTCTTTCCTTTGGGCTCCTCATCGTAAGAAACTCCGTATTCGTTCACTCTCGTCTTGTCCACGGGATAGAGCCTGGAAACCAGTCCAAGTCGGTGAGTTAGAACTAAGTCCATCGGAAAAAAGTGAAGGAAATAATCCCCCGTGTGTGTGTGTGCGTGTGTGTTTACCATCGCTGGTAGAGGTAGATGAGGAAGACCACATCGTCCCTGAAGCAGGCCAGTCTGTGGGAGGTCGGCATGGTGATGATGAAGGCAAACACGTCGTCGATGAAGGTGTTGAACGCCTGGTGAGGATCAGGCTCAAATTTATTCCGCCCTTTCATCCCTGAACCTCCAGGCTTTTCAGGAGGATGTCGGTGACTTTATTATTATTGTTTTTTTTCTTTTGTGAGGTCTCACCTTGTACATGAAGGCTTTCCACGGCAGGTGAGCCACCGACTTCAGCTGTTTGAAGAAGGAACAAGGTGAGGGAAGGCTCACTGGACAGACCACTACCACTCTTTCTTTGCTCTTAGATGCAGTGGACCGGGGGAGAGGGAGTGAAAGGCAGCTGCAGTCCCCCCCCGTGGTGGCAGCACCAACGGGTGGAGCCACCACTGCCCAAAAGGATTTGCTTTTAGTCCGTTGGTGATTAATAAAATGTCCCCGTCCTTGTTAGAAACGGAATGAATTGTAACGGCTATGAACCAACCTTGTAGTTGACAAACAGCTGTGGAAGCATGAAGAGGAAGCCAAAGGCATAAACACCTACAAAGTAGAAATGATTTCCATCGTTATAATTCACCCGCAGGCTGGCACCCGAAAAACAACATTTTTTTCCAAAGTACCTCTAACGGGAAAGGTAATAATTAAACATAGAATCTTTTTGGCGCAGAAGAGGGGGAAAAAAAAGTCTTTACCGTTGACTAAACTGTTGATGACCCAGGAGTACCAGCTGAGGGAAAGGATGGATGGGATGGTTTCATCAGTAACAATGAAGCCATGTCACATGGGTTCTACGGGTGTTTTTGACAACGGTCGTACCTCTTGTATCGTAGGAATATCAGCGCGTACACGGCCCCGCCGACGCACAGCGGGTACAGGAGGTAGGACAGATACTTCATCGCCTTCAAAGGAGAAGAGCACGCGACAATGAACGACACATGAGAAAATATTATTTTTCCCCGAGGGCTGTGTTCTGGCAAGAACGACCATCATCCGTCTTTAGTGCAAAGACGAGCTCCGTGATCCTCCGCCTCGAGATTTTTTAAGTCTCTGGGAGTCCAATTTGAGAATATTTGTCATTGTTAGATATGATTTAGTGTCCACAGTCAGGGAGATAACAGTGAAACTAGGATCCAGTTGTTATTGTTACAACAGTTGTTATTCCACATTTTCTAATGGTGCTGACGTCTTGTCAATTAAATCATGAGCCCACTTTGAGAATCACTGTGTCTCAGCACCATCAAGAAATATCAAATAAAATGAGCAACTTCCTACTCCAAGTGGGATTTGTATGGGTGTGCATCTCACCAGGGTGTCGTATTCTTCTGTTCTTCGCTCCGATTCATCTAATTTCCCAAACTGTTGACGTAGAAAACAAGAATATTCATTTCAGAATATTCATTTTGGTTATAAAATGGTAGTAAACAGAATAATCATGGTGACTTGGGTTTCTCATATATTGCAGCTTATAAAAAAAAATAAAAAATAAAAATAAAAAATACGAATACTCAATCATCCAAGTCCAAATTTTTCTTCCCCGGGATTCAAATTTATATTTAATACAACACAGACAATTAATTCTATTATACAATTAAAGCGCGAGCGCCTCGTGTCGATTACACACATTTGAGTATTTTTAGTATTTCAAGAACTTATAGAGCTTATTGTGCGTAATCATCGGGTGTCATGACATTTCACTGCATATATGTGACCGTATGTATATGTATGTGAAAAATAATCACTTGAACCAGCAACACCTTACCCTCTTTGTCTAACTTCTTCTTGTCTAAAGCAGATGCTTATCGAATGTAATCACTATGTCGTCCTCTACCGGCAGCCTTCCTCATTACACCCTGAATGACCACCATGGAGAATACCTGGAGCTCCAGCATAAGCTTGTTCTCACATTTCACCCAATTTTGGAAGTTTCAAACTCCATTTGTGTGGAAAGCCCCTCGGTGTTGACTATTAGGTTAAGTGTATAAAGGGATAATGAAGCGGGCTTACAGAGCGGGGGCTGGGGGACAGAGCAGCCACGATGTGGCGGCTTATTGCCATTCATTTAGCAACGGTGCATTTCCGAGCCAATCCCACGAGGCGACTGCTTTTATAATGCAACGTGAATTTCAGAGCGGGATGTTTTGAAGCTGCAAACTAGTTTGACTCATCCCACAACAAGCTGAGATAAATTCACCTCTATTTTCCTCTCCTATGAGGTTTAGTGGTTTCGACTTACAAAGATGTTCGGTTTGGCCCCTTTCCAGAACACTTGGATCTTGAAGGCCTTCTTTACCTTCCACACCTGGGAGAGGAAGAAGAAAATCAAAACGACCGTACTTTGCTAATAAAGAAACACACGTCACCTGAAACGACGGTGTTCATATGGGCTCTGTGTGTATTTACCTCGATGATGGAGCCGACGCCCGCGGGTATGAGGACCAGGAGGCTGGTCTGCTCGTCAAACAGGTAGAGGAAGATCACGATGGTGCTGAAACATCTCCACAGTACTGAGAGGAGGGGAGAAAAAAAAAATAATAATAATAATAAAATAAAAAAAATAACAACACACATGATCACTGCACTTTATGGGAAAGAGAGTGAGAGCATTTTCTGCATTTCATTTTCTGCTCATCTGCTAATGAGCCGACAGCTGAGCAATGTCATTTCTATGCAGCAACGTTGGTTGCATCTTAGAGGTGATACTTGAGGTGGACAACGCACCTGCTTTACTGGACATTCCCACCATGCTCGTCTTCTGCTTCCAGAAGCTTATGTCGTTTTTAAAAGCTAGGAAGTCAAAGAGGAGCTGCGGGGAGACATTGAAAGACACGTTGTTTTAAATTGGAAGTCTTAGCTTAAACAGGTTTTTTAAGAAATATGACCTTTATTCCGTTGGCGTTAAACGTGGCGAAAAAGCGACTCACATGGAAAGCGGCGACAAAGAAGGTCAGAGCCAGGAAGTACAGGTTGGTGTCCACGAAGATTCCTTTGATCTCGTCAGCATCCTTCTCCGTGAAACCTGAAACATAGGCAGGTAAAATATACAAACACATGAAAGGCAGATAATTATGATTCTGGATTATTGTGAGATGTGCATATATATACATTTGAACTTATGACAATTTATTTTTAATGAACACACGCGCGCGCACACACACACACACACACACACACACACACACACACACACACACACACACACACACACACACACACACACACACACACACACACACACACACACACACACACACTTTACAATTAATACCATATATACACATACTAATAACTTATCCTGTGCAGAGAATCGCATTTGTATATTTTATATATTTGACTTTCTCTATTTTTCTGTCTTTTTATAAAATGCAAATAGTCTGTAGCAATGCACCAATCCTCCCCGTGACAAATTCTATATGTGAAATGCACCTGGCGGAATAAACTCATTCTGATTTCAAGAGACAATTAATGTCTCTGTGTTTTATAATGCATGTGTGCATGTTCACATAAGTTCATATGCAGGTCTCGTGTGTGTGTGTGTGTGTGTGTGTGTGTGTGTGTGTGTGTGTGTGTGTGTGTGTGTGTGTGTGTGTGTGTGTGTCATACCAAATTGCTGCAGTGAGAACACGGCGTCCTGCATGTGAATCCAGAACCTCAGTCTCCCCAGAGAGATGGCGTCATAGGCGATCGTCAGAGGGAGGTCCATGCTGGTGCTGTTGATTTCCTGAACACAAAACACACATACACACAAGAATAGAAAGCCACAATTCTATCCTATCCCATTATTTGTAGGGGTGCTACTACCATCAATCGGCCACCGATCGCGATCGGCCGTTATTCGCTCAAAATAGTGTGATAGGTGTAAAAAGGCCCAAGCCCGTTCTAAAACCGACATTTAAAACCAAAATTTTGGAGCCGTAGGCAGCAAAAACCCGGCACTTATATTTCAAATCCTAATCTTTGATTAAGTGGTGAAATAAACATAATCGACACAAGGAATTAACAATCAGACTTTTTTTCAGCGGATTACAGAGAAATTTGAATGAAAGAAATCTGTTCAGAATTACACACGGGATCTTAATGAATGAATGAAGTGTGGGATGAGAGCTGGGAGAGGAGGAGACACATTGTGCGCACATGTTGCAATATTATAACATTGAATGTTATAATGCATATAACATTCTGATTATCACACCTATAATAATATAGAGAATGAACATAATTCAGAGAATTGGAGTACTTCTCAGCGGTGCGCTGTACACGCCACGGATCGCTCCCTCTCCACTGTCTGGCGAATCATATATAATACTTAATATTCAAGATACATGTGAAGAATTAGTTAAATAGGTTAATAATTCTACACGATAAATTAAAGGCTTCAAATAGACCCCGGCGTGATCGGTATCGGCCGATATCGCTTCAGCGATCGGCCCCAAAAACCCTTCTAGGCACCCTTATTTGATCTGTGATAGTCTGAATTTAGGGTTCCAGACTTGAGATTCTATCCTAAATTATATTGTGTAAAAAATGGTGAAACAACTTCAAACTAGTTTTTAATTTGAACGCAATGAAATACATAGTGATTTTTTCTGGTCGGGTCAGCCCCCCTTGGCACACTGTGCTCTAGCTGGAGAATGCTTCTCCCCCACAATAAAACAATGTGTACACACTTTAAGCCTGTAATAAACTACTGGGTAGTTTGTGGGGAGTGCAAAAATTAGGGACAAATGTAACATTTAACTAGATGACCAAAAAAATGCAAATGTCATTTGTGAGGGTGAGGTTATGTATTTAATGTAATCAAATATTTACCATACTATTAAATATGTAATTTTTAAAATGCCCTATTAAAGTATTAATAACACAGCTAATAATAATAATAAATGTATTCATTAAATAATGTATTATTTAATAATTAAATTATATAAATTATAATTTTTCTGTGGAAACCTTGCAACGGACCCCTAGGGGGCCGCAGACCCCTTTTTGTGCTGAACTGTCACTATCCACAGCAGAGATCGTTGCAATAGAAAGCATTAATGAAATAGTAAGATTTATACTAAACAAGCGTTACACTGGAGCTCCCAAACAGTCTGAAGATCTTCTTGATCCAAGACCTCAACAAAGTGCCAACGGAATAAAAAAAAACACCTTCCAAAGATTTTTGCTTTGTTGAACAACATAATACAACAAATACAACACAGCAAATAAAAATGTGTGAAATCACAGATTCCAAAGTTGTTATTGGAGGAGAAAACTCACCACGAGGTCCTTAACTCTGTTGCTGAGCTCGTCCACAAACAGCAGCGGTAGATACGACATCTTCTTACCGCTCTGGAAACTAGAATCACAAAGTACAAAAACACCACATCGTCTACTTGTCAATTTATTCATAAAATGCAGAATGTTGCTCAGTGACAACACCTGATTCAATCAGTCCCATGTCCTATTGTTATATTATGGTTTGGGAATGTGTACAAATGTTTATTAAATACCTTTGACAATAACATTTATTGTTAAATATGTTAATTCCTAATTTCATTCTCAAAAGGTGTGAACCAAAAAACAAGTGTATAAATTTAAATAATCTGACATTTCTTTTGTCTGTTTGCTCCCTCAAGTGAAAAAGGTAAATTAAGTGTGTTGTCTGAAAGTATTAGCCAACTGTTATATATTCACAATTAATATACTAAAGTTGTGTTCAATTCCAACCAGTAAAGTTGTACTTAGTGTTAGAAGTTGCACTTACAATGTGCTAAAATCTTAAAAAAAAAGTATACTAAGGTACAGTTGAAGTTAAGATAATGTTTCAATTTACTTTTTATAAGTACACTTTCAGCATATTAATGACTAGTATACCAAAGCTGTACTTTCAATTAGTACATAAAGTAAATAATAGGTAGAGCAAAGTAAAGAAAACTCACAAAAAAGTACAAATGGGTACAAACATACTTTTTTTTTTCATACTCTAAAACAGTGTTAAGTGTGGGTTGCGTCTCACACTCGCAGGTATCTGTGCACATCGCTCGGCAGGTATTCCCTGTCAAACAGGAAGTGGTCGACTACAACGTTGACAGTCAGGCGGGAGCGCCAGTGTGACACCGGATGGACCGCCGCTGAGTCGGCATCGCCGCCAGCCTTGGGGTTGCCATGGAGATGACTAAGCTTCTGAGGGGCAGCTTTCTGCTCCTGTTAACACACAGAGGTAGAGAGACGTGAGAGGAGAGTTTCACTTTCACTTCACCATTTGTCATGAAACTCAAAATATTTTCTGTGAAACTAAAATGGTGGCAGTGAAGTCGCAAATAACATCCACCCGCACTTAGTTTGGGGTATTGCATGGATTATACACTTTTTCTGTCCGAAAAACTACACTTATTTTCTACTTAAATGCTCAGTTGAACTAAAAGTGGCAATAGATTCAAGATTTTTTATTTGTCACATTCAGTATGGTACAAACAATGAAGCAAAGAACACAAGCTTCTGACAATTTATTTTTAACACACACACACACACACACACACACACACACACACACACACACACACACACACACACACACACACACACACACACACACACACACACACACACACACACACACACACACACACCATCTCCAGAATATACTGTAAACACAGTATTTCATGTATGCAGGTGTATTGAATTATTTTATTATGTATAGATTTTTATTGGCCTGGGTGGTTCCTGGGGAGTGTTTGTCCTTAGGATGCACTGTACCTCTACGTGTGCACGTACTGCATTTTTTCCTTTATGTGTGGGTGGACACCCAGTTACCCCCTTGGGGATTAATAAAGTCCCATATGTATTTAAAGGTCAATGGCAAAATGGTGCTTAACATCCGATTCTGCCAGTATTCTGAAATATAGAAATTCATATCTCCTCAATATATACATTAGTGCGCATTATGAAACACATATTTTTAATAAAATGTTTGAATGACAAGCTTGAATAATCAGTCATTGTTAAGCAATCACATTTTACCAAATTCACATGAATAGTTATTGAGTCACTTATCAATTATTTTAGGGGAGAATTATATTTAATTGGGTATATTTAAAATCCAAATGAATATTACATACAGTATATTTTTCTACTAGAAAAAAAAAACAAGGTGATCAAACGCATCTTTCACTTACTGCTGAAAACGTTCTTTAAAATAATAAAAAAAGTGACACATTTGGATGAAACTGAAAATTTTAAATTCATGTTCAATACGTCTGTGTTGTGCAATAATAAAAAACATTGCTGCATAATCCTGAAAGGCCTGATGCTGGGTGGTTACCTTTGCTTCATCCTCCCCTGCGATCAGAGAGATTTCGGGTGGTTTCGGGACCATGTAGGTAGTGAGCTGAGCAACCAGGTGGGTGTGTCGGGGATCCTGCCAGGGAGTGAGGCCGGCTTGGTGCACAAACACTATGGCATACAAAGTCCCGTTGTTACGGGTCTTCTTTGGGAGAGAGACATTGACTATCCTGGTGGAGAGCAAGAGAGAGAGTGGGGATGGAAATAAAAATAAATGGAATAAAAACACACAAGTTTACTACTTTTCATGTAGTTCAAAATCTGAGTTTCAACCACATCTGAGCCATTCGAGTTTTCACCAAAATGGAAAATGGGGGTTGCAGCTACTCGCTGAACACCGTGGCAAACGATGGTAAACAACAACATTTACACTCGGCTGATAGTTAGCGTCAACAACAGAGATCAAAAACGAACTTAGCAACCACTGAGGGTGAGGAGCTTTCTGTACAGAAGGCTGAAAAGTCACTGAGTCTCAGAGAGCCAGAATGAGTATCAAGAAGTAGTTTTATTTCACAGTTCCACATCCCACTTTAAGGAAGAGCTTAAAATGTTAAAGATTTGGAGCAGTAAAAATTACTAATAACAAAAAACAAGTAATTTGGCCAAAATGTAAGAAAGGGACTACAGATGGATTTCAGCAGGAAGCACCATGGAAATACATCAAATCGATCTAAGATGTACAAGATACTGGAGTCGGCCTTAGGACTGGGTATTAAAAGAAGTTTCTTTCTCTTACCTCTCAAACCTCTCGTTGATGTCGAAGTTCTCCTCCCTGTGTATCAGAGTGTGTCCCCCGTCTCCGTTCGGTCTCAGTGTGCTGTAAATACTCAACTGGAGCAGCAGAAAGGGAGAGATAATGTCAGGAAACAGTGAATAAAACAGACACAACACATTGTAAATTGTCGACTAGAAAGTTTAAAGAACTGGAGAGAGACAGCGATAGAGACTATAAAGAAAAAACAGTCCAAGTACATTTAGGGGACACAGTGGAATAGCAGGTAAAAGTAGTCCTGTGATGATTGGAACCCACAACGTCCGACTGAATTTGGCCAGCATGTTTTCACACAATAACTCAGACACAGCCATTAATAACATCAATAGACTTGAGTAGATTGAAAATGACAGTCTGTCCCAGAAATCGGGAAGCACCTGTGAAGTTATACCGTTGAAAGAGCTGATGACCGAGACATAGCACAGATAGAGACAGTGTTCACAAAACCCCGCCCCAAAAAAAAGCGAGACATCCGAAATGATACACTTACATACCACTCAAAATAAAGGAGGGCAGACAGTCCAAAAGACTAAAAGGCAGATAGCCCGGAACACAAGACAGACAGCTGATCAGACTAGATGAGACAGAGAGGGAAACAGTCTACCCATATATCCACAACACGGCGCTATTAGCAATTCCATATTAGGAGAAAATTATCCTAATATGGAATTGCTAATACCGCCGTTTATTTTAGTAATTGTCATTCTCAGAGTATTATTTTCAAGTCAATATTTTGATTTCCAATTTTCAAAGTTTGTTAAAAACTTAACAATTGATTGAAATTCATAGAATCTGTGAGCACGACATCAGTAATGTCCTCTGTTTGGGTAGTTTCGAGTGTTTTGTCATCTGAAACTGTTTTTCTGACTGCACAAATATTAAAAAAATAATAATAATAATAAAAAAATTGATTACTAAATTGTCCACATATTATTTGTGGGGCTGAGTGATTAAGCAACTCTATTATTTCTTGTCAGTTAGTAATATACAACTGAAATTAATAATGAAAGTAATAGACCATAGTATAAATTTATCATGTTAAGACTGATATGAATACCTACAGTTTCTCACAATAGGTTGGTTTTACTTTAAATGACCATATACTAAACAGTATAGGAGTTCAGTGTAATAAACCTAAGTTGTATTCTTTGGACTCAAATAAACTGTAACCCCCTTCCAAAGAGTATCAATCATATCAGATCGTTCCACATGGTCCTTATCACTCATCCTTTCACTCCCTCTCTTTGTGATCCCAACCTGGAGCCTGGGTTTCTCCTCTAGGAAGGGCGTGATGCAGTTCTCCCTCTCGGGGCTGTCGCAGGGTTTGGTGTACACGATCCCATACATCACCCAGCAGGTGTGGAGCACGTACACCACGAAAACACCCACGATCAGTGTGGTGAACGAGGTTTTCTGGAACATTTTGGCCGCGTCGAGTCAACGTCGAGTCAGGCTAGGCCGCGTCGTCTCTCCAGGAGCAGCTAGCGGAGGAGCAGAGCCATGAGCCTGGTCAATTAAAGTGTAAAAAAAAGAAAAAAAAGATGTACATGAGCCAGGAGTATAACGTGAGGTACAGTACTTTGCATTCAATTCAAAATGATTCGTGGTGATATAATGTATGAAAGTATGCCGCTGTCTGCTTGCATACAATGTGTGATCCACGGGGTGGAAGAGTTTGTTTTAAATCAGTGTCGTCCATTCTCATCAACCAAACAGGGATTTAAATGTGTGCGTTATGAGATCCACTCCCTGCCTCGCGGTGTAGCTTCAAGAACCAGAAGATCGACTTCACAGGCAGGCCAACCGTCATACGAATAGGGGGACGGGACCAGATCGCTCTCAATCACGGTGTCGAACTAGGCGGGGAATCAATTATTAGGTCGTTCTGAGAGAAGTGGGCGAACTGGAAAAGTGACACATGGCAGCCGCAGCCAAACGTGGGCTTGATGACCACGAACGAATGAATGCACGGAATGCGCCAAATCCCGTCCCTCTCGCTGTCAAACCGTGCTAAAGTTAAGAACACCTCTTTAATTTGTTGTTCAACTGATTTCTTATTATGTAATACTATATTTAATGTAAACAAACCAATATATACTTATACTATGCAAAAGGAAAATCGTATTGTTGACTTCTTCATTTGATCATCTGTGTCGTGTTGCTATCAATCATTGACGTTTTCCACATTACCTCCAATCCCTGTCCTCCGACGAGGTGTGTTATTGCTAGCTGATATCGCTTTAACCCGTCAGCCTGTTCACGTTCGAGCACGTCCACAACTCGGTTGTTCTGTCCGCAGATACTCACAACTTTCCGATGACAGGTTCATATCGAAATGAAACGTACTTGCCTGTGGCAGACGGTCAGTCCACTCTAACGCTCCCTCTCGCTCTCTCGCTCTCTCTCTCTCGGCTATTCACCCATTGCTAAAAGAAACACTGTCTTCGGAGCATGACAAATTACACGAAAGCAATAAAAAATAAAATGACACCGCATCCGCCGCTTGCGTGTATTTCGTTTTGTTAACGGACAAACAAAACAAAAAAAACCCCCCACAGATATCGCGAATTTGTGTGCGAAAATACGCGGCGGACCTGCGTTCCCCCCTCATCCGCTTCCTGTTTGGTTCGGCGGGCGAGGTTTCGGGGCCGCCGCTATCGCGAGACGGAACGGGATCTACGAGACGCGCCCCTAAACGTCAGAACGACAATCAACGAGCTCGAGCGCGTCCGCCGCGTGTGGCGTGTGCGTCCCCGTCGCCGGTCTCGAGCATTTCCCCCGGGACCCCACGTCAAACGCAACACGTCGGTTTAGGAGAGTTTGTGATTAGATTTTTTTATTTTATTTTTTTCAAAGGTTAAATCAACAAATCACACCTCCACCCTGAACGGAGACCCCCACCCGGCCAGTGTCGTCAAACTCCAGGGATGACTCGAAAATATTGACTTGCTGACAGATGAAATGGTTTTACTCTTGAGGAGGAATCTGTCACTGCTGACCCAGTTACAAAAACACATAATAATAATAATAATAATAACAAGAAGAAGAAGAAGAAGTAGAAGAAAATGTATTTCTTGACTCATTGGAGCCAAACGGGTCATCAGGCATTTTGTGGTGCAAGCATTATATTAGATTACGTTAGATCACATAAGATTGGATCAGCTACAACAAATAGTCATTGCACGGAGTATAAATACTGAGGCAGCGGGATGCATTTCTCTGCATTTTACCCATCCGAGTAACTGGCGTGTCGGGGAGCAGTGGGCCGCCACACTGCGGCGCCCCGGGGAGCGGTTATGGGAGGGAGGAGCGGGGGGGGGGGGGGGATCGAACCGGCAATCCTTCAATTACTAGACGGGAGGAACGATTCACTCAGGGGATCGATTTTTCAACTATCGGTATATTCACTTCGGCCCCGCTGCATCTCAAAGCAAATATCTCATACGTTTTAAAATACAATTTGTAAACGACTGAAAATACACGAGAGTAATTCCCTTGCTTAAGCGTTAAATGCTGTCGTATCAGGGCAGCGGATATTCATGTGTTGGTGTTGGTGGACCTGATGTTCAAAATTTTCTGGGAGCAGTTCCGCAGCGTAGCGGGTGAAGGAGAGGAATCCCAATTACTTTTTTCCTCTTTCTTTGTTGTTGTGAATTAATACAAGACAGAGTCGTGGGGCGATTCTACAACGCATCTGTTAAATACGATCCAGAAAAGTCTCTAACGAGTTGTGGAAATGATTTGTTAACCATACTATTTCATTTGTAGTGTGTTATTTAGATAGAGTAGATAGCGACCATTGGTATTACTAGGTATCGGATCGAAACCTGTAATTTTGGGTCGAGATATTTGTACTTTTATTATTTTATTTTATGTTCTTACTTTTATTATTTATTAGAAGGAGTACTGCTTCCACCGGTGTTTGAAACTAAGTATTTTTCATTTGACTAAACGCAGTAATATCACATTTCTAAAGGCACCTTCTGGTGACAGTTTACAGGTTGACAACTTGGTGGTGCAATAGCTCCATCTACACTAAGCACACAGTTTGAACAGGGGCCATTAACCCTTTTGAGTCCACACGGCCTCCCTGCTCCCCCTGGCCGTGTTTCTCTGTGTGTGCCCTTCCACGATGATCCATAATCACCACTCTGGGCGTCTCCATCAGCATCCATCACTCTTTATGGAGTTTCACAGTCAGGGGCAGAAACGACAGGGAAAGACAGCCATCGACTCAGGGGCACAGAGAAGGCTACTTAGTTCTCCATTTCCGAATGACCTCTCAGCAAAGAAAGGATCTGCTTTTTCTATTGTCATTCTTGGGGATCTGAACATTTTGCTCCGGATCCTCTGTCCCGAATCAGCAGAGCACTGCTGCCACGAAGGCTTCATGTTGATCTAGAAAGTCTGACCTGAAATCTACAGTGTAGGTTTTGCTCATATACATATATATTCTTCATCCCCAGGGAATTTAATATTAAAGTGGATTTCCATGAGATTTTTCTCTAAAAAGTCCTTGTGGCAGACCAAGGCAGCGTGGCTTCCTTCCCCGCGACCACCCAGCTGCCCCGAGTCGGTCGAATCAACGCCTCGCGGGCGCTGATTCGGCCGACTCGGCCGACTCGGGGCACTTGTGAGCTTTGTTAATGTTTGTCTGTCTTGCAGAGAA